>NC_141166.1:83492500-83882500 GCF_055505025.1 Bos grunniens
GATTTGTGTCCTACAAGGCTCTTGGGACTTAAACCACATGTGCTGTATTTGCATTAATGGGAACTTGAGAAGGAGAGGCCATAACACTATTAAAATGTTTAGCTTTCTCTCTCCCATCACACAGACACATGCTAATAACTACTCCCAGACCTTGTATCATGGTGCTGCAGGATGCAACGTGGAGTGCACTCATTGTTTCGATACAAGGGACTTAAAAACAAATAGCTGCCATCTCTGCCTCTGATAGCTTGCCAGGCTTTTAACATCTTTGGTTTTTCCCTCTTCAGATCATGGTGAGCTATCTCAAATGTATTCCAAACAGCACATTACCCTCAAGTCTTTGTTTCCTCTTTTATAAAGAAACTAATGCTTTAAGGTATATTTAGAAAAGCCAGGGTTTAAGCCAAATTCCAAAGAACCACATCCTAATTCTATTTTCAAATAGCAGGAAATGACTTATCAGAACAGAATCCCCCATACAGGGTTATTGATCAGCCAAGCCTAATTGTCATAATATGTGACAAATATTCTGGAGTCTTTCTGTAGGCTTAAAAACCTAACTGTTAAATAATATTTGGAAACATTTTGAAACATCTTATAAACCAGAAGAAAGAGAGAGAAAGCTAAGAAGCAGGACTTGGGGACTGGAGTTTTCATTAGTCCCTAAACCCGGTGCCCCAGTCCAGTGTTTTTCAAATAGAATTCAAGACCTTTTAGTGGGTCTTGAAATCAATTTAGTGAGTTGGGGCTATATTTTTTAATGAAATCAATTAAAGGATGAATAGAACAGAATAAAAATATCAGGCTACATTATGTATAGTAAGAGGAAGTATTATTATTTCATGAAACTTTTGTTTCAATTCTGTGTCACACAAACATATACATATATAAGTAATATGTTTATTGGATATTTTATACAAAATAATGGGTATGTGGATAAATAGATTAAAAGAATTGTGAGTGTACCTCTAAGAAGGAGAAAAACAGAGAGAGTGAATAAAGGAAGATACCACTCATCTGCCAGTGTAAAATAGATGTCTTACCATGCACTGTGGCCAAACAAGTTTTAAATCTTTGACCAGAATATACCTCCTGGGCAGTGGCTTCTTTTAACTTTGGAAATAAATTATTCCCTTAAGGTCTCCCTCATCAGCTTTCAGATACATTCACAAGCTATGGATAAATGTATAACTCAAACGTATTTAGAAAATTTGTGGATGTAACTTAGTAAGATGTAGATCTAATACAATGAACTATTCATCAATAGTAGCAAGTTGCAAGCCAGATAGACACTGGTCCAATGATGGGAAAATTTTCTTAATGTCCTGTCCCTCAGTATCCTAGAAAATGATAAATCTCACGATAGTTCACTGTGATCCACAACAATTGAGGGAGGAACTCACTATGTTGATGATTCTTAGCTATAATTTATTCAGGGATGGAGACTATTTCTTAGGATTAGCAGTAATCCAGTTAATGGCAATACAGCCATCTTGATGAAGTAGGCATCAGTTTGAGAGAGGTGTTAGGGAAAAGTTTGAGCTGATAGTATTGGAAGGAAGTGTGTCTGCTGGACAGAATACAGAATGAAACAGTAAGTAAACAGAATACATTCCAAGCTGTTAGAGTCAGAGTGTGAGTTCCAACCTGAAATAACAAGAATATTTAATAGGCCAATTGGATAATCAATGAACTCACAGAAATGGCTCATTTTGGGGTACTCATATGACCATCTGCCTTGAATGCAAATACAGATTATTACTGATTACATGTCTTATAATTAAGGTAGATGAGACAGGTGGAAGGTGGAATTAAGGAAGGGAGGCAGTCAGGATCAAGGAGATGCTCAGCAGAGCTCTAGTTCCTGAAAAGGAGACTGGCAAAAAGCACTTGCACCAGCTGAGAGGATCTGGTGCACAATGTAAGCCATCAGAATAGGGAATCAGAAGCCAAGAAACAAGATAAGGGTAAAGGTATGAAACTGAGTTTCAACAAAGACAGGATATTGAGATTGGGTACATTCTAAATTGGGTTCCTGAGTGGCTCAGTGGTAAAGAATCTGCCTGCCAACGCAAGAGACTCAGAAAACACAGATTTGATCCCTGGGTTGGGAAAATCCTCTGCAGGAGGAATTCTTGTCTGGAAAATCCCCATGGACAGAGGAGCCTGGTGGGCTGCAGTCCATGGGGTCGCAAAGAATAAGACACAACTTAGTGACTGAACACACACATGCACATTCTAAATTATCAGAGACTGAGATCATGTCAAGCCCCCCAGGAGTGAGCTAAAGGTCTAAATCCAATGCCAAGCATCACCAAAGCTTAGCATCTAAAACCAAAGGCAGAGAAACAAGCTGCTTGACCTCTGTGGAAAGAAAGGACAAAAGGCCAAAAACCAACAAGTGTCTTGGAAAGTCTAGGAGACTATAGAAGAGGGAGGCACTTTACACCTTTCTGAAGAGCCTTGTCGCAAATACAGAAGACAGTGCCATGTTGACAGTTAGGAAAGTTGCAATACAGATCCATCTTTAAGAGGATGCCCCCACTCTCTGAAACTATGGTGTGGTTCTACTTATATATCTACTCAGAGATCTAGTGCTATGATTCCCACTGCCTAATGTGTCAAATCAAACTTACATTTTCTAAAATTTAAGGCCTCTTGTTATCTGTATACCACAACTCTAAAGTAGTAACCTAAGTTAACTGAACCATCATTCATTCCATAACCTTTTTGAGAGCCTGTGGTGCTTGGCTCTGTGCTGGAGACACATGGTCTTTGTCATCTTCACTTTGTGAAGTGTAGCAAGGGTAGAACAAGAAATTAGATAATTGTAATAGTGAGGTCAGCTCCACGGTGGAGTAAGTTCAGGTTACTGGAGGGACACTTCCTTTTTTACCTTTAAGATTGGAAGAGCCTTTCCTAAATAGGTGATGTCTGAATAGCTTCCTAAATAAAGAAGCTGCTGCTGCTAAGTCGCTTCAGTCATATCCGACTCTGTGCGACCCCGTAGATGGCAGCCCACCAGGCTCCCCCATCCCTGGGATTCTCCAGGCAAGAACACTGGAGTGGGTTGTCATTTCCAATGAATAAAGAAGCGGAGTTTGCAAAAATCCAAGAGACAGTCAATGACTCAATCAATCAAATAATAACTATAATTTAAGAGTTTAGTATGTGACAGCTACTATATTAAATTCTTTTCCTGAATTACATTTTATATACCCTACACAATGATCCTGTGAGGTACATATTAACATTTTCCACAGTTTATAGGTGAGGATATTGAAACACAAAGAATCTAAGTAACTTGCTCAAAATTATGCAGTTAAGATGTAGAGGATTTGAAGAGAAAGATTAGAGAGACAGAAAGGGACATCATGAACTGCTTGATAATCCATATAAAAGAATGTGAGTTTTATCTTGAGGACAATGTGGATCAAGTCAGTGACTTTTAAATGATGGTTGACAGACATGCGTTGGATGGATCACCTGTCTGATCTTATAGGAAGATAAAGCAGGGAATAAGAATGGTTTGAATTGAAATTATACTAAGGAAGATGTCTGAAATAGAGACAGTGAGTAAGGATTCATCAGTTTATAACTCTGATTTAAAAAAAGATAACAAAGTAGGTAACATCATTCAGGAGTATGTCCCTAAGTGAGAATCATGGCTTACGAGACAATGCTGACAAACACCTCCATTTAAAGAATGGGTGAAGGAAGAATAGCCCAAAAAGAGAACTTAGAAACAGATTCTTAATGTCCTTTAGAGATGCCATCTTCTATCCTGCCTCTAAGCCCTTATACACACTGCTCTGGTCACCTGTGTCATTCTCTTCCTCCACTTCTTTTACTCAATCTCAGCTGTCCTTGCAAGAACCTTCTCTATCTTCCCTGAGGATGCAAGTTTACCCTTAGAGAACCTTTGGTTTGTTCCTTAAAAATTAGTGCATATGTCCCATCTTACAGCATAATTATTTTTTCTAGTTGTTTTTCCATGTTGATTTTGTCATCCTAGATTATATGTATGCTTAAAACAAGGGTTATGCTAGCTCTTTTGGAATATTTTCATCATCCCTAGACTTGAATCCTGATAGATAGTCACCAGGCATCTAATGATCAATGGTTGCTACATGGCACCTAGTGTTGTATGTAATGAATAGGGTTATATAAGCCCCAATATACACAAAGTATGTGGACCTATTCTCCTGGTATAACTACTAACAGTGCTTCTTTTGCCTTCAAAATTGGCACAGTTTAGGCAAATAATTATATAGTCACTCTACTGATAAAGCAACAAATATATTTTTTAAAAATCTAGCATTTTAAAATGGTACTATTTCTAACACAAATATAGTTTTGTTCTGGAAATTAAGGCATGTTAAAGTTTTCTGCACGCAGGTATCATAAGTAATAAATGTCATTCCAAATGTCAAATGTCTCCATTACTGGCCTATTGTTCAATTGACAGATGCCATTGTCTATTATAAAGTTATGAGTAGTTTATTTTTTAAAAGTAACATCAAATGATATACATACTATTGTATTATAAAGGCATTATGCCACTAAATTATAGTTTTAGAAATGTAAAATACTTTTACAAGTTTGTTTAAAGACAACCCTTTGGAATAGGTTTTTCTCCCAAAAACAGAATTATCACTTTTGCTTGTTTTCAAGGAAAGTTTCACTATTTTCAACTTATTTAAACCTAAAATTCATGGGGAAAGAGAAGTTTCTCCTCATTCATGAACTTCCTACTTATATATGTGCTTAGTTGATTGTTCTTAATGGATAATTATACCATTTCATACAGGATATCTGTCAAGATCTTGGTTATATGCAATTTGAAAATTTTCAGAAACCAAAAAGTAAGGTTTTGCTATAGTGTTAACTTTATTTCTTAAATTAGGAACTTTGTGTTCCAGACAATAAAAATTCAATAGTTTGATCCCCAAATCCTCACTGAATATTTGTTATTCTGCCCAGACCATGTAGTGTGATGTTAGACAAGGAAACAGATACCATTTTCTTGTGATCTACACATTCTCCCAGGGTAATTCTCAGTTCCCTCATTTCCCAGGTCAAAGTGGCATTAATTCTGTGAGAATAGCTCAT
The DNA here is from genome assembly GCF_055505025.1 of Bos grunniens. Classification (NCBI taxonomy): domain Eukaryota; kingdom Metazoa; phylum Chordata; class Mammalia; order Artiodactyla; family Bovidae; genus Bos; species Bos grunniens. The sequence continues at coordinate 83,497,613 of NC_141166.1, forward strand.
CTGTGCCCTGGATAATCGGAGTTCCCTAGAACAGCACAGAGGCACTCTGTTTATGTCTGACAAAATAGTTATACATCACACTTCTTCAGATCATAAATACACATTTATCTTTAGCATATATCACCAAGTGAGTCATTTTGATGTAAATATTGCACCTCTTAAATATAATGATGATAATAGAGGCTGTGAATCTACAGATTTGTGCAAGTGCTCCCTTTTCAATAACTGAAAATATTTAAATCGCAGAAGTTTTAACATCCTATGAGAAGTGGCAGACAGAGTGGGACCTACCATAGTTGCAACTGTTTTTCTGAATTATGAATAAGGCAGACTCACTGGCTTCTACGTTGGTAGGTTTTTGTTGTGCTGGGACCAGCAGCCCGGAAATGACTGACTCAGAGGGGATCCTTATCTCCTTCCCTCCTTTTAGTTATGTTATTACGTAGAAAGGGCTCCATGGCAAAGGGTTATAAACAAAGCAAGGTGAGCAATAGTCTGTACATTTTCTCATTCAGTCAAAAGCCCCATGGGAATTGTCCAGCTTTCTCAGACTGGTAAAAATGCTGTCTTTTGGAATGTACCCAATGGCAACCCACTCCAGTATTCTTGCCTCGAGAATCCCATAGACAGAGGAGCCTGGTGGCTACAGTCCATGGGGTCACAAAGAGTCGGACACGACTGAGTGACTAAGCAGCAGCAGCAAGATGATGGGGAATCGTCATTGTGATGGCATTGCCATCTCTTACTGGTTGGCATCTTTGTCTGGAAGCTATCTCAGTTGGCTGTAATTTTACTTGAAGATTAAAGCACAGATTTTTATATGTATCTTCTGTTCTCTGAATGTAAAAAATATAAAATACACCTACATTCACTTCTAACTGGCAGTCTTGTAATTCAGCAGATTTCTGCTTTTCATTGAAACCTGGAGTTGAATTGTCTTGAGCCGGAAGGCATTCAAGCTGCTGTTTTTTGCTCAGCTATATTTCTCTATAAGCACCTAATTGTTTCAAAAAGTGATGTACAGTATGCAAAAACCTGAATCTAATGCAAATAAGTCTGTACAGCACTAACATTAACAGGTGTTCTCATTAATGTAAGTACACATGGAACAACTCTTGAATGTTTTATAAACACTCATAATCATGGCCAAATATGTTACAATTGCATAAAGACACATACTTCAACATCTTTTATTCTTGTTGTGCAGTCTCAGCACTTATTAACAGAAGACATGTGTATGTAATAAACTAGGGGCAACAATACCTGTTTCTGCTTAAGTCACTGTATCTTAAATTAACTAATACTTCTAAATACAAGTATTGGTAACATAACCACTGCCCCCTGACCTCCTATAGTTTGTTTATTAATATTAATAACACTTTACTGAACATAATGGCTGCAACAGTGCAGGACCAGCAACTTTGCATCACTGAGGTTCTCTAAAGACTTGACCCATTGACCTTAGCATTAACTCTTGAAAATCTTAAACTGTGTCCAATTTCCCCTATTGTCAACACTCAATTAGAAAGATCAATACATAGGGTGAGGTTCATGGATATTCTAGTATAGATTACCCCTGCAAAACACATGCTTTGGAATATAATCAAGAACATTCTATTCTAGCAATATGCATTTAAGTACAGAACCAGTCTTGGTGCTCCCTGACTCCCTCCATATTTAATCCTTTTATCTGAAGTCTAGGGCTTGTTGACTGATGGGAGAAGAGTGTCAGTGTGTTGCTCCCAATCTTCAAAATGGATTGCCTACTCTACTCTGATAAAAAGGTGTCATCAGTAGATCTCAAAATAAGCACTTATACATTGCCTGAAAGTACACAATGGTATTGTAACTTTCAAAATTTTATTAAAATTGAGGATGAGCTAAATGCTATGGCATATCAAACAATAGGATATAATGCATTCACTGAAATGTATAAGGTTGATAAAATTTACCTATATGCTATTTACTTAGTGCCCCTTGGTTGTGGGTTGTATGGCTACATCCTGGGTAGACAATTACTCTTGGCTTCTAAGTGATGACAGTGTAGTGGAGGGAACAGAGAAATCAACAGGGAATTGCAATGCAGACCATTTTGCCCTGTGATGAAACAGGATTCATAGATGCATGTAGCAGGAACATCTATTTCAGAGAACCCTTTCCTGAAAAGGTGACATCTAAATTGATTTGAATAATATCATAGAGGGTTCTTCAGAAAGGAAACAACCTGCTCTGAGGGAAGAAATGAGAATTAGTATGGAACAGCTAGACAAGGAAAAATATCAGTATGGCTGGATTATAGAGATGCAGGGGAAAGTGTGGAACAGGGACTCCAGAGCAGGTAGGTGGCAGAGCACACAGGGTCTGGCAGCCCGAATGAAAGGATTTACACTGCAGTGTAACAGCTGTGGGGAATCTCAGATTATCAGGTATAGGAATTGGTTATTTGGGACTGTAGCCCACCAGTCTTCTCTGTCCATGGGATTTTCTGCGCAAGAATACTGGAATAGGTTGCCATTTTCTATTTCAAGAGAAATGGGATGATGAGATCCAAATTTCAGAGAGATCACTATGGCTACAGTATAGAACATGGATTGGAAGGGGAAACGAGATTGTAGAGAGACAAAAGCTCTTAAATCCATGTGAAAATGATGGTAGTATAGATAAATGCTAAAATTATACTTCAGTATACATGACATTTTCATTAAAATATAAACACATATATAATGTTTATCCAAGAGTCAAAAAAAAAAAATTGATAGATAGGCAACCATCCAGTATGCCTTGGGAAAGGGAAATGTTGTGTTTAAGTTATACTTTTATATTTGTTAAAATCTTTACATTGGGCATTGCTTAAATAAATACAGAAATAGTAAAAACCATTCCAATTAGGAAATGGTGGGGGCAGCAAATGCCCAAGTGACTCATTAGTCATGTGACTAAGTGAGTAATTTTGCACAGTGAACATAGATCAGGCTAGAAGCTGATGTGTGGTTGGCAGTGATTAATTGAGTGGTGGGTACCAGCAAACAGGAGCCCTGAGATGATGCGTTTATCTAGAGGCAGTTATTCCCCCCAAGTTTAAAAATTAACGTTAACAGCAATAAAACTCTAAGCTGATATCTTTATACACCAACTGCTTCGATTAGTCACTTTTTCAGTCGTTTTTCATATGAGCACCACAGGCAAAACTTTTGGTGTAGCTGACTGCAAAACTATAGAAACTGCTAAACTATCTACTAATTACTTGGATAGTATTCTTTCATGAATATTGAGAAGACTGTTTGTCAGTGTTAAAATATTTTATTACAGACAAAAGAAGGAACACAAGTTTTTTTTTTTTTTCTTTTCTGTATTCGGGTTTGGGTATTTCATTAATACACAGAAAGGTAGTATGGGCAAATGACTCGGTGTGAATGTTCACTGTAGAACCAGTTTTATTATGCAGAACAAATAAATCTGTATTGCAAGAATGCATGGACCAAATTATTTGGGTATCAGTGGTACAGCTCAATTTCAGTTAAAAAGCACTGTTTCTTGAAAGTTTGGCCTTAAACCTTAGATTTTGGAACACACTTAAGATCTGTTGTATATATTGCCCAACATTTGTTTACCTTCTATTATAAAAGAAATTGCTTACATGAGCAGTCTATTTTTATATGATGACACTGCTGAGGGTTCCAGTAAATGGACATGCAAATCAATCAACCCCAAACACATTGAAAACATAACCAATAAACATCTGGAAACTAGTGAACACATATTTGTTAACACAGGGGCAGTTGTGGAAATGCAGGATCCATTGATAACCAGGCTTATTTTGTAGCATGTGGATTTTAGAATATTTCTCAGAGTCAGAAGAAACAGGGTAATTATAACATAAGGTTCAACATCTTTAGATATGTAGAACATTTTCCGTTGCTTAAAACAAATATTCCCTAAGAAAGTATAAAGCATTTTTCTGACTTGCAAAGTTTTTGCAGTCTATCATTTAAATTACTTAAATAAAGGGAGCTTTACTGGTCCCCAAAGCTGCGAATATAACACCCTCCATGCATATTAGTTTGATCTTCTTGACAGACCAGAAAAGTGTTTGTGTGTGCCAATTAAAACAAAAACGGATCCCTAGTGGCTTGTTCCTCACACGACTTCTGAAGACTGCTATCATTGTTTGCTGGGGCAACCCTGGATAAGGCTGCTATCCAAAGTAAACAAACTTTTCAAAACTTTCATGACAGATGGGGGTTACAAATGCATTTTAATAAGAGAGTTGCCAAAGCCACTTTTTTTTTTTTATAATCAGCATATATTTACTTAACATCTAGCAACATTGGGAACACAAGGCAGATACTTTCTCACAAAATGTTTTAACAAGTAACATTTTTGGAAAGACAAACGGAAGACCTTTTACTTCTAAATGATATTTTACCCTTTGTTTTGTGTTAACTTTGCTCCACATGTTAAGAAAAATGTTAGGAGTTACTCAAACCAGACTGTAATTTGAGACAGACATGCAGCTTGATAATGTAATTTCTTGAGTGGTCATAAACACCTTTGAGACCAAGTAATTTAACTATAAGTATAACCATGACAACCTCCATATCAAATGTGGAGTGTAATGCAAGATGAAAAAAAAAAAAAAAAACACGCTAATCTGAGGGTTTTTTAAAAGTCATTGTTACTTCAATTTAGTTACTTCAATTTCACTATGATGTGACCAAGGTATATGTATTTCTTATGCTGTTAGAATTAAAGATACAACCAAAATTAACAAAAAATAATTTATGTTCACTTCAAATGAATTTACTATACTTGACATAATTAAATTCTATTCCTCTTAAATGGGTAATCTACCTATTTGTAGGTAGCCATATCATTTAACATTTTTCAAAACTCTTTGTATATCTGGAATACTTTAGAATGCATTTCCTATATACAGTTTCAACTTTATTAACATGGAGTAAACCTTCCTTAGGCTCATAACCAGATTTGATCCTAAGCAAAATGTGAAAGACATTTAGTTCAAACATAGGATTGTTTTAGTCTTTTCTAGGATGTCAAGGAGTTTATTGGATAACCCAACTATGTTTTGGGCTTCCCTGGTTGCTCAGTGGTAAGAATGTACTTAACAGTGCAGAAGAAGCAGGTTCATCCCTGGGGCGGGAAGATCCTCTGGAGAAGGAAGACAACCAACTCTTGTATTCTTGCCTGGAGAATCCCATGGACAGAGGAGCCTGGCAGGCTACAGTCAGTGGAGTGTCAAAAGAGTTGGACACCACTGAGCACACGGGCAATGCACTTTCATAGTAGGATAGTGGCTGTCCTTGAGGGAAAAAAAGAAAGCATCTGAGTAAGAATATTGGTGGATCTTTTAAAATTGTGCTATCTTTAACATGACAGTAAAGAAGCAACTTTAGTCTAAGGTCTGTAGTCTGCATTTCACAACTGAAACCAAACCTTTATGGTCCTTTTCTCATTTGCACAGTCCTTGATGGTATACAACAGTTTGCTGAAGACTAGTGAACTAGAAATCAAGATCTTTGTAATCTCTTGATTCAGTCATTTAAAATGATGCCAATTGGATACAATGGCATTTTCATTTTCCTCATTTGCTTCATTTTCTTCATTTGCAAAATTACTTTATGATAGTGGAAGAAAGCTGCATTTGAAAAATGTTTATTATGTGCTTTGAGATCATTAAAACTGATATCACTTTGCATACCAAGTGGTAGTATTCATATCCTTAATAGACTAAAGTTCTGATACAATCAACCTAAAAGAATAACTTACCATGACCAACAGTTTATGGATAATTCCATGATGTAAATGTGTCTGCAGTAATTATTCCCTCCTCGGAAATCTTGACATGAACATTGTTCTACTCACATTGGGACTTAGTATAAGCCATTTCTATTGTTATTTATCTCTATACTCTTATGTCCTATCGGTCTGAACAGATTGTGAGCTCTTGAGGGTGGAGCTTGTGTATCCTTAGCTTCTAACAATGTGCCATTCACTTAACAGATGTTTAATCAGGCCTTGTTGTTGATTAGGGGGATGTTCAGTGAGAAACACATCCTCTAATTCTCCTAAACTAAGGATTCTTTTGGGGATTTATTCTGCAGTAGGAAAGTTGCTACTATCAAAAAGTGGAACACACGTTACTTGTTTACTCTTGCACCTTTAATAGTCTCCCAACATTCATTTGAAGTCATCTGAAATGGAAGCAGCCGACGATATTTTACTGTATTTTGCTGATGAGTTATCTATCTATAAAGTTTTTCATCAATTATTATCATGTACGTTTGGTTACTAACTAAGTTAAATTTTCTATAATGTTTACTCTGTGGAGCTATGAATAGTTTTAATTTGTTTTTTCATTATCTTTAATTTTTCTAAATTCTCCACAGCAAATTTAATGCTTTATAATCATAAAAACTGTTCATGGGGTTCTCAAGACAAGAATACTGAAGTGGTTCACTATTCCTTTCTCCAGTGGACCACGTTTTGTCAGAACTCTCCACCATGACCCATCTGTCTTGGGTGGCCCTACACAGCATGGCTCATAGTTTCACTGAGTTAGACAAGGCTGTGATCCATGTGATCAGATTGGTCAATTTTCTGTGATTGTGGTTTTCAGTCTGTCTGCCCTTGGATGGAGAAAGATAAGAGGTGTATGGAAGCTTCCTGATGGGAGAGACTGACAGAGGAGGAAACTGGGTCTTGTTCTGATGGGTGGGGCCATGCTCAGTAAATCTTTAATCCAATTTTCTGTTGATGGGTGGGGCTGTGTTCCCTCCCTGCTATTTACCTGGGGCCAAACTATGACTTCCCTGGTCGCTCAGACTGTAAAGCTCTGCCTACCATGTGGGAGACCTGGGTTCAATCCCTGGGTTGGGAAGATCTCCTGGAGAAGGAAATGGCAACCCACTCCAGTGTTCTTGCTTGGAAAACCCCAAGGGCAGAGGAGCCTGGTGGGCTACAGTCCAAGGGGTTGCAAAGAGTTGGACGTGACTGAGCGACTTCACTAAACTATGGTGGAAGTAATGAAGATAATGGGGACCTCCTTCAAAAAGTTCCTTGCAGGTACTGCTGCACTCAGTGGCCCCAACCCTGCAGCAGGCCACCATCAACCCATGCCTCTGCCAGAGGCTCCTGGACACTCACGGGCAAGCCTGGGTCAGTCTCTTGTGGGGTCACTGCTCCTTTGTCCTGGGTCCTGGTGCAAACAATGTTCTGTTTGTGCCCTCCAAGAGTGTGTTTCCCCAGTCCTGTGTAAGTTCTGGCAGCTCTATGGTGGGGTTAATGGTGACCTCCTCCAAGAGGGCTTATGCCATACTTTGGGTCTGCTGCACCCGGAGCCCCTGCCCCTACGGCAGTCCACTGCTGACCGTACTTCCTCAGGAGACACTGAAACACAGCTCTGGCTCAATCTCTGTGGGGTCTCTGGGTCCTGGTGCACACAAGGTTTGCTTGAGCCCTCTGAGCATCTCTGGCAGGTATGGGGTTTGATTCTAAATGTGATTTCACCCCTCCTACCATCTTGCTGGGGCTTCTCTTTTGCCCTTGGACATGAGATATCTCCTCAAAGTCACTCCAGCGCTGCACAGCCGCCACTCCAGCATCTACTGTCTTGCTGGGGCTTCTCTGTCCTTGGACATGGAGTATCTCCTCACAGTCGCTCCAGTGCCACACAGTCGATGCTCCAGTGCTGCAGCCATGAAATTAAAAGATGCTTGCTCCTTGGAAGGAAAGTTATGACTACCTAAACACCTTTTTAAATATTAAAGAGCAGAGATATTACTTTGCCAACGAAAGTCCATCTAGTCAAAGCTATAGTTTTTCCAGTGGTCATGTATGAATGTGAGAGTTGGATTATAAAGAAAGCTGAGAGCCGAAGAATTGATGCTTTTGAACTGTGGTGTTGGAGAAGACTCTTGAGAGTCCCTTGGACTGCAAGGAGATCCAACCAGTCCATCCTAAAGGAGATCAGTCCTGAATATTCATTGGAAGGACTGATGCTGAAGCTGAAACTCCAATACTTTGGCCACCTCATGCGAAGAACTGACTCATTTGAAAAGACCTTGATGCTGGAAAAGATTGAAGGTGGGAGAAGGGGACGACAGAGGATGAGATGGTTCGATGGCATCACCGACTCAAAGGACATGAGTTTGAGTAAACTCTGGGAGTTGGTAGTGGACAGGGAGGCCTGGAGTGCTGCAGTCCATGGGGTCACAAAGAGTCAGATATGACTGAGTGATTGAACTGAACTGAATCAGAAAAACATTAAGTTCTGAAAATATTTTGCTTTTATTCTGGTAAACCAAAGTGTGGAAATTTTTAATTATATAAATACAATCTTACATATTAATTCTTCATTTAAATTAGCATCTAACAGGGGAAAGACTGCCAGAATGCATTGGAGCAATGCACAGAATGCACAGGAGCAATTTAATTGACAGAATTGAAAAGGGCAATATTTAAACATAAGCATTTCTCATTAAAAGTCCTTTAAGCAGTTTTAAGTTTGCATAACAATGTCCCATTTGTTAATTAGGGCTTAAAAAACATTCTTCTCTCATTGTCTTTAATCAGTGGAGTTTGGAACTGGGTTATACCTGTCTCCATCTTCAGAGGAACCATAACAAGGACACAAATGGAGCTATGTTCCTAGCCCAAGGGGAAACTATTGTTGAATTAATACCAAAGTCTTGAGGAATGTTGTCTCTTCTGCATGATGCCCAGTGGATATGCTTACAAGGCTGTTTATGTATACATTCATTTACCAGAAAAAATTCAGATGGTCACTATTTAGTGAGAAAAGTTTCAGGCAAATGTCCTGACAGGTATTTAAATACATCTATTCTTAACGCTAGAAAATTTCATTGAGGTGTCTTTGGTGCCAAGATATATACCTTCAAAATACAACTTGGAAGAGATAAGGGATTTCAAGAGGCACTTGTCTAAAGTAAGCTTTGAAGTGAAGTGGAGACCAGCAGCTCTTGCCTAAACCATTTTTTCTGTAAATTCTTCCTTCATCTACCTTGTCCCAGCATCTGTCACTGAGACCATACATGATATAGAAAGAATATATTAGCCTGACTTAATATATTGTTATCAGCTCTATGTCACTCTGTAGTGTCATCAGGAGAGACTCAATCAAAAGGTTTAGTCAAAACTAACATTTACTGATAGCTTTCTCTCAGGAGCATTGACAATTCGATCGTTCAAAGTGCAAATATAATTTGGCAAAGTATTTATCAGAACTACAGAGGTAATGTTAAAAAAAAAAGTAGATTGAGAAACCTGAATTCAATGTGTTTTACCAGCCAAAGACTTTGAAACCGCTTTCCTATGAGTGACTGGAATGGAACAGAACAAAGTCAATTACTGACTGTAATTAAGAAGTGGAAGCATTCAAACTGTAGAGAGCAGTAGCAGACTTCTCCAGACTGCCTAGTAACTTGAAAGATTAGTGGGAAGACAGAGGAGAGGATGCAACTGTATCTTTCTAATAGTATGCTTTAAATGAATTGCATTCACATAGTTCTCTGGTCCAGCTTCCCCAAATGAATTCATAAATCACTGATTATGTACAAATAATGCAGTAATAAATTTGGGCAAAGAAACTTTTAAGATACATTTTGCTTTTCATTGTGTTAGCAGTAAAGATTCCCTTTGCATTGCATAGCATGTACCCAAAATGCAAATGCATTGCTGAAGTACTCATATTTAATCACTATTTGAATTTACTAGGCTGAAAATTGAAACTTGTTGGCTCTTTCCTAAACCCTCAGAATATGGTAAATCTAATTATGTTTGTTTCTAGCACTTTGAAAGTGTTCCTTTTTATAATTTTGATAATAGTTTATTTATAATGGCAGAAAAATAGGTTGTACATTGCATTTGGGCTAATTCATATTTCTGTGTGTATGTTAGCAAATTGTAATATTATGTAATACATTCATAATCAAAATATTTATATTCAGATTAGGATGAAGGTAGAGGTCAAGGACATTACTAGTTTTCTTGTGTTAGTTAGAAGTGACCTTATATTTTTAGATTACTATTTCTGTGGCAACACTTTATATAAAGCAAATATTTGGAACTTTATATAAGTAAAGAACATTGCAAGGGTGTTCAGATAATTAAGGAAATATCAGCTTAACTGTCTTTTACAAGATACATAAAACAGAGGACTATTTGGAGGCTATTTTGAGCTATCCTGAATCTTACATGCAATTTTTATTAAAAAAAAGAAAAAAAGTGATAGGCCCTGGTAATCTGTCAAATTCGAGTGTGGGTAATTAAGTTGCCTTCTATTTTCTAATCTTTCACATCTCTTAATTGCATGTACTTTGTATGCTTCCTTTTCTGACTGTTGTAAAAATTTGGGATCCAACTCACCCAAGAATGATTATATTGCAGCACTGAGTAATGTTGCATATCTAAATAATTTTTCCTAAATATCAGTGCAAATGAATATATCTGTATTGTGTAAACAAAGATTTCTTTAAGACTTCAGGATTGTTGTCACTAAATGTTACCATAAAAATCACTGAAACTTCAGAGTGAGCTGTTTTGGGTAATTGTCACTTTAATGATAGAATTACAGAGGCATTTTATACCTCAATTTGTGATTTTCTGAATTTGAGCCATATTTTAGCACTTACCTCCCATTTAGAGGAAGTAAGGCTGAGAAGAGGTGACTAACTCCTGATTGAGTATTTTGAAATGTCTGTCCTCTAAACCTCTGAAGCCTTGCTTGATGCGTGACAGTAGTTGGGAAATGTTCATCTTCTTGGTGAAACAAAAAAGTCAATAATACAAAGAGAAAATCTTCATGGTTCAGATTGATAGCTTAAAACAAAGAGCATGTCCACACCTTCTCTAATCAAATTCTTCTCTAGGTAATCCTTTATGTGTGAAATCAAGTTTTCTATAGGGTCTCATCCTTCTCTAACAATTCCAGGGGGAAAAAGGTTCCCTTTAATGAAAAACTTATAGTTGTACTCTAAATATTGCCAACTACTTAACAGCCCTAAGTATCTGGAACAGGAATGTTCTTCTGATACATACTATCCATGAGAGGTCCAAATATGTAAATGAACTTATATTCTAATATACTCTTTTTGTGGGGAAATTGGTCTTCATTACTTTCCTATAGATCTTTTTGATAAGAAAGTAGAAATAGCCAAATGTTACTCATTAGAATGACCTTTTAGAAAAGTCTGCATTAGGCTCTTTGGTAAATAATCTGTTTTAGTACACTCCATAAAAGGAAATCAAATATAGAGATACTATTAGATTTGAAAAAGACAAACAGGAAAGAGCCAAACGTGCAGAATGAATTCTGACACACCCGGGTGCATTTTTCTGAGATTCTGACTTAAGTGGATACTGTCTGCATTATTCCGAACTTCCTGACTTGCTTTTCCATGAGTTGGAGTAATTCAGCTTTAGACCTACTCTGAGTTAATCGTTCTATTATTGAAATGATAATGTATTTGTTATGACATGAAGAAATGGTTTGTAGAGAGGAGTTCAAAATGATCGTAGTCTCCCAGTTCCCAGAAAGACAATTACTGGAATACAAGAAAATATCTCAGTGTATTAAAGTGTGTGTTTTTTAAAGCATATATTTTTAAATGTAATAGATCATTTTATATGGTTTGCTCACCTGTTGATCTTTTTTTTTTTTAGATCACAACTTTATCAGGAAATGAGTTCCTTCTGCAGTCAGATATTGACTTCATCATATTGGATTGGTTCCATGCTATCAAAAATGCAATTGACAGATTGGTATGTATTTGTTTTAGCTGTTACCTTTGTTAATTAGAATGTAATCTTTTAAACCTATTGCTTAAGCATATTATACACATACATTTAAGTAGATCCTATGAATTTAGAGTTATTAAGTTATTTTAATTTAAACAGTCACTAATTCCATTTTTGGAGAAGGCAACGAAGATAGGATTTTGAAACTAAATGACATTTTATTTCTCTCTTTAAAAATACAATGCATTCATTTTTTTTTTCTGAAATAGCATAGACATTGATTTAGTGAAGGCTCTATGAAGCAAACAAGAACTTAATAACTACTAAATTTTCACATTTTCAGTTTATGCAATCTGTAATACATATTCTTGAAAATAAATATCAGTGTATTTAAGCCCATACTCACTGTTATAATACTAGTAAATAATAATCCTTTGTACTGATTTTCATTGTTCTTCCAGCTAAGCAAGATTGTTCTCGTGAAAATTACATATCTAGAACTTCATGAAATTACCCTAAATCACAAGTTTAAAGTATGTTCTTAAAAGAGTCAAATAATTTAAAACTACTCATTTTATACTGTTTCTCAACCAAACATCTTATTTAGGACACTGGTGTTTGCAAAATCTTGACAAGAAAATATTCTTGAGAGCTTTTAATAAGGTATAAAAATAATAATATTTTTGTGATTTTATTGTGGTTTAATCACACACTTCCGTTGTATTACTTTGGGATCAAAACTTTAAAAAATAAAATAGCAAGTAAGTTTTTCCCACTATCATTATTGTCCCCTTATCCAGGCATACGCATGTGCACACATACACACACATGCACACGCATTTTTTATCATTATGAGCAAACTCTGGGGTAAAACTGCCTGAGCTTGAAAGTTTGAATCTAATTTTTCTAGCTGTGTGGCCTTAGGCAAATTGTTTATCTCTTTTGGCTTCAGTCGTCTTGTCTGGAAAATAAGGATAATAAAATACCTACCTCATGGGATATCTGTGATGAGTAATTGAATTAATGCATGGGGTGCTTAGGCTATGCACAGAATTTAATAAGTAATATTATATATGTATATATACATATATATCATTTACAATTTAAAAATTAAGCTAGCATAGGGGCACTATTTCAAAATAATTATCTTATTACAAACTTCTTGTTAATCTAACATCAAAATAGATCACAGAACTATTTAGTGACTTTTTTTCTTCTATGTAAAATTGTTCCATCTATTTGTTATTTCCAGCCAAAGGATCCAAGTAGTCATTCAAGAAGCCTGGAATTATTTAAAATCCAGAGATCCTCCAGTACTGAACTACTAAGTCACTATGATAGTGATACAAAAGAACAGAAACCAGAGCACAGAAAATCTTTAAGTAAGTATTTTTTTTGACTAGCTCATTTTAACTTTGTTTAAACTTAGTGCTTATGAAATGTAGATACAATGAAATGAGATTTGAACCAAACTGATGCTACTCATCGGAGAAGGCAATGGCACCCAATTCGTAGCCATTTCTTTAGCCAGGAATTCATGCATTCGACGGCAGTCTGAGTGCTTTGCTCACATCATTGTTGGTAATGCCTTTTGAGAAAATAATTGTTCCAAGGTCATGGTCTCTGCTTACAGCAAACTTCTGAATCTAAGTAATAACCATGGCGTTCAGATTGGTGATTGATTTCAAGAGTGGGAAATGTCAAGCGTCTCCAAACCTTGGTATGCTGACTATTTGATTTTCATACATTAAAAGATATATGACTGACCTGACATAAACCAACAGGCTATGCAACTTTCCATTTGTTTCAACCACCAGAAAGATTTAGAAATGTGTAATGTGGACTAGATATCCTCCAAGGTCACATCTAGGTCTGATTTTCTAAAAAAAAAAAAAAAAGAATTTGAAGTGAAAAGGACCAGTCTGTTCACTTATATAGTGACCTTGAGCATAACTGTTAATCTTTTTCATGCTTTTTGTTGTGGTTGTTCAGTCACTAAGTCGTGTCCAACTTTGTGACCTCATGGACTGCAGCATGCCAGGCTTCCCTGTCCTTCACTATCTCCTGGAGTTTGCTCAAACTCATGTTCATTGAGTCAGTGATGCCATTCAGCCATCTCATATTCTGTCATCCCCTTTTCCTCCTGCTTTCAATATTTCCCAGCATCAGGGTCTTTTGGTGGCCAAAGTGTTGGACCTTCAGCTTCCCAGCATCAGTCCTATGAGTGAGTATTCAGGACTGATTTCCTTTAGGATTGACTGGTTTGATCACCTTGCTTTCCAAGAGACTCTCAAGAGTCTTCTATGTTTTCACCCTGTTTCTTCCTCAATAAAGAGTTATGGAAAGGTGTTGTGCATATCTCACAGAGTTGATTTGAATCTCAACTCCCTGAAAGAACAGTAGATATCTCTGGAATCAGAGTCTCAAAAATTATAGTACTTTTCTGGGATCATCTATCTACGTACATTCAGTCTTCTGAATCACCAGTTTTTCTGCCATTTCCATCTAACTAAAGATCAGATTATATCCTGTAATTATATCCTAGCTTTTTGAACTTAAGGAGAACTCAGTAAGAAGAGAAAGGCTGATTACAGAATATTTGCATATCTACATGCGTACATGTGTATTTGCATATCTACATGTGTACAGGGGCTTCCCTTGTAGCTCGGCTGGTAAAGAATCTGCCTGCAATGCAGGAGACCCCAGTTCCATTCCTGGATCAGGATGATCTCCTGGAGAAGGGATAAGCTACCTACTCCAGTATTCTTGGGCTTCCCTGGTGGCTCAGACAGTAAAGAATCCTCCTGCAATGCTGGAGACCTGGGTTGGATCCCTGGGTTGGGAAGATCCCTTGGAGAAGGGAATGGTTACCCACTCCAGTATTCTGGCCTGGAGAATTCCATGGACTGTATATCCATGGGGTTGCAGAAAGTCGGGCATGACTGAGCAACTTTCACTCACTCACTCATGTGTACACAAGTAAATATGCTGGATGACCATATATGTATATACATATATTTGTGTGCATCAGAGAATAATATATATGTGTGTGTATATATATATATACACGCACACACATACACACACACACATAAATATACATGTTCACTCCCCCACATGACAAAATAGAGGGAGGTTAGTTATATGTGATAATATATCTTATAAATCTAAATTGTTATGAGTCTGAATCTAGAAACAGCATGATAACTTTGAGGAAGAGCACCCTTTCAAAATTGTCATTATTCAGAGAACCATGCCATAATTTCAATATCCATTGGTACATATTTGGTTAGCCAGTTGTGTTAAGTTAGAACTTAAAATTATCAATGTTAATGTCTCAGACTCTATGGTGCATTAAAATTAAATTATTTG
Source organism: Bos grunniens (assembly GCF_055505025.1). Lineage (NCBI taxonomy): Eukaryota > Metazoa > Chordata > Mammalia > Artiodactyla > Bovidae > Bos > Bos grunniens. The sequence continues at coordinate 83,512,760 of NC_141166.1, forward strand.
TGGAAAATAAGCAGTGCCATTTAAAAAAATTTTCCATATGATGGTACAGTATGATATTATCTCATCTGAGGATTTCTCTTTATTTCTTGCTCATTGTCCTTCTTGACTTAATATGGGTACAGACATAAGATTTTAGAATTAGAATTCGATTGTGAGTATGTAGCTAATGTTAACTGCATAAACATTTTGTAGTAGGTATAAAAAGAGAAGGAAATGTCAACCCACTCCAGTATTCTTGCCTAGAAAATCCTGTGGGCAGAGAAGCCTGGTGGGCTGCTGTCCGTAGGGTCGCACATAGTCAGACACAACTAAAGCGACTTAGTAGCAGCAGCAACAGTAGGTATAAAATGAGGTATGAGGAAATGAGCAGTAGCTCTGGAATCTCATATATAATTGCTGGTCTGGAGCAGACTTTGACACATTTCTAAAGTCTAAACCTCAGGAGAAAATTAAGGTTTGTAAAAGTATGTATGAGAAACATTGAGGTAAATGGATTTTGTATTCAACAATAGTCACTTGAAATGTTTTCAGACTATATCGGGGAAAAAAAATTCCTGCAAGTAGAACACCAATCACCTGTTTCAAACTTTTTTTAGTGGGAAAGACAATTATTTGTCTATTTTGGGCCTACATTTAGTCTTGTCTAAATACAAGGAAAGAGACATTAATTCTATTCATTTCAAAGTGTATTTAACTGTATAAGAACCTTATATTTGCTTTTTTCTTTGCAGTTAAAAAAATAATGATACCGAGAAAATATTGAGTACTTACTATCCAGGCATTGTTCTAAGCTCATGTGTTACACTGATTACTTAATCCTCCAGTAACTGAATGACATAGGTACTATTATTAACCCTATTTTATAGATAGGAAACTGAGGCACAGAAAATTAAAACAACTTGTACAAAGACAAGTTACGGAGACCAGTTTCAAACTCAAGGAAACCAATATTAGACTCAGTGCTTTTACCAATAAAACTAGAATGAAGTGAACAAATAAAAGGTACACTTAGTTTATATCAACCTTGGACTTGGATGGAAATATTAAAAATGATATCCATATAAATCAATAAACTTAAATAGAGACCCAAAAACATATTAGCAAAAGAATTAAAACCAGATGTTGACTTTGGACTTTGAATTTACTGTTAAACTAAAAGGGTCATTTAATCTTTAACACTAGTCCTAATTTTAGAAAATGCTTCTTTTCTGTGTTTTGGTAGATATTAATACTTTTAAGCCTTTTTTAGGGCTAATCTATTTTTTGCACAGTAGGATACTGTTAATATCCATCCATTACTTTGAATTAAGTTCTTTCAGTATTTACATATTCATTTTCATTTGAAAGGCATAATGATTGACCCACCCATACAGTATCAAATTAGCTAGGCATTTGAAATAGTGATTGGCATATTTTATATCTGATGCTTTTTACAATATATTCTGAAGAAATAGGCCCTATGAAACCTCTCTGATCTTAGTTCCAGATTTGAACACCCAAACTTAGGTTTTTAAAGCATGCATTTGGTTTTACAACACCCTCTTGAGATTAAATAATTATATGAAGTTAGAGATTCACAACATCTCCTTCCTTATTAGCAGTCTAAGCACAAACTTTACTGTCAGTTTTCTGCCTTTGGCTTCCTGTGCCCTTGATGTTCCCACGAGTTTTGTCGCCAAGATTGTAGACAGATAAAGCCAGAATTACTTTTTTTTAAGGCATGTGAACATCATTAGCAGCTAACAGGTGGTCATTTCATTGTCCAGTTTCTCTGTATAACATGGGAAAAATATGTACTCTCAGTGAGTGAATTCAGAAAGTTAAGTGCTTAAATATACTCTCCTTTTAAAAATATGATTCTAACCTGCCAACACTATTAAGTACTAATCAGATATTTTAAGATATCAGTTGAGTCTAACAGACAAGAAGCCAGAACATTCAATGTGAGGGCCAAATCACTGTGGGAAATTCAGGACACCAGCATGGGATGAGAGTGGGAGCGCTGCTCTCCAGGGACGGCTGTTATGGAAAGTGGAGAATCAATCAAAGAAAATGCTAACATATTTTTCCAAGGAAAGAGAACTGTCTTCCACTGATGGCCTCAAATATAAACCCAAAAAGTCTTGGAGAGCTTTCTCAACTTTTCTGAGCTTTACTCTCTAGATCTATAAAAATGGATCTAATACTGTCCTTGCAGCATCGACTGAGAATGTGAAATTAGATATGTAAATACTTAGTTCACAACAGGCACTCAATAAGTAGGAGCTCTTATTATTATCCTCTGTGTCCCCAAGCAGATGGCACCAAAATAGGGCATGAGCCAAGGGTGGTATCTGATGAAAGATTGGAGCAGGGCACATATACTTCACATCCTCTCTCTGAGTGTAAATAAAATAGGGGAAAGGAGTCAGACCTGTATATGGGAGTTATGACTGCAAAAATCTAAATATGAACAGCTGGTCTTTCCCCTGGCCACTCCCCAGGTGAAAATGGCAGCCAGGACATTCTTGGGAGCAACACACCAGGAACTCATACAAGGGAGCCAAGAGATACTCTTGATTCTTTTATCCCCAGAAGAGCAGGTCATTAAGAAGTCCCAGTTGATGGAAAGGATTCAGCATCTAGACATTTCACCATTGCTTTATCCATAGCTCTAGTTTATTCACTCATCGTGTATTTATTGTTTTTCATTAATAGATATACCTAAAGGCATGTAACTAAAATTCTTGGCTCCATTCATCTGTATTTCCAATTTTTTAAAATTATTTTTGCATTTAGGTTATGTGTAAGGAGTAATATGTTTCAGGTTCATCAATTGCTGAGCTATAAAATCCATATATGGGAATCGTGAATAAATTTTATGAAAAATTGATACTTAGCATTATAAATAAACACCCCCAAATGAACATAATTTAGAAGAATGAAATCAGACATAATAGAATCAAAAGGAAATGGGTTTCTTTTTAGCTGTGCTTTGATGAAAGTATCATAAAAACCAAAAGTGTTCTGGGTGAAATCCTAAAAGTATTTAGATATGAATTTCCTAATTCCACAGCTTCTTACCAATGTGTAATAAAAATGTATGTACAAGGCTTCAGGAATAAAGATAAGAATGGAATAACTGGATTCACATATTTATACAGTCTAGAAAATTTAAATGCTTGTGAAACTTTAGTGATATCTTTGTTTAAAATTTTGCCTGCAAATAATGATCACACCAAGTTAAAACAAGTGTGATAGAGAAGGCAGTTAATTTTTGTACTAATCTAAATGATGATAATACTGGCCATCCACAACTATGAGTAGACTATGTTCTCAAAATCCAGTTTTAAACTGATTGCTTAGACCTCAACGTATTTTCAAAAGGAAATCGTATACCAGCCACAGAAGCACGCTTGAATCTTAGGCAATCATTTCAAATGCTGCTTTTAGTAAACAATTCATTCTGAATTTGTTGCACCTCTGGCCCTAGAAGATCTGCCTTCCAAGTAGCTTTGCTTTCCATCTGATTTCCTTTTTCCTCCTCCCACACCCTTGCACCAGCTCCACCAATACAATTAGGATTCTCAGAATGACTTCGGCCAGGAGGTTCCTGGACCCTGAAAATCCCCAGTGATGGTAGGGAGGGAATACAAGAAATAGTGAGAAAATGAGAAGAAGGAGGACTGGAGAGGAAGTCTTTGCAGCATGGGCGGGGGAACTGAATCCTCAGCTGTTCTATGTAAGAAATATGTATAATGACAGATCAGTCTGGCATTGTCCCGAATTCTGACATTTGTGGAATCTGGGTGGTATCTATAAAAGCGATCATGGTGCTGTCGTTTTCTGTATGTCCGAAAGTTTCACAATTCAAAACTGGAGCATACACACATGGACAATTATTACTCATGTTCAAAATTCAATAAAAAAATACATATTTTCAAACTGCAGTTTTAAAATTTTAAAAGAAGGATCAAATTTTCTTTATATGAGTTACATTAAGACCTCTTTAAATATAAAACATTAAGTCACTGTTTTCCTCCTTTATCTCCAAAAGCCAGTATATGTTCTCTTATGACTGTTGTGACCTTTCTGATAACTATATAATTAAGAAAATTTATTAAAATGTTTATTATTATCCAAAATGGAAAAGTCATACTAGTTTCTTGGATAGACATGTAATTAGCAATTGTTTGAAACATATTGTGAGGGCTGTTATGGAGACTCATATAAATACATATTTTAAAGTTTCTTCTTATTAAGAATTTTGTATGAAACAGCCTAATCTTGCCAATGCATGAAAGTAATAAGATGAATAAGCCATCTGCCAAGAAAATGAAAACAATATTAAAATTGCACAAATAAATTATATCTATCTTTGAAAAAAGAGAAACTCTTACCTGGACACAACAAAAAATCATAATAGTTGTGTAGAATATTATGGGTTATTGTGTTTTAGTGAGTTTCAGATTCAAGTAAGATGGTCAATTATCTGATTCTTTTTTTCCCACTAAAATCAATATTGGTACCCTGGCACCAGTTTCATTCAATATCCAGCTGAGAAAAATAAACTATTGAACTAAAGTGTGAAAATAAAAATAATTTTGTTTTACTATAGTTATAAGACAGATAATTCTGAGAAACAGTGAGTGTCAATTCTCTTCTTGATTATTTTTTACAGGTTAAGGGAGTTCTTTATTTCAACATATTCCAATTTGGTGAAGAAAAAAATAAAAAGTTTTAAAAGGGCATTTACAGTGCCAAAGCTGGAACATTATGAGAAAAAAATAACCCAGTAAAGATTAGATGCACACTTGATAATCAGGCATCTGAATTACTTTGTCAAAACAGTATTATTCATGAAGGTTCCAGGGCTTCACCAAGGCACTGTGTGACCACAGCAATTGTTCTGACATGTGTTCCCAAGATAGTTAGCAGCAATTCAACTTTCCTGGGGCCCATAGATTACAGACTCTTCAAAACATTCAGTTCTCCATGAATCATCGGATAAGCAGACTTAGTTATAAGCTGAGCAAAGAATGTTCTGATTAATCTCTTCCTTCCCATCCAAGGGGTTGATCTCGCTCTTTGACCTGTGGGTGTCCATTGTCATGTATCTTGTAGCATCAGCTACTCTGAAAGTCTATCTAACCCTATCAGCACTCAAGCACTAGATCACCCCGTCTCCTCTTGACCCTGGCAGTAACTCCCTGGCCATTTTTCCCCTTAGATGAACTGCATTTAATCAATTTCTGATTTCATTAGGTCAAATGGCATCTTTCTTTCAATAATAGGCCAAATCCAGAGGGCTTCTTTGCTCTAACTCTACAGCAATATTTCCTTAGCATTAATACACTACTGTGATTGTAAACAACAGAAAAAATATCCTTTGATTTCCTCTAAAAATTTCTCCTATCTTTATTCCATGAACCTAGAATGGGCTTATATTAATATTTTATTGTTAAGTTAGATGTATAATATGTGTTCACCAGTGTCACATCAAGTTTACAGTATATTAGCTAGACATGATATTTAAAGCATTCTTATAGTGAATCCCTGTGCAGAAAGAAAGCATTCTTTTGAATGTAAGTGATCAACTCTTTTTGTATATAGAATTTATTTGGTATACTCATTGTAGTTTCTGGTGTATAGGAATAATGCTACTTTTTTTTTAAATCCTAAATAAAAATTAATTTGCATTTTAATCTCTTTATTTGGGTGTCTCAAATAAGCCCAATATTAGGCTTAGGGTAAACATTTAACTGTAAACATGCATAATCAATGCTATTTTTTTGGAAAATAAGTTTATTTCTCATTACTCATTACTATGTAAGTCCACATCCATGTAAGGAAAATCAGGTATTGCTTTCATCTCAAAGTATGAGTTGTATCCAAAACTACTAGCTTTTTTCATCCAAATTCAGTAAAACGTGAATATATTTCCATCCAAATTCAATAAAATGTGAATATAACGTTTGCTTCCTTCAAGAAATGCCTTGTGGATGACTTGAGAATGGTAAATCAGTCTGCCAATTCATCTTTCTTTGATTATTTAAGTAGCACCTGAAGCCAAATACTCCTGCTACCCAATTTAAGTACTGTAAATAATAGACTATTTTGTATCCAAAATTAATAACCTGAGAAAATAGAGGTAAAATAGGAGAGGCAATGGTCAAATGCAAAATATGACTGGGAGAGTACCATCAGAGATGGTGTCCTCTGAACTAGAGTCAAAAGTTAAGAACAATTTCTAATCAAATTACTGCATTGGAATGACTCAAGTAAAAGTTCCTCAACAGAAAGGTCTTTATGACTTGGGTCCCCTTCTCTGGCTGTTTCCCAGCCCTCTCTGACCCGTGAATTATGTTCAGGAAAATGATGCTGATATAATCCTTGATACATACCATTCTGTGCTGATGTTTCCATTTAACTCAAGGTCTTCTTTTTGCTAGATTAACATCCTGTTTGACTCACCTCAAGCTACACTTCCTCCAAAAGCGTTCCCAAATTTCTGTGGTGAGTCAGGAGATCCTCAATATTCAGTACATATCTCTTCCATTGCAATAGACAAAGTGTATTACAACAAGCTAGGTATCAATGTCTGTTTGTCTATCCACTAGACTACTAGACTCTGAAGAAGACTGTCTCATTTACCTTTATCTGCAACTAGCAAAGTGGCTTAATGATATTTGAAAGTATTCAGAAATGTGCAATGATAAATTAGTGAATGAATAGATGAGGGTATTCAAATGATCATTACTAATATACTTCTCATTCTGTGCTAAAAATTAAGATAAAATTGCTAAAATATTTTTAGGAAAGTAATAGATTATTGCTTCATCCTGGCTACTTGTGCTGGTTGGTGTTTTAAAGTCAGTATTTGTGTGCCTCTCTGAATTTTCTCTTAGGACTGTGAATCTCAAAGAAATGACATTTTTTAATAGGTCTCATGCACTGTACCTAGCAATATCAGGTACACATATCTGTTTTATCACACAATGAAGATAAAAAATGACTAAGATTTGGAGGAGAGAGAAGAGAAAATCCTAGTTCCTTTGCTTAAAGTTACTGTCCTCTCAGCATATTTCTATCATGCCTTCTAGCCTCCAGTTTTAATTGAGAGAATCATTCTGGTTCATAGTAATTCTTGATGCTGTCCTGTGGGCTCTGACTTAGAATTTTCAAGGCTCTATTGGAGGCAAGGAAAAAGGAAAAACTCTATAATGTATAAAAAGATAGTAATAGTAGTTTTGATAATTTTTAGAAGACTGAGAATAGTTTCCTCTATGGTCAGTATATTTGAAAAAATCTAGGAAATTTATGAAAATCCACACAAAAGTTAGAAAAGGGTACATGTCTTCTTCAAAAGGTTGTTGGGATTGTGTTAAAAATTTGTGTCTAAGAATCTGAAATTGTATGTACAATTTTTACCTCCAAGATAAACTAGCCATAAGATTTGGACAAGTTTCTTAAGTTTCTGGAAACTGACTTTATAGGTAAATCAGTGGATACTTTTAATATAAATCTAACCTATATATACACAATATGTACATGATCTAAGGAGATAATTTTAATATATATATTAGGTCCAAGGATAATATATATACTATATCTAAAATATATTCAAAAACTATATATATTTTTATTACAGTATAGATATCAGACATAATGATTTCTAAATGGGCATATTCTAAGTAAAATAATCATGACCTTTGTCTGCTATAAATTCATCAAATCTTCTCTTTAGAAATATAAAGGGAATGCACTTTGCCAATGATTTGTAAGGTTGGCAAAATCAGACTAAATAAATGCATAATTTATCAAAGGCTTATTTTTTAATATCTTTATTCCATTGATTCCCATAACATTATATACACTTTAATCTTCCATTCCCTTAAGAGATTCTGAGAGTTATGAGGAATAAAACATTGGTTTTCCCATTCCTGAGTGTGAACCTGATGTTGTAGCAATCTCTAGAGATTAAATGTCACCCAGTGTCACTTGCCTATTCTTTTTTGCATAAAAGAACAAAATGATGCAATGGTAAAATTTTGACAAAAAGTTATATAATTTCACCTAAAAAGCAAGGAAAGATTTTGTTTGATTTTAATGTTTTATACATACATATATGTGTATATATGTATATATACCTATAAATTCTACTATATATTATATACGTGCACATATATACATATACTTGACTTCCCTGGTGGCTCAGATGGTAAAAGCGTCTGCCTACAATGCAGGAGACCCGGGTTTGATCCTTGGGTCAGGAAGACCCCCTGGAGAAGGAAATGGCAACCCACTCCAGTACTTTTGCCTGGAAAATCCCATGGACGGAGAAGCCTGGTAGGCTACAATCGATGGTGTCGCAAAGAGTCGGACAGGACTGAGCGACTGCATTTTCACTTTCACATATACTCACATGAACTAAGCTAAATATCATAACTCACCTGGTGATAGATAGCTTTTTTTGACTAAAGGAAAAATATCAAAACCACATGATTACAGAGCCACTTATAAGGAGTAAACCAAAAGATGATAAAAGTCGGTCTCACCAAGGCACACTCTATTGACAGACTGGTAGGTATCCTAGGATGCTCCTATATCTGCTTGGATGAAGGGAGTTCATATGTGGCAGGGGCAGTCCTAGCTGACCAAGGCTTCTGTCATTTGCTGAAGCCAGGATCTCCCTGTTCCATTAGACTGCAAATGCCTGCGGTATAAATCATGACCTTCTGATGATTACTTCTCTTCATCTGCATTACCTAAGAACAGAGTCCAAAATATAGTAGAGTCCAATATTAAAGGTCTGAATGGGTGTGGGGCACCCAAGATGGATGTGTCATAGTGGAGAGGTCTGACAGAATGTGGTCCACTGGAGAAGGAAATGGCAAGCCACTTCAGTAGTCTTGCCTTGAGAACCCCATGAACAGTATGAAAAGGCAAAAAGATAGGACACTGAAAGATGAACTCCCCAGGTCAGTAGGTGCCCAATATGCTACTGGAGATCAGTGGAGAAATAACTCCAGAAAGAATGAAGGGATGGAGCCAAAGGAAAAACAACACCCAGTTGTGGATGGGGCTGGTGATAGAAGTAAGGTTCAATGCTGTAAAGAGCAATATTTCATAAGAACCTGGAATGTTAGGTCTATGAATCAAGGCAAATTGGAAGTGGTCAAACAGGAGATGGCAAGAGTGAATATCGACATTCTAGGAATCAGCGAACTAAGATGGACTGGAATGGGTGAATTTAACTCAGATGACCATTATATCTACTACTGTGGGCAGGAATCATTTAGAAGAAATGGAGTAGCCATCATAGGCAACAAAAGAGTCTGAAATGCATTACTTGGATGCAATCTCAAAAACGACAGAATGATCTCTGTTCGTTTCCAAGGCAAACCATTCAATATCATGGTAATCCAAGTCTATGCCCTGACCAGTAACGCTGAAGAAGCTGAAGTTGAACGGTTCTATGAAGACCTACAAGACATTCTAGAACACCCCCAAAAGATGTCCTTTTCATTATAAGGGGGGACTGGAATGCAAAAGTAGGAAGTCAAGAAACACCTGGAGTAACAGGCAAATTTGGCCTTGGAGTACAGAATGAAGCAGGGCAAAGGCTAATGGAGTTTTGCCAAGAGAACGCACTGGTCAGAGCAAACACCCTCTTCCAACAACACAAGAGAAGACTCTACACATGGACATCACCAGATGGTCAACACTGAAATCAGATTGATTATATTCTTTGCAGCCAAAGATGGAGAAGCTCTATACAGTCAGCAAAAACAAGACAGGAGCTGACTATGGCTCAGATCATGAACTTCTTATTGCCAAATTCAGACTTAAATTGGAGAAACTGGGGAAAACCACAAGGCCATTCAGGTATGACCTAAATCAAATCCCTTATGACTATACAGTGGAAGTGAGAAATAGATTTAAGGGACTAGATCTGATAGAATGCCTGATGAACTATGGATGGAGATTCATGACATTGTATAGCAGACAGGGATAAAGACCATCCCCAAGAAAAGAAATACAAAAAAGCAAAATGGCTGTCTAAGGAGACCTTACAAATCGCTATGAAAAGAAGAGATGTGAGAAGAAAAGGAGAAAAGGAAAGATATACCCATTTGAATGCAGAGTTCCAAAGAATAGCAAGGAGAGATAAGAAAGCCTTCCTCAGCGATCAAGGCAAAGAAATAGAGGGAAACAACAGAATGGGAAAGAATAGAGATCTCTTCAAGAAAATTAGAGATACCAAGGGAATATTTCATCCAAAGATGGGCTCAATAAAGGACAGAAATGGTAGGGACCTAACAGAAGCAGAAGATATTAAGAATAGGCCGCAAGAATACACAGAAGAACTGTACAAAAAAGATCCTCACTACCCAGAAAATCATGATGGTGTGATCACTCACACTCACCTAGAGCCAGACATCCTGTAATGTGAAGTCAAGTGGGCCTTAGAAAGCATCACTATGAACAAACCTAGTGGAGTTGATGGAATTCCAGTTGAGCTATTTCAAATCATAAAAGATGATGCTGTGAATGTGCTGCACTCAATAGGTCAGCAAATTTGGAACACTCAGCAGTGGCCACAGGACTGGAAAAGATCAGTTTTCATTCCAATCCCAAAGAAATCCAATGCCAAACAATGCTCAAACTACCACACAATTTCACTCACCTCACACGCTAGTAAAGTAATGCTCAAAATTCACCAAGCCAGGCTTCAGCAATACGTGAACCGTGAACTTCCAGATGTTCAAGCTGGTTTTATAAAAGGCAGAGGAACCAGAGATCAAATTGCCAACATCTGCTGGATCATGGAAAAAGCAAGAGAGTTCCAGAAAAACATCTATGTCTGCTTTATTGACTATGCCAAAGCCTTTGACTATGTGGATCACAATAAACTGTGGAAAATTCTGAAAGACATGGGAATACCAGACCATCTATCCTGCCTCTTGAGAAACCTATATGTAGGTCAGGAAGCAACAGTTAAAACTGGACATGGAACAACAGACTGATTCCAAATAGGAAAAGGAGTATGTCAAGGCTGTATATTGTCACCCTGCTTATTTAATTTATATGCAGTGTACATCATGAGAAATGCTGGGCTGGAGGAAGCACAAGCTGGAATCAAGACTGCCAGGAGAAATATCAATAATCTCAGATATGCAAATGACACCACCCTTATGGCAGAAAGTGAAGAAGAACTAAAGAGCCTCTTGATGAAAGTGAAAGAGGAGAGTGAAAAAGTTGGCTTAAAGCTCAACATTCAGAAAACGAAGACCATGGCATCTGGTTCCGTCACTTCATGGCAAATAGATGGGGAAACAATGGAAAACAGTGGCTGACTTATTTTTCTGGGCTCCAAAATCACTGCAGATACTGATTGTAGCCATGAAATTAAAAGATGCTTACTCCTTGGACGGAAAGTTATGACCAACCTAGATAGGATATTAAAAAGCAGAGACATTACTTTGTTAACAAAGTCCATCTAGTCAAGGCTATGGTTTTTCCAGTAGTCATGTATGGAGGTGAGAACTGGACTGTGAAGAAAGCTGAGCACCGAAGAATTGATGCTTTTGAACTGTGGTGTTGGAGAAGACTCTTGAGAGTCCCTTGGACTGCAAGGAGATCCAACCAGTCCATCCTAAAGGAAATCAGTCCTTAATGTTCATTGGAAGGACTGATGCTGAAGCTGAAGCTCAAGCTCCAATACTTTGATCACCTGATGCAAAGAGCTGATTTATATGAAAAGACCCTGCTGCTGAGAAAGATTGAGGGCAGGAGGAGAAGGGGATGACAGAGGATGAGATGGTTGGATGGCATCACCAACTCAATGAACATGGGTTTAGGTAGACTCTGGCAGTTGCTGATGGACAGGGAGGCCTGGTGTGCTGCAGTTCATGGGGTCTCAAAGAGTCGGACACGACTGAATGACTGAACTGAACTGAGGATTAGTTTACATGTGGTTATTATCATGTTTGCCATGCCATTACACTGATTTTGGTTGTCTGTGCGTGTTAAATCGCTTCAGTCGTGTCTGATTCTTTATGACCCCATCGACTGTAGCCTGCCAGGCTTTCTGTCCATGAGATTCTCCAGGCAAGAATACTGGAGAGGGTTGCCATGGCCTCCTCCAGGGGAATCTTCCTGACCCAGGGATCAAACCTGCGTCTTTTATATCACCTGCATTGGCAGGCAGGTTTTTTGCCACTAGCACTGTTGTTGAATATTTATTTCATCTTATCAACCTCTTTGAACTCCTGATTGCAGATTAAGACAGAACCAACTTAAACTCTCCTCATAACTTTTGCCTGGGTCACACCCATGATGTGAAGTCTGAATTATCCATGTCAGAAAGTCAATAACACTAGCTAAACAATAACAATAATGAAAATTAAGCCAAGAATAAACTAAGACAAAGAGAAGACAAAGAGTGAAGAAACCAAAGCTCCAAACAAGGAAAAGATTCATTAATTTTCTGGATGTGCTCACATGCAAAGTCCATCTGAAATGCTACTTACCTCTCATTTTCCATTTGACTCTTTTGGGGACATATGTTATGAATAGCTTTCTTTTGTTATTTCTCTTTGCCAAAGGCAAAATTGTAGTATTTTATGGCTTAAATGTCCTTTATTTTGATGTTCTTAGGTACCTGAATGTATTTCCCATTGTCCTTTCAGGTTAACTGTCATAATTGTGAATGATCCCCATGACTTACTCATAGAGTAAGTTTATATGTTGTGCCTGCCAAAACAACCAAGGCCTACCAGCTTGCAGCTTAGTGAAGCACTTTAGGAAAAAATGCAAAAAATAAAAGTAGGCTCACAATTTAGTTATCAAAAAATAAAGGACATATTCCATATAAAGTCTGATTAATCCTTCTAGTAATGTGAAATTGCACTTGCCAGTGAGAGGTAATAATAGTTATCTTGGAAATAAAGCATGGTTTTCTCAGATCCACCTTTGTTTATTCCAGGAAATGCAAACTAAACTGAGCAAATGATAATCTTTTCTAAGACTCTGCTTCACAAATTTGCCCCTAAATGCCCAGTCTTTTAAAGTTGGGTGAATGGTAATGAAACATATTGAAAGAGTAGCCTCAAAACTTTAGTAATGCCTGGATGCATTTCACTTACTTAGTTTTATTACTCTAGGACAGGTTACATCAGAATAATTAATCTTATTTTTTTTTCCCTCATCAGTACCTAGGTTTGTTATTGAGGTTCTATGCCTTATTTTTAAATTGGGCATAACTGATTTCACAGAAGGGGTTGACTGAGAACCCATGCAATTTTTGCTTAACTTATTTTTATTGAACAAAATCCAGAATTTTAGTCAAGAAGCATTAGATATTAATCACATGCAAGTAAAATTTCCTTTACCTTCCAGTATAGCAATAGTGGGTCATTACAGAATGATAAGAAGTGAGCTCTCTTAATACTCTTTACAATTGCATAAAAGCAATCATTTTTCATAAGTCTTAGAAGAAGCTTTTAACTATTACTTGAGAAGCATATTGGAATATTAGAATATATTATGTTGTATTATTATAGATGTGACTTGTGAATTGAAAAAAAAAAAGTTCTCTGATTCGAGACTCTTAGAAGTTATCCTTTTCAGCTTGAATAGTTTTCTTTAACACAGTTTGTGATTCTATAATATTTTTGTGTGGCAAGTAGAGGCCATTTTGCTGAAATATAAATTCCAGTATTATTTCTTAATTATTGCACTCTTAACTTTAGAGAAAATTAGAGGACAAATGCAATATTTTCTACTGCAGTTAAGTAACAACAGTTGGTGATACTTAATTTAAGGTGAGTCAGTTTAGAGAAAAAATTAGAACAAATCCCTCCTCTAAATTATTATCGCCTTTCTCCTTCCTTTCCTTGTAACCACTTCTCATCTTTGACTTTGAAACCCAACAGTTTAAACTTGGTTCTTATTTCAGTGGGCTAATCCCCTTTCATAAATCATGCTCAAGAGCTGAAATAATTTGCACATCATTTAAAGAGTATTTGCTTTGAAATATTCACCTCAAGCCCTTTTGTATATCCTTTCTCTCTAAAGATTTGTAGTATTTGTTTTGTTCTCTGAGGTATAAAAGACCTGGATAAACTTTATTCCTGTTGTTTCAAGATTAGTTAACGAAAATGCATATTAATTCAGCAGGGACTGGAACAAACCTCAGTAAAGATGATCATACATATGCCTCTCGGGAATAGCAGAAGTACAAAATGTCAGTCTTCAAATCTCCTCGGACTTCCTCAAAGAAGCATTGAGGGATTTAAATTTCCAGAGTATGTCTACAAATGTATTTTCTTTGTTGTGGAGAACAAGATCCATACTGATTATTTTTCCCAAGAAAATTGATTCTACTTTTTATTTAAACAAAAATTAAGCTATCTACAAAGTGGCTCTTCAAGAATACAGGGAGAAATTGCCACAAAAAAGGTAAATTTAACATCAACAAATTATATTCCTGACATGCCACTAAATTTTTAACTTCTTTTGTTTCAGAAGTCAAATCCCCAAATAAATTTTAACAGAGCATACATATCCTTTTTCCCTAAAAAAACTGGAATTAAAAGGACCTCATAAGATCAGAATTAAGCTTACGGGGGCAGGGAGGCCTGGCGTGCTGCACTTAATGGGGTCGCGAAGAGTTGGACAGGACTGAGTGACTGAACTGAACTGAACGGGGGCTTCCCAGGTGGTGCTAGTGGTAAAGATCCTGCCTGCTTATACAGGAGGCATAAGAGGTGCAGATTCGATCCTGGGTCAGGAAGATCGCCTGGAGGAGGGCATGGCAACCCACTCCAGTGTTCATGCCTGGAGAAACCCATGGACAGAGGAGCTGTGGTCCATAGGGTTGCAAAGAGTCAGACACAACTCATGGAGGTAAAGTTCAAGGATACATTTAAATTTATAAACTCAAATTTTCAATTTGCTAGTAAACCCAGAAAAAAGTGTCAATTTCTCCAAATAATATATCTGTTCTGTATGGGAAAATGTGCCCTATTCTTTTCCTAAACTGAAAATGCCATAAACTTTGGCACATAAGTGCTTATCCGGAAATGACTGAGTGGATTCAAGAATAATAAATCACTATATGGATCCAGCCACCCACATTCTTGTTCCATTTCTCTCCTTTACAAGTGTAGTAACAGACATTTCCATAGTCCTCGGGGTGCCAAACTTTGCACCATTAGGAAAATCTGAAAGTAGCTTGATTTATCTTCCTCACTCAGTTAGCTAAGACCCAACTAAGTAAAAATCAGCAGGAATGAACCGGACTCGCTAAACTTTTCTAATAGGGAGATGCAACAATTAGAACTTTCCTCCTTTGCCACTTCAGTTTGCTTTGGATGTGAAGCCTCTTGTGAAAAATATTCAGATGAGATCTCACATTATAGGTGCATGGCTGGATGATGCTGACTCTGAGTTTTCATTATACACAGAGGATTGTCTGCTGTTTGCAATTAATCCAGACACAATCCTCTTGGTACTTAGGGAGGAATGTGGAAGAAATAGCCATTTTATAAGTTGTAAACTCCTAAATTACCCTAAATTAGAGACACTATTAATCGGACACTTAGATATAGATAGGATCTGCTCATTGTGTAGGCTCATCTTCCCCTGATGGAGAAATCAATTAAATATTTAGGATGTGGAATACCTTCCAGGTTGGATAATGCATTTCATTTAAATTATGGCCCTCCAATTCGAAACATTAAAGGGGATCTTAACGGATGGAAGCACATTACTGTCTCTTGGATTGGGCGCATTAACACTTTAAAAATGAATGTGCTTCCCAGGATTTCCTATTTGTTCCACCAGCTGCCTGTCGATGTGCCAGATAAACAGTTTAAGGGTAAGTATGTGAAAGATGCATGTGTAACATTCTGTGTTCTGAGGTGCACCCGTGGAGGAGAAGTCCCCCAACTGTGACCCTCCCCTTTAGATGTTTTTTCTCAATGTCCTAGCAATCTAAAATGGGAGGGCTCATTTGATCATGGGTGAGTAAAAAGGAAAACCAAAAAAGAGATTCAGTTAGTCCTCTCATAAAGGTTCTGTGTTTTTCTAGTCTTGGTCTCCCAAATAGCTAGTGGCTATTACCAGAAAATATTGGGACAGTATGGTAGAATTTGAAATAAACATAAGCTTTTCAGTTATATAAATTGTTGATAGGAAAATCATCATTAAATGATCACTCAAGGACCATTCCTATGCCAAATTTATGAATAGTATTGTAAGAATGAAGTTTCCATATCCCCTAAGCTATAGAATTATGATATAGAAATAGCTAGTGTTTGGGAGTGCTTACTAAGCTGTAAGCCCCATTTGAAGCAGTGTACATGTTCTCTCTCATTTAATTCTGTGAATGAACCTACGAGGTACAATGGCATTATCATCACACCCATTTTACCAGGTGGTAAGTGAGGCACTGAATGGTTTGTCAATGTGCCCAAGGTGACACAGCTGAAAAGAGGCAGAGTTAGAATTCAAAACCAAGCATTCTGACTCTGCAGCCTGGAGCCATAACCATTGTTCTGTGAGGATTCGGAGTTTGGGAATGAGGCTGAAGTTTTCGTTACTTACATATTAATAGATCTATAAACTTGAGCCAGTCATTTAACCTCACTTATATTCTGTTTTATCATCTTGAAAATGGCCATCTACCTCACAGAGTTGTTTAGAAGCATAAATTAGATTATGCAAGTAGTGTTTCTAGCACTGCTTTGCATAACATAAGAACTCACTAAATGTTAATACTGACATTGGTACATGTATTTAATTTTGATCTTTAGTATTTTGAAGAGTCTTCCTAATTTGTTTAAGGAAAGGTTACCTTAGAAATAGATGACTGAGTTCTCTTAGATTAACATATTTTCAAAAATTCTTTTGGATTTATAGGGAAAAAATAGCATATGGAATGACTTACAGAAGACTGAACTCTATGTCGTCAGTCTGAACTTAGTCATATGTCGTCCTTTTGTTTCCATTTATAAAAGTCTTGATTCAAAATTAACATAGATATATTATATTAGCTTACTTAGTGAAAACAAATTTATCCAATCATAAAAGAGATGATGAAGATAGGGGGTCAATTTATTTGTTTCTAGAGACAGACTCCTCTTGCCAAATCTGATATGCTTCAGTGCATTTGTCTTACTTCAGAAGACAGCAGAAAACTCAGCTAACTGGTATAATTATATAACTTGGATAGTCATATTGAGGGGCTTCAGCTTTGGCAATATAATGAGGAATTACAAAGTTCAGTGAAGTTGCAGGAATTTAACTGAAATTACTTATCAGCATTTTGACTGGGAATAAACAGAAAAGGAACAAATTGATCCTTTCAAAGTTGGGTGGAAAGAATGTTCCAGAAGCCTTACTTTGTAATGACTGTCATTGAGAGGCCCTGAGGCCTCTTATTTGCTAGTAATTGATACCTAGACTTCAGGCTCAAATGCTAAAGAAACTGCTATTTTAAGGGCTTGTCAAGAAAGTCAGGAATTAAGAGTCCTTTTTTCCTACCCAGCCTTTCACGAGTCTTTCACTATTGGGCCAAGATCATTGTAAGTCAAGGGTGAATCACACACAGATAATTTTCCTATTAGGAAGACTATTGGGATAAAATCAGAATCTGATATTTAAGACCAGAGACATACTTTATTTGGCTCAGAAAACAGCTTAACCCACCACCAGGCTACATTTATTTGCTTGTTTATATGGAGGTTTTAACAGTAGAGTAAAGCTCTTCATTGTCTCTTAAATTCTGCTTTTTTCCCACTGAATAGCTAGAAACGAAATGACTTTAGATGGCATGATAATAAATAAATGATACATCAGCCAATCAACTCCAAAAACCAGTGAAGAAACAAGAATTGTTGTATTTGTTACATTTTCCCTTCAATGTATTCATTACATTCTAAATATAGAGGAATTAAAAATGTCCCTGTACTATAATATGTTCATAATATAAATGGACTGACTCAGATCAGAATGATCTAAATCTGGGAACTGAGAAGAGACAAGTAAGCTCTAAAAACTGATATCTGAGGTCTAAGCAAAGATGATATAAATTCTAAAAAGTTAGAGTAGTGGGAGCAAGTGCTCAGTTTATGCATTGACATCACAGGCACTTATTGAAGAATTATTTGTGGTGTTTGAAGCACTGAAGTTAAAGAGGTTCCAGATGCTCTCAATTCTACATTGACTAACAGTGTTTATAGTCACATTTTAAGTAAGCATTTCCTATTCTCTATCAAAATTCATGATGAATTTACACATGAAAAATTGTTAAAATACACTATTTTGATTTTGTCAACAAAATGAATACAATAATGACTGGTTAAATATGCTTTTATATGGCTTCCTGGGTGGCTCAGTGATAAAGAATCTGCCTGCCAGTGAAGGAAACACTGGAAACATGAATTCTATTCCTGGGTCACGAAGATCCCCTGCAGTAGGAAATGGCAACCCACTCCAATATTCTTGCCTGGAAAACTCCATGGACAGAGGGGCTTGGCAGACTGCATACCATGACATGACAAAGAGTCAGATGTGACTGGGCACAGCACAGCCAATATGATTTTGGCAACGTATTTCGCTTAAGTTTACACCTTGAAGGGTAAGTGAAGTCTCACATTGAACTTACGAGAAATTTTACATTCACATTAAGAACAAACTCCTGTCCATGGAGGGTTAAGTAGTGCCATGGGCCATGGTCTACCAAGAGTTCATAAGGGAAGAATTTGATGAGTCAAAATGCTGCAAGCTTGAGTCCTAGTGTCATTGTTTATCCTCAGTCTTCTAGAGGCTGGAATTGTTTCCTATCTGGCCCTGGGAATGGGAATTTGTCACTTTACAGTGATAGAAACAGTGTTAAATGACCTAGAGCCCAGCTGTTAGGAAGCAAGTGCTGCTTTAAGTGCAAATTAGGCTAGCAGCTCACCTGATTGTCCAGTTGCAGTGCGGTGATGGAAGTGTTGATACTAGAGACAGATGACTTAGACGTAGGTAGGTCCTAGACCTACCTGCCTGCCAGGACCATCTTTGTGACTTGAGTAACATTTCCTCATAGATTCACAGTGAAGAGTATATCACTTAGTCTCTGAAAGTGCTTAGAACATTGCCTGGAATACAGCATGTGCTGTTAAAATATTAATTATCCTTACTAGGGACTCATATTAGACCAAATAAACCTAATAGTCCATAAAACTTGAATAACTTTAAAAAACAAATGGTAAAAATATATATCACAGAGTAGCAGATTAATTGGAGGTGGTAGAAAATTTTTTAAAAATCATAAATAAAATAACAATTTTGAATTTTCCATTGTCTTATATATTAAAATTAAATGCATTAGATAATGATATGAAATAAACAAAGATGTAAAGTGATATGACTAGCATTATTTCCAAAGTTAAAGCATTTTCCTCTTAGAGGGAAAATAATTATCAGCCTTTGTATATTAATATCAATATAAATAAAAATATAAACAGCATGCATTGTTCTAATTACAAAGCATGTATTTTCTCATTTTCATCTTTAAAACATCCTATATAATAAGTTTTATATTCACTTATAGAAGAGGAAACACAAACATTTTAATTTCAGAATATAGATTATAAATTAAGCATACATTGCATATTTTAGACTTTGTACAATTTTGTTTTTATTTCCTCTCACCTTTCTTTAAGTTTTACTTGCAAATACATATAAATAATTATATTATTAAATGATTTTTGTAATGTGTTTTGAAGGATAAAAAGATCTGTATACAGACATAAATGCATGTGTGCCTATATAGTAAATAAAAATAAAATTTAAGGGCCATATTGACAGATGGGAAAGTACAAATGTCAAAGAAAGTTGATTTAGAAATTAATATATAATAACAATTAAACTCTAGTATTTATTGATTTAACAGATGGTGAGTTAAGAACTAAAAGCAAAATATTAAAATGCAATTTCATTTTTTAAATTAGTGAGATTATTCTATGAACTTGTTCAGAAGCTTGTTATTTTCTAATTATATTTAAATTAATTCTAACCTTTAAGTTTTCAGAGTTATGCCTTTTATTTAACAGTTCCTGTTTAGAAATTTGCCTGTGTACAAATATTTAGTTTGAAAATATGATATTTAATCCAAGATAAATACCCATAAGATTATAGTGGAGGTAAAAAACTTTTCATGTATTCATATTGTTGATTACTAAATATATATTAAACTTTGTGCCCTAAGTACAGACATAATATCTTATTTTAAAACATCCTACATAGTATTTATTATTATCAATCATGTATTAAAGCCACAAAGAATTTGTTTAAATCCTAAATTCAGAAATTGTGAAGAAACATGACATGAATAAGACCTTGAATAAGACCATGAATAAGACCATAAGAAAATATAAGAAATAAATTTCTTATAATAAGAATAAGAAATAAATTCTTTCTTATAAAAATATAAGAAAAATTGAAACTGATAACAAGATACTAACCAAAATGCCCCAAGTCACTTATTGGTTAAAAGAACATTTCCTTCCATTGCTTTTTCCTAAGGAAGAGCCCATTAAATATCAAATGTATTTGATGCATTTGATGTATGCAACCAAAGAATTATTCTGAGGCAAATGCATAGCATTAAATGTTTTTAGTATTAAGAGCAAAGTTAAACAATTCTGAACTTAATTCAGAAACATTTTTTCATAACTAAATATAACCAAAGAACTCCAAAGGTAAAAATGATAAAGCTAAGAAAACCAGTAAATTATAAAACAAAAATTAATAGTAAACTAAATGTTAGTTCCTTGAGAAAATAAATATTATTAAGAATAAAATGAAAATAACTGAAAACCGTAAAAGTACATAAAGCACAATTACAGTTTAAAATCTGAAGCAGATCCAGAAGTTAAATTTCAATACAGTAGTATATAAAGTTGTGTTCTGATACAGAGAAAACCAGTGAAATATTGTATTTTAGAAAAATTAACCAAAAGAAATGAGGAAAAAGTGGAATATTCTAAAACACCTCTTCAAAATTTTCCTTCAAACTCTTTCAGGTCTAAAAATGTACTGGTGTCAATTTTATAAAGAACCCATAATTTTTCATGACATTCCAAAGCATACAAATGATTAACGAGAAAAATCTTAAGTTACCCATTTAGCCAAGGAACTGAAAAATAAAGTGATAAAGAGAATATACTACACCTGCAGCCCCAGCTGTCATGAACAGCAGGGGCTGTCTGCCCAGAAATGAAAGCTAATTATGACCAGAGTTTCAATCTTGATTTTCCAAGAAGTTCCTTAGAAGAATCAGCTCTGGAGACCTGCAACCAGGCTATTCTAGCACTACCAGCAGTGTGTTCAGAAAATAGTATAAAGGATTTCCCTTTTGAAGGGCTAGTGATCAGAGGCCATGGGAAAAAAAGAGTCTGAAAGTTCCTAGTGCTCTTAACTGCTGAAAATGGACTCCTCAAATTTAGAAGTTAAAAATTAAGAACTTTGTCAGTTAAAATCATCAGGATAGACATCTGTTTGAAGAATAGTTTAAGAGAAAAAAAAAATTTCCCTTCTTCCTAATGATGTTCTCTCCTTTGGGAATGAACCATCACTCATTGCTTTGAAGTCAAGGCTCAATTGCTTTGGCATCTCTCAGCAACTAAATATACCAACACGGAATAATTGTTTTGGAGTGATGGTTGTGATGTTTGATCTGTGATCAGCTTGAGATGTAAATAATGATAAACTCATCAGGATAGTCAAGGCCACCTGACCTCTTCAGTCTAGCTGTTAGGTACTCCATACTTTTGTTTTTGCTTTTATGGAAGTAATTAGCTAGACCTTTTTTTAGCCTTAGAGAAAAGTGCTCTGAAAATCATCCTTGCAAAATAGTTTCAACGTTTGGAGGCATCGTTTTATATTTTTACATATCAGTTTTTAAGATTGCTAGTAGCTTGGGTTAGTCAGGAGGCAGACAGCTTTTAACAGTTTGCTGCCTACCTTAAAAAGGGTGTCAGATTGAGACTTGAAGGTATTCTCTCTCTGTGTATAATAATATATACTACTAGTTTTATTAATTTTATATAATGAGGCATGCTACTAGTTTTATTAATTTCACTTTATCCTCTACATATGTGAAGGTACGAATGACACATCTGGAAAAATACATATCCAGGGACCAAAAACACAATTTCTTATCAAAGAACTGAACTACAAAGATTTAGAAGACAAGGTACTTAAACAGTGATAAATTAGAATCTTTATTTTATATTAACCAGACCTCAGACATAAAGCACAAATTATGGGTTATTCCTTGGTACAATGATTGCATTGGGGTTATGGTTTCTTTGTGCGCCTGTGCTCAGTCGTGTCCAATGTCCAATTCTGCGTGACCCCATGGACTGTAACCTGCCAGGCTCCTCTGCCCATGGAATTTTCCAGGCAAGAAACCTGGAATGGGTTTCCATGTCCTTTTCCAGGGTCGTCCCAACTCAGGGATCAAACACATCTCCTGCATTGTAGGCAGATTCTTTACCACTGAACCTCCAGGAAAGCCCCATTATTTTCTTTACTATCTTTTTTTTCCCTCTCTCTCTCTGTTGGATTTAATTCAAGAAATGATACAGTTTTCTACAAAGATTTTACCTAAACCTTGATCCTTTTTAACTAACATATATGTGTGATTCCTCTTTTGTTTAACAAGAAGAAAATGAGCATAGGAGACGAAAAATGAAATATTGCCACTTAGAGGAAACTTGAGAAAGGAACCTGGGGCACAGATGGCCTCAGCTGAGTCTCTGCGTTTTGCCATGATTCAGGGAAGGGGCTGTACCCTGTTGAACAGAACAGCGGGCAACTCCCCTAGCACTTCTGCCACCCCTGTCAGTCGGGTCAGAGGGGAACAGACACACAGAACATAGGTAACATACCTGACTTCAGCCCTAGGAGAGAGGCCCCTTTTGCTGGGGAAAAAAAAAAAAAAAATTAATTTGAAATAAGACCTTAGCCTTTTCTTCAGGCTTTACAATGTTTACTGAATCTAGAAGACACAGCCCATCTTTAAATTGAAACCCTTGAACATTTTATTCAGATTTGGCTTATACTGTGAAACCATCCTTTCACTTTTAGCACATCTGTGGGGCAGTAAATGTATGGTTTGGGATCTTCATTCCTCTGAACTTGGAGGAAATCCCAGGGATATGTATCATTTCTTCATTTGGGCTACATGTTATAGGAAAAACATAAGGATTAAATGACTAGTTTTACTATAATTATAGAAAATAATTTCCCCCCATCATTAAAAGAAAACAAACTAAAGTAATGGAATATTTCTATAAATGTAAGAGCATTGGTAAATTCATACGGAAATTTTTTTAACTGTCAAAAACCCTGCTATTTTTCAATATCTGTTTTCTTCAGCATGACTTATAGTATTTTTGTCTATCAAGAAGAATTCAATATTTTTTAAAATGAAGGTACTAGTTAATTCTACTTCTGAAATTGTAATTATGATTCCCCTTTGGGGTGTCTTCAACATAGTACATTGAACAAATAGGCATTAATACTTGTTTACCATTAAAAATAGACTATTCAGCAAGCACACTTGATATGTAAAAATGATTATTGTAAAGTGTGACTCATTATCTCCATTCAGCCAGGGGTTTTTGTTTTCTTTATCTGGATTTTTAAATTAATCTGTTTTACGGTGAAGTTTGCCTTATAAAAATAACAGATTAAATTTTAACTCTGGAGAAAAACAAAAAGGTTGAAAGGGAAAAATGATTCCAAATCATTAAATCTTCAACAGAGACATGATAGGAAAACAGAAAACCCCATTGAAGGTTAGATACATTTCACATTTCCAGAGGACATAGAGAACAGAGTCCCATCCATCCATCCTTCCACCCGTCCACACATTCATTCCATATATGAAACACTGTTCAATGCAGTTATAATTTTGAACAAACTGGATTAGTTAATATTCTCTGAAAATGTCTCACACATAAGGGAATGCTGGTCCTAATATTGGGGCTATGTGATTGAGAATTGAAAGGTAGCTCAAGAATGTACCTAATCAACCTTCTATTTTTATGGAAGACAAAAGTTAGACTGAAACCCTCTGTATATATTAGAGTTCAACCAGAGAAGCAGAACCACTATTAATGAGAAGGATGCACTTCCTTGGTGGCTCATCAGTAAAGAATCCACCTGCGGATGCAGGTTCTATCCCTGAGTCTGGAAGATCCCTTGGAGAAAGAAATGGCAACCTGCTCCAGTATTCTTGCCTGGAAAGTCCTATGGATTGCGGAACCTGGAGGGCTATAGTCCATGGTATCACAAAAGAGTCAGACATGATTTAGCGACTAGACAAAAACAACAGGTACAGATGGGTGGACAAACAGTTCCAGAGAGAGACACACAGAGAAAAAGAGAGGGGAGGGAAGAAGAGAAGGGAAGGGAGAAGAAGAGAGAGGAGAGGGATTGACAGATAACAAGGAACCAAACTGATCTACATGCTTGTGGGGTTGGCTGAGTCTGCAGGCCATAGGGCAAGTAATCAGAAAGGGAAGACCGCAACCAGGCTGGAACCTCATAGGCAGAGGCTGAAGCTAATTATCCATAGACAGTAAGAAAAGAGAGATGAAGCCAAAGCTGGAATTTCCTGAGCAGAAGTGATTTGGAGTTTCTGACCCCAGGGAAGACTTCAGCCCTCTTTTAAAGAGCTCAGCTGATTAGATTTTAAGAAATGTATTTAAATAACCTCTTTAATTTATTGAATTGATGTTAGGACAATTAAGAAACAATTACAATTTATTTAATTGTATTTATTATAATGGTAGCTAGTAAGTTAGATACAATTTGATACATCTAAGGAATAGACTGAAATTATAATAAGAAAAAATAAAGGTCTAAACTTGAATAAACAGAACGAATTACATTGGTGATTGAGGACATACAAAAACATAACTTAAAGTGAATTTTTATTAATATGGCAGACATATTATGGCAAACATAGAAAGAGTAAGTAAATAAATAACTCTTTGTATATTCATGTAAATTTTGAAAGCTGTGCTTAGTCTTGCCAGACAAGTTATTTATATTTCTAAATGTATGTAGCAGAAAATTCTGTGACAATTTCTAGTCAAGACAACTTCTGTTACAGTGGAAATGATGTAACCAAGGCTAGTTCGGCATCTTGTTGATGATCAAGACATCTCAAGAAGTTTGTTTTGGAGGCTAGTTACACTTCTGGAGATTTTTATTATAGACTACACCCTCATTATGTTTCTTAGCTTTTTCCTTTTATCAAATGTAATATGATTTCAAAATCCTATTGATTTTCTTTAGATTTCCACATCAATTTAAAGCCTTTTACTATATAAGTTTTCATTATCTTTTAAGAAAATCCTTTTCATGTTGTGTAAAGCAGTAATGACATTTCACAGTTAGTATTATAACAAATTTTACTTTTTTAAACTTTTTAAAGCCTATTTTAAAACAAAAACTAGTTGCTTAGGTTAATGAATGTTTTTTAAGCTTTAAAATGTTGCAGTTTTTCTCCCATCATTCTCTCAAAATGGCTCTACTGTCCCTCCCATTGCTATTTTCTTTCCCTCCTTCTTATTTCTCTCCCCCTTAAACTCCTCCTATTTTTGTTCTTTTGTAGCTGGCTTTCCATTAACATTTAAAAATACCCTTTAATGAGCATTAACGAAAACATCCGATAGGAACAAAGGAGGGGGCAAAGGAAGCTAGAGAGGGAGGAGAAGAAGGAAGAGATGAACAGCAGGCATTGCTATCAGTCTTCAACTAATTTCTGCAGCTGACTCTCATTTCCAGAGCTGGACCAAAGTTCTACAGTATTGCATAGGTGACCAAATCAGAGAAAATGAAGGATCTTAGTAACAAAAAGTCTGCAATCCTTGCAACATGGATTACTGCCATAATATTTACCTTTAAATGGAAATGGCAACCCACTCCATTATTCCTGCCTGGAAAATCCCATGGAAGGAGGAACCTGGTTAGGCTACAGTCCATGGGATCGCAAAGAGTCAGACATGACTGAGTGACTTCACTCACTCACTCATGCGCGATTGAAAGTACTGGGAATCTAGTCACTGTTGGTCTGTTTTTAAATTAGTTTTTTTTTTTTTTTAATTGAAGGATAATTGCTTTACAATATTGTGCTGATTTCTGCCATATATCATCATGAGTCAACCATAGACATACATATGTCCCTTCCTTCTTAAAACTCTGTCCCACATCCCACCATATCCCACCCCTCCAGATTGTCACAGAGCACCAGTTTGAACTTCCAGAGTCATACTGGAAACTCTCACTGGCTATCCATTTTACATATGGTAATGTATATATTTCCATGCTACTTTCTCCATCATCTCACGCTCTCCTTCCCCCCACCCACCCATGTCCACAGTCTGTTCTCTGCATCTCCATTGCTGCCCTGAAAATAGGCTCATCAGTACCATCTTTCTAGATTCCATATATATGTATTAATACATGACATTTGTTCTTCTATTTCTGACTTACTTCATTCTGTATAATACGCTCTAGTTGAGCCACCTCATTAGGACTGCCTCACATCTGTTCTTGTGTGTGTGTGTGTGTGTGTGTGTGTGTGTGTGTGGATCTCTTACCTTGGTGGTTCAGCTGGTAAAGAGACCACCTAACAATGAAGGAGATGCAAAAAGGTTCTAGGTTCATCCATCCCATTAGAACTGACTCACATATGTTCCTTTTTATGGCTAATTATTGTACAACCACTTCATGGTAAATAGATGGGGAAACAGTGGAAACAATGGCTGACTTTATTTTCCTGGGCTCCAAAATCACTGCAGATGGTGATTGTAGCCAGGAAATTAAAAGATACTTACTCCTTGGAAGGAAAGTTATGACCAACCTAGATAGCATATTAAAAAGCAGAGACGTTACGTTGTCAACAAAGGTCCGTCTAGTCATGGCTATGGTTTTTCCAGTGGTCATGTATGGATGTGAGAGTTGGGCTATAAAGAAAGCTGAGTGCCAAAGAATTGATGCTTTTGAACTGTGGTGTTGGAGAAGACTCTTGAGAGTCCCTTGGACTGCAAGGAGATCTAACCAACCCACCCTAAAGGAGATCAGTCCTGGGTGTTCATTGGTAGGACTGATTCTGAAACTGAAACTCCAATACTTTGGCCACCTGATGCGAAGAGCTGACTCATTTGAAAAGACTTTGATGCTGGGAAAGATTGAGGGCAGGAGGAGAAGGGGATGACAGAGGATGAGATGGTTGGATGGCGTCACCGACTCAATGGACATGAGTTTGGGTGGGCTCTGGGAGTTGGCGATGGACAGAGAGGCCTGGCGTACTGCGGTTCATGGGGTCGCAAAGAGTCGGACATGACTGAGAAACTGAATTGACTGATATATGTGCAGCTTCTTTATTCATTCATCTGTCAATGAATATCTGGGTTACTTTCATGTCTATTGTAAATAGTGCTGCAATGAACATTGGGGAACATGTTTCTTTTTTCAGTTATGGTTTTCTCAGGTTACATGCCCAGTAATGGGATTGTTGGGTCATATGGTAGCTTTACTCCTAGTTTTTTAAGGAATCTCCATACTGTTTTCCATAGTGGTTGTATCAATTTACATTCCTATCAGCATTACAAGAGGGTTCCAATTTCTCCATACCCTCTCTAGTATTTATTGTCTGTAGATTTTTTGATGGTTAGCCATTCTGACCTTTGTGAGGTGATATCTCATGGTAGTTTTGGTTTGCATTTCTCTAATAATGAGCAATATTGATCATCTTTTGATGTGTTTATTAGCCTTCTGTATACCTTCTTTGGAGAAATGTCTGTTTCGGTCTTCTGCCCACTTTTTGATTGGGTTGCTTATTTTTCTGATATTGAGTTGTATGAGCTGATTATATATTTTGGAGATTAATCCTTTGTCAGTTGTTTCATTTGCTATTATTTTTCTCCCATTCTGAGGGTTGTCTTTTCACCTTGATTATAGTTTCCTTTTGGTCTTTATTGATAGTACTGCATTTTTACAGTACAACTTACAGAGTATCCTTATTTATGCTTTTATTTAACAGAAAGCTAATACTTTATATTTTCCAGTTTAACAATCTAAATGCTGATATATTACATATAAAAAAAGCAAAAATGTTTGAAAATATAATTACCTTTAGATATTAATCAACAGAAAAAGTATAAATATGTTTTCTTTTCATTACTTTTTGACATCTCCCCACATAAAAACTAACAGAAGTCCACCTTTTGTTATAGTAGCAACAATGATATTTTCAGTTAGCTTCACTATCTCCATTTGTGCTTAGGTATGGCTTAGGCATTTTCTGCAACCCCAGCTTACATCAGCTAGCTCTCTAGTTCCTCCCTTGGAAGGCAGAAAAATCCCTCAATTGCCCTTGATAATCTCTGTCACTCTTTAGAATTCTATTTAACAGAAAACCTATGTGTGTCAGTCAGCAAATCAGTTCGTTGAACAGTGAGGACCTAACATAAAAACTGAATTCTTCATTTAGTTTGTTTTGTCCCACTGAATGGGGGACAGAGGGAGGGTTGGGGTTTCAGCAGATTTCCCCAGGATGTTAAAGTTACCACAGAATAAAACTTTTATTTTGATCAGGTACTGTGGTGGCTCAGATGATAAAGAATCTGCCTTGGTTTGATGCCTGGGTTGGGAAAATCCCCTGGAGAAGGGTATGGCAACCCACTCTTTAGTTATCTTGCCTTGAGGATTGCATGGACAGAGGAGCCTTGTGGATACAGTCCATGGGGTCGCAAAGAGTCAGACATGACTGAGCAACTTTCACTATTGTATTTCCAGTCTGTCATGGTTTCCTACATCCATATAGGAGGATACTGTATTGGGGCCAAACAATACAGGGAGGTTTGGAAACAGTTGGCTTTTATGGGCACAATCTTATTCTTTCCATATCCATTTTTTTAAAATTGTGAAAATGAAGCCAATTTTTTTTTTCAAAACAATGCAGCTTCTCAAGACTCTTGGAAAAGACAGCTTGGGTTGAATCTTTTTTTGTTGTTTTTTTCAGCTTCTGAGAAAAAAAAGTCAGTTGTATAAATCGAGTATATATATTTGTCCAAACATTCATTGTGTTTGAGTATTAGTGGAAAAGAGTATTTCACGTGATAGGTTTTGTCTCCTGGTTTAGTTCAAGTTCCTGATTCTTACACTCATAAATCAAGCATATTCAGGCACAAAACAGGTAATTGAGGGGAGCCATTTGCTCGGTAATACCATCCTCTCTTTTGTGCACACATTTGCAAATGTAAATGATTTGCATCTGTGCAGACACCCTTGAGGGGCTTGTCTATCCTCACATCATTTTTAGACATCCAAGAAGTTTCTTTGTAAAACTCTCATTCTGTGATGCCAGATGGTTGATACAACCCTACAACACCATATTTTGAGCAAGGAGGACCAGTTTAGCAGGTAGATGAAACAACACCCGTTAAAATTATTGTCACATCTCCCGGTTCAATAATGGCAAAATGTACGTCTCATCACATGTTCATTCCAACCACAAAAATGAGTAAAATTGATATGGTTTTCCTTTTACACTAAGAATTGGGCACAGCTGCTCCCTTACAAACATTAAAAGGAAAAATAAAAGATAATAGCATCTTTAATTTCTCATGTTTCTCAGCATCTCTTAGAAAAACAGCTTCATGATACATGGCTCAGTGGCCTGAAAATACCTACTCTTGCTACACTTTTAAGCAATGTTTTCTTTCCCTTTATAACTTGAGCAACGGAAGATTTCTAGCAAACCTGACTTGGAGATCTAAGGAAGAGAATATGAATACTTGAAATGATGCCTTATCATGCTATGCAATTATTCCAAGGCACGTTTTGCAGTGTTTTTGTTTGATCACTACCCTACACCATTCATTTACCTTGTTTGAAAAAGAAAAGGTTAAAGTAATAGCTATATGCATGGCAAATAGTAAGTAAAGATGAATGTTTCAAATATCTGTCATACTGTCACTTATTTATTTTTTTATGCAAAATTGAAATGCACTGATCAGATAAGTAATTGCAATTGGTTTTGGACTATATAAAATTCACAGAATTATATATATATATATATATGTATATTAAATTAATGCATTAAATAACAAAATAAGCATTTTTTACTAGATTACAAACCTTTGAATAAATCCAGGTGTCCAAAAGTGTTGTTTCCCTTCATTAGAAGGATTGTTTAGGAGCTTTCTTGAGATCACCTTCAAATCACAACACAGACATAATATATAATTCAGTTTATTATATTTTTCCATTTAGGCTTACAGATCTTAGAGGCACAAATATTTTAAAAGAAGAACAAGATTTTCATGGAAAAATATGAATTATACAGTAGTTTTATTGAGTCTTTATTGCTAATGCACATTGGGTTCAGAACCATAATGACGATATTGGGCACTTAAGTCATTAGGCTGTCATATTACAGCAAAATTATTTGTACTATATAATCATTGTTTCCTTTTTATATTACACAGATCTAAGCTTAGTTCATTTATCTTTGCCATTACAATACTATTTTGTTGTTGTAAATACCTATTTTTTTAAGGATCATTTGAGTATGTTCATTGTAGTTCAAGTTCATGTTTATTAGACCTTTGCATCCTTAAAGCTGGGAAACATGATTGAGGGAAGTTTTCAATCTGCCTCATGGTGTCTTGTTAGATTATGTATTGCTGCACAGTGTCAATTGCTATATAGTTTGTATTTTAAGTACTTGTATACACATTAAAAATTTTAAGAGGAATGGGATCCAGTTTCCTTTTTTAACCAGCATTTCCATCATACTCATATTTAAGACACACTCTTATTCTTAAAATTAAAGTGAAGTTCTGTTTATATACACCTTTTTTGGGGGGGGCGGGGGACTTTCAAGATGCACACATTTAAATACTTTCTAGTGATTATTTGCAATAAGAAGAAAATCATTTTGAGGGGGAGGGGGAATAAAGCTGAACCTGAAAGCTTCAGCTGAAAATCTTTTGCAAATATTCGGTGAATATGGCTTTGGTTTTGAGAACTAGATTGAGGGTTTCATAAACCTTTTAGAAATAATATTGATTACTATTATTCAACTAGTCAAACTGTTTTCTCAGAATTTGCATTGCTTAAAATCAGTGCCATGATGGATTGTTTGTCTTATTACTAAATCCTGGGCATTATGGAACAATATGGTTCATCTGGCCCATAGATGCTGTGTATTCCCTTGTAAGTGTGTTAGAGAGAATGTGTATGTGTCTGTGTGTGTGTGTGTGTGTGTGTGTGTGTGTGTGTGAAAGAGAGTAATGTGAAAGTTGAAAGATGTATACACTTCTGAGTTTGAATAATTTTTGGCTGAGATTATGTGAATTGATTCCCATACAGGGAAATGACATAAAAGTAAAATCAGTAGTCTATTCAAATCATAGTACAGTCACATCAGCTAAATATTGGGAAATTAAGAGCAAAACCAAAACTTATTTATTGTATGACCAAAACCAATTTATTCTATAGTTAAGCACACGCTGTGTGTATGTCTCTAACTTTTCTCACCAGAACAAAACCTTGATTTGTGTAATGCATTATAAACCAGACAATGCCCACCCAGTCTTTCCTACATTAAATAGATCATCTGAAACTGGCCCTTTGTGACAATTTAAAATTTTTACCTTGCCATGAATTTTCAAAAATAAAATAAATTTAGTAGGAGAGAGAATCAAATAAGCACTTGAACTATTATAAGGGAGTACAGCTTATTTACTTAAAGCACCCAGCACCCCTGAGAACCTGCAGTTAACCCCTTCACTCCTCCCAGATATGTTTAAAGGTTTGGGTATAAAAATTCAGTTATGGTGGAGAGATGATTAGCACGTGTGAAATTTTGACAGAGCAGCACTTGAAAGTGTGTGTTAGTTGATCAGTTGTGTCCAACTTTTTGCGACCCCATGAACTGTAGCCCACCAGACTCCTCTGTCTATGGAAATCTCCAGGCAAGAATACTGAAGTCTGTAGCCATTTCTTTTTCCAGGGGATCTTCCTGACCCAGGGATCAAACCTGCACTCCTGCATTGCAGGCAGATTCTTTACCATCTGAGCCACCAGGGAAGCCCATACAAAAATTCAGAAGCTTAATTATTACAGATAATATAATAGAATGTGTCTTGCTTTACCTTCTCTACCAACCTAAAATGCAATAAAATCACCTTACTTTTTTCCTAAGTGTTGTCCCTTTTAATGAATCACCCTGGCTCCCCCTGCAATTTCTTACTCAGACACTTAACAGAAACCTAGATGGAAAAAGAACTGAAAAGACAAATCAATTCAGAAATAATCTCTGGTTTTGGTGACTCTGATTCTGGAAACATGACTCTGTGGCTTTCTCTTCTGACACATTGTTGCCCATTACTGTGGTAACATCTCTGAGCCAGCTCACAGTACCAACTGCCAGCAAAGTTCAGCTGTGGTTCCAGGGGATTGTATTTGTATTGACGTATGCCCACCTTCCCTGGTGGCTCAGAGGTAAAGCCTCTGCCTGCAATGCGGGAGACCTAGATTTGATCCCTGGGTCAGGAAGATCCCCTGGAGAAGGAAATGGCAACCCACTCCAGTATTCTTGCTGGGAAATTCTGTGGGCTACAATTCATGGGATCGCAAAGAGCTGGACAAGACTGAGTGACTTCACTTTGGCTTTCACTTATGCCCACCTTCAGACATGACACCTAGAGGCTTGCTTTAGAACTGTACTGTCCTGTATGGATGCCACCAGCCACAAGTGTTTATTGGACATTTAAAGTGGGGCTAGTCTGAATTGAGATGTCCTGGCTGTAGGTACGGCATGCATACCAGATTTCAAAAACTTAGTACAAATATCTCACAAATAATGTTTATTTTAATTATATGGAGAAATAACAATACTTTGGGTGGATTAGGTTAAATAAAATATACATATTATTAAAATTAATATCTGGTTTTTCTTTTTTAATGTGACATTGTTCAGTCACTCAGTCGTGTCTGACTCCTTGTGACCCCACTGTAGCATGCCAGGCTTCCTGGTCCTTCACCATCTCCCAGAGCTTGCTCAAACTTATGTCCGTTGAGTCACTGATGCCATCCAACCATCTCATCCTCTATCAGCCCCTTCTCCTCCTGCCTTCAATCTTTCCCAGCATCAGGGTCTTTTCCAGTGAGTCAGCTCTTCACATCAGGTGGGCAAATTAAGGAGTTTCAGCTTCAGCGTCAGTCCTTCCAATGAATATTCAGGACTGATTTCCTTGAAGTTTGACTGGTTTGATCTCCATGCAGTCCAAGGTGCTCACAAGAGTCTTGTCCAACACCAAAGTTCAAAAGCATCAATTCTTCAGTACTCAGCCTTTATGGTCCAGCTCTCACATACGTACGTGACTACTAGAAAAACCGTAGCTTTGACTAGACGGCCTTTTGTTGTCAAGTAATGTTTCTGCTTTTTAATATGCTGTCTAGGTTGATCGTGGCTTTGCTTCCAAAGAGCAAGCATCTTTCAATTTCATGGCTGCAGTCACCATCTGCAGTGATTTTGAAGCCCAAGAAAATAAAGTCTGTCACTGTTTCCATTATTTCCCCATCTATTTGCCATGAAGTGATGGGACCCGATACCATGATCTTCGTTTTTTGAATGTTGAGTTTTAAACCAGCTTTTTCACTCTCCTCTTACACCTTCATCAAGAGACTATTTCCTCTTTGCTTTCTTCCATAAGGGTGGTGTCATCTGCATATCTGAGGTTATTGATATTTCTCCTGGAAATTGTGTTTCCAGCTTGTGCTTCATCCAGTTCGCCATTTTCCTGATGTACTCTGCATGTAAGTTCAATAAGCAGGTGACAATATACAGCCTTGACATACTTTTTTCCCAATTTGGAACCAGTCTGTTGTTCCATGTCCAGTTCTAACTATTGCTTCCTGACCTGCATATAGATTTCTCAAGCAGGTCAGATGGTCTGGTATTCCCATCTCTTTCAGAATTTTCCATAGATTGTTAGGATCCACACAGTCAAAGGCTTTGGCATAGTCAATGAAGCAGAAGTAGATGTTTTTCTGGAATTCTCTTGCTTTTTCTATGATCCAACCCATATTGGCAATTTGATCTCTGGATCCTCTGCCTTTTCTAAATCCAGCTTGAATTTTTGGAAATTCTCTGTTCATGTACTCTTGAAGCCTAGTTTGGAGAATTTTGAGCATTACTTTGCTAGCATGTGAAATGAGTGCAATTGTGTGGGACTACTTACATATGTGGACAGTACTGGATTAGGTGGTCTGAGGTCACAGATCAGAATCAGTCTCCTGAAGAAACAGCCTCTTTGTATGTACATGTTTGTCTGCTTAATTGATTCAGAGAATGGAGTTGATACCATCTTCACCATCCTTGTCATCCTTATTATCATTAGCCATGCAACTTACAGTTTTTTTCCTTATCTCTCATTCACCTTCCTCCCCATAAACACCACCTAGGATCATTTTAATATATTCTTGAATGTGTCTTTATATTTAATTTTTTAATATGAATCCTATTTTCTTACTTAAACAAGATAATAAGGATAGCAAGATAATTTTCACTCATATTTGTGAATAGGTAAATAATAAAAGAATACCACAAACCACAACTCTTTCTAGATGTTCAGGGTTTGAAGAGAAAGGCCTGAGGGTCAAGATGTGTTTTTTTTCTCAGACCTGTTGTGGATGTAAACTCAGACTGTTATTCAGTGGTAATAACCCATCATAATTCCCTTTCCTCATGAAACATTAAGTGAAGATTTGCTTTCTTAGAACCTAGGGATTTATTCATAAGTTGCAAAATGTTGAATAAAATTAGAGCTTTGATTTTTCTAGAAAAAGATTCAGAGTATTCTTCTATTCATTCAACAATTTATACTAAGCACTTACCATTTGGGACTTCCCTGGTGGCTCAGACGGTAAAAGCATCTGCCTACAATGCTGGAGACTGGGGTTCGATCCCTGGGTTGGGAAGATCCCCTGCAGAAGTAAATGGCAGCCCACTCCAGTATTCTTGCCTGGAAAATCCCACGGACGGAGGAGCCTGGCAGGCTACAGCCCATGGGGTCGCAAAGAGTCAGACACGACTGAGCAATTTCACTTCACTTCACTTCACTTCTACCATTCGCTCAGGTAGTGGAATTAGTCTCTAAAAAAAATCAATAAAATGAAATATTGGCAAAAATCTTGCTCTTGGGGAGTTAACATTCTATTGGGGGGAAATAGATATTTAAAAAGGAAAGAAAATATGTATTAGTGAGATAGTGAAGTTTACAAACTTAAACAAATAAACCAAGGAAGGGAGGTAGCACCTAAGTAGGGAAGGCTTGCAAATTTAAACAGAGAGAGAAAACCTATATAAAGGTGATATTTAAGGAAAGACCTAAAAGAGGTGGGGAAAGTAGCTATGCAAATATCCCCAAAAAACTTCTGTGTCAGAGGAAGCAGCATGTGCAAGGGCCCTGAGGTGGGATGTGCTCAGGAGAGAACAAGAAGGCCAGTGTAGCTAAAGTAAAATTAGTGACTGACAAATAGCTCCATATGGTCATGTGGTAGCTTACCAGAGAGATACTCATTCTGAAGAGTTTTCTTTTACTGTACTGTTCAGAGCTGATCTTGCTTAAAAGTTGTGAATATGACACTATGAAGTACAACATCAGAGCAGAGAGTCTCCTGCCAACTAACCCATTCCCTCATTCCCCACCACACAAACAATTCAGATCCTCAGATCTTCAGATTCTCTGCTGAGCTACATTCTATCTGCTATTAATCAAGTGTCAAGGATCTTTAAAAATTTTTTAATGTGTAAATTATTAAAGTACCTATTTGTGTACCCTAAGGCTACATGGGATGTATTTCTGATACATTCTGGTAAGAAATTCCATTATATAAAACAGTGTTACTGCCATATTTATCAAAGCAGAATTTCTACCATTTCTATTTGGGTAGAAAGAAGATTTCAATCTTAAATTAGGTGTAAATAAAATATGCTTTTTATTTTAAAAATTACAATTATTATTATTAGCAGAAGTTGTAGTAACTCCTACATTCATCTGGGGTGATTTATACCACCAGGACACCTAAGCCATCAAAGCTACAATTAATATACATACACACAGTTGGAGAATTTAGTGTGCTTTTTAAAAGTGTGAGAATGTATACTCAGTCTCAACAAGCAATTTCCAGGACTCTTCCTATGGTATATTGGCATATCTCCTTGCTGACAGCTAATATTAATATAAGCTTAATTTTTAAATAATTACTCCAAATTTCTTAAATGATCTATATCTACTTTCTGTTTAGACACATCAGATGCATTGTGATTTTTACTTGTTAGCGCCCAAAGTCCAAGGATTCTCTCTATTTAATTCACTTTATAGAGTGTAGTGCAAGCTGTAATTTATGATGATAATGGTGAGAATGATGAAGATGAAGGAGAAAGTGAGGCAGAGGATAAAGATAGTAATTTGTGTACATGCAAAGCACTGTGATTATTTTACAGCATAGCATTTAATCCTTACAACATTGCAACCAAGTGTTTGTATCTCTATTAAATATACTAGATAAGGAAATAGAGATTCAGGGAAACCAAGTCATACATTTCCTAAGTGGTGGGTCTGGGACT
This sequence comes from Bos grunniens, assembly GCF_055505025.1. Lineage (NCBI taxonomy): Eukaryota > Metazoa > Chordata > Mammalia > Artiodactyla > Bovidae > Bos > Bos grunniens. Next base: position 83,549,463 of record NC_141166.1, read on the forward strand.
CAAGATCAGATGTCATAACATGAATGCCTATGTTCTTGCCACTGTATGTTTTGCACAGACAGTATTCAATTGCTAAACATTTTTAAAACTGAGCCCTGACTGTGTGTCTGCCTTGATGAGTGTATAGGGAGCACCCTTCAGTTCCAAAGTATCATGTGAAGATCTGCCTCAGCCCATCCTCATCTGTGACTTCAGCATGTATTCCAACAGCAGTTTATTTCATGTGGCCACAAAACTGGAAAAAAAAAAAAAAGTATTTTTGCCAAACTATTATGTGATCCAGAGCACATAATTCTCATTGACCATTCCCTCACAATGGAGCAATTAAGTTCAATTTTCCTTTGCAAGGCCCCACCCTTGATTCACAACTCTGTCCACCTCTGCTTTTTTCAGCCATTACATAAGCCAACACCTGTTTGTGTTGTCAGGAGTGTTTTCAGACTGAAGTCCACTGGTGTTTTTTTCTTTTGTGCCATAGAGTGAAAAATAACTAAACTCACTTTCCAGTGATTAACTTAAGGAAGTATTTCTTGTTGGAAATTTCTTAACTGAACTGCTTGACATAAATGCGGAGGGAGTCAGATCCTGCTAGAATATTTCTCTTTTACTCTTGGTTCTGCTTTGACAGTTTGAAGGATTAAGGGATAACAATAACAGTAGTTATTGTTATTATCAAGTCTTACTGTGTCTTTCTCACCATTCACTGTGTCCCTGTTGGAACAGATGCTGATGACTACATCTGTTGTGTTATTAAAACTAGATTTTTAAGTCAAAATGAGGATGTGTGTGCATCACCTCATTTTGAGTTTCCTTAATGTTTCCAACCATATTTTAGAAATAAATCCCCAATGCTTTTTTGCTAAGTGCATTTTCCTTTCAATTTTAAACCTATGTGTATTTTAAAGGTCATTTAATCCACATACTTCTAGTTTCTCTGGTCTTAAATCATCACTGTGTTATTTTTTATGTAAGAGGTACTTAATGTCTCAAGAAGCTTTCAGAGACCTTTAAAACCCAAAGACATTTTTTTTCCCTAAGACCAGAAGTTCTGCTTGTCGAAAGTAAACAAGCTTGTAGAAAATCAGGATCTCAGCCTGTTTCATAGTCCAAAAGTTCGACTTTCAGAGGGGCTGGAACTTGGCGAAATGCATGTTCCCATCCTTTGCTCTATCCTGTCTTTTTCCTCCTAGCTTAGGCCACAACACATGGAGACAGATCCTGCAGAAGACTCTCCTCAGTGACATCTGTCTGGAGGAGTGTCCTGGCAGTGGGCAACAGGATCTTCTCCCCCACCCCCACCCCCAGGGAAAGGAAAGGCTCAAAACCCCAAATAATAATAATCTCTTACAGATTTCAGGTTACCAAAAGTTAAAGAAAAGGATAATAGCAAAACAGCACTGCTGCATGTCTGAAAGAAGGCTACTGTAGTTCCCCACCCCCCACCCCGCCTTGGGGCATGTCTTTTTATGTCATTATGCAGATTATGCATACTAATTTAAATGTATTTCCATATTCTATTTAAAACTCTTTTTCTAAATATGTAGAATAAAATGAAATTAATTGATGGCAACAACTACATTTAAATTCTAATCTAAAACTCCTGATCACTGGAAGCACAGGCCAGTAGGGGGCGCCTACGGCAACAGTCCTGGCTCCTCTAGAACATTGTTCTGGATTGAGGAAAGTTTTTCCTGGGTTTAGGGAGACATAAAGATGTGCTGACAAAAACCCAGAGATGGTGGTTGAGATATTTGCGATAGAATTTTTACCCTGCTTCTTACTTGGTAGCCTTAGGCAAGTGACTTGAACAATCTGGGTGTCTTTTTCCTCATCTCAAAAGTAAGGAGCATTATGTTCTCTCCAGTTCATTCCAGGCTTAATATTTCATTTTTCTGTGACTCCAACATGACCTGTGCCCAAGAATGGGATTATCTGATGGTCAAAAACAAGGAAAGGCTTGGTAATTTGTTTACAATTAACTCATCCAGGAAAAGAAATAAAACATTTGGGGTAATCATTGAATGGTGGCAGAAAGTAAATCTCCCATCACTATTTTTAATACAGTTAATCTGAAGGTGTGACTGAAAAGCAGAAAGCAGTTTCATTTGTTGACGACCTGGGGACCATCATCTCCAAGAAGGACCCCAGATAGATTTAAAATAGAAAACAAATAAAAGAGCCTATATCCTGACCACATCAAGCATCACAATGATACAGGTCTTTCTGGGTCTTTTCCTCATTTTTTTCCTACTTCTTTAGAAATGTATGTTATGAATTATGATTATTGCGGTGGAGCCAAGTATTCACGGGCTCCAGCTAGATCTTTGTTTAGCAAGCATAAGCTCTCTGCCAGCTGCAAATTGCAGCTGTCTGTCAGCATTTGTGAGGACAAACCGCTCCACTATCCCAGATCACTTAGCTGGAGACTGCATATTGTGTCCTCAGCTCTGCTCGGCCCACCCTTTGCATTCTCAATACCCTTCCTGTGGGGGAGGGTCTCAGCCTTTCGCGAGCACATTTTGGAGCAAATAACTGGAAGCTTATGTCAAAACGATGCTTCTCATAGAGAATCTCATCCCAGTAAAACTATTTTGTGAGAGACTGACTCTGGCCTGACATTTCCTGATCTCTGATGTCCTGAAAAAGGCATGGGAGGCTGCCACCCTAACAACCAACCGTTTTTTAAGGACAGAGTGACCCCTACAGAGAGTGCCAAGAGAATGGGCCCAAGGCCAGAAGCCTGTCTCAGAGCTGCGGAATGTGGGGGTGAGAAGGCCATGGCCAAGGGGCAAAGCCAGAGGAAGGACACAGTCCAGGGGGCTGAGTGCAGCCATTCTCCTGGGCTGTAGCATGGAGGAGCAGGAGGCAAGACTCAATGGAATCCTTATCTTGGGAGAATTCCTAGTCTCGAATGTTCAAGCAAATTTGGAACTGTGTCACTTAAGTAGGGAATTTGCAGAAAGATACATTTTGCTTGTGGAGCATTTGCCAGCCTTCTAAGCAAATTTTTTTTCTTTAAATTTCTAGGCATGCATAGAATGGGAGAGAAGCTGGCAGCACCACACCAGATTTAATTAAAGTATCTGTAAACTTAACCAAAGTCTTCCCTGTTTTATCATCAGAGTAACGTTTGTGAGTTCTGGGGATCATTTTTTAGAATGTTGGCAATTACAGGAATATTTTGAGAATTATCCCAAGAATCCAGGAATACTCTGTCTCCCCAGGCATCTGCATACAGTACACTCTGAGCTTCTTAGAGGGTAAAAACTAGGACTAAAGGGTCTTTAGACCCTGGAATGCTGCTCATACACTGCAGGAAACATGAGGTATGAACAGTCAGTACTTGGGGAAGGTATACTTTTAGATTTTGTTTAATAATAATTTCAAATGAAAACTAAATCTGGAATTCTTCCCACTCATGGGGGTATAATGAGAACTTCTCGTGGCTATATAAGAATGTTGTTTCAGGAAGAAATGTACCCTCTTGGGAAAAAAGGCACAATGCAAATTCAAATTAGTAATAAAACTGTACCGTGTGTAGCATATGACCAGAATTGGCCTAAGTCACTCATGGGAGAAAACATTCTAAGGCTTGGGAAAAGTCACATCCCTGGTGTGTGTGTGTGTGTGTATGCGTGTGTGTGTGTGTGTGTGTGTGTGTGTGTGTATAGAGCTGTGTATGTTTGTGGACAGGGGAGCAATGACCCAATATAAACAACACTTTCTTTCCCACAACTTAAACATACACACAATACTTAAAATAGTTTCATTCAAGGATAGAAGCCGTGAGAGTCACAGGATCATTAAACAATAGCAAAGCTCTGTTAGTCCGTGATCTTTCCATATTCAGGGGAACTGTTAAAAAAAAAAAAAAAAAAAAAACAAGACTCTGCAAGAGATCAATATTTTCCAAAGGGATAGCAACTTATAGCACAAGAGTATTTGGATTGCTAAGTGCCTTCACTTCTCTCTGTGTTGCAGTTTGCTGCTTTGTTCGTTGTGAAGCCTTTTTGCTGGATGTGTTACATGCGATGAGCTTTGGTGTTATAATAAACAGAGAGGAAGGCTGCAATAATGTATTTCAGTTAGGAAGAAGCACTTGAAAGAAATTGGTTTTGCTATACACATGATGTGAACCAATCAATAGTGGTTTAGTCTGACAAGCACTGCCAATATCCATTGTCACAGTTCAGAAAGTCTTTAATGGATAGTTCTTCAAAACCCAATGATTTCAGCACGTGTTCAAAGTCTTGCAATACACTCTACCTGGCAGAAATTAATCACAGATAAACTTTTGGTGTTGTATGAAGTATTTTTTTAACAAAGAGCCAAAAAGCAGTTAATTAAAATGTATATATTAATATATATTTATCTTATAAATTAATATATATTTAATGTATGAAGCAGCTAAAGACTTACTCTAATAATACCAGGTACATAATAAATGCCCAGTAAATGTTGAAGAAATCAGAGGCACTGGGATGGAAGGTGAAAGTGCACTTTCATACCAGCTGCTCTATTTACTTACTGATTATTACAACTATGATTATGATATAGAGTAACTATCATAACCACCGTTCACAACAATTAGCTTTTATTGAATGCTTACCATGTTTTGTATATATCAGGACATTTAATTTTTGCAACAGTCCTTGGTAGGGATATTGCCAGTACCATTTAACAGATGAGAAAATAGAGGCAAAAAGAACTTATGTTGCTTAAATAAGATTCTGCCACTGTTAGGTGACAGCTGAAATTCAAAATCTGAAATTGGTAGTATTCAAAAGAGATAAAGAAAATGCATGAAAGAGACTGGAACACAAAGTTTTTGAAAAGGAACAGCATTAATGTTGAAAGGAGGCCACATATTAGTGGTTCTTATCTGCTTTCATGCTTAAATATTGATCCTAAACTCTTACTCCTATGAAGCAACTAGAAATAATAAAAGCAGACTCTGTGATTGGGATGGAGAAGAATAAGGTTCCTAATTGGGCTGAGAAAAGAGCTAAGGAGCTTATAAACATGAATGTATATGCTTATAATATAGTGGGCTAAGGGTTCAGTTCAGTTTAGTTCAGTCGCTCATTCGTGTCCGACTCTTTGCGACCCCATGAATCGCAGCACGCCAGGCCTCCCGGTCCATCACCAACTCCCGGAGTTCACTCAGACTCACGTCCATCGAGTCAGTGATGCCATCCAGCCATCTCATCTTCTGTCATCCCCTTCTCCTCCTGCCCCCAATCCCTCCCAGCATCAGAGTCTTTTCCAATGAGTCAACTCTTCACATGAGGTGGCCAAAGTACTGGAGTTTCAGCTTTAGCATCATTCCTTCCAAAGAAATCCCAGGGCTGATCTCCTTACAGTCCAAGGGACTCTCAAGACTCTTCTCCAACACCGCAGTTCAAAAGCATCAATTCTTTGGCGCTCAGCTTTCTTGACAGTCCAACTCTCACATCCATATATGACCACTGGAAAAACCATAACCTTGACTAGACGGACCTTTGTTGGCAAAGTAATGTCTCTGCTTTTGAATATGCTATCTAGGTTGGTCATAACTTTCCTTCCAAGGAGTAAGCGTCTTTTAATTTCATGGCTGCAGTCACCATCTGTAGTGATTTTGGAGCCCACAAAAATAAAGTCTGACACTGTTTCCACTGTTTCCCCATCTATTTCCCATGAAGTGATGGGACCAGATGCCATGATCTTCGTTTTCTGTTGAGCTTTAAGCCAACTTTTCACTCTCCTCTTTCACTTTCATCAAGAGGCTTTTGAGTTCCTCTTCACTTTCTGCCATAAGGGTGGTGTCATCTGCATATCTGAGGTTATTGATATTTCTCCCAGTAATCTTACACCATCTGTTTTGAAAAAACAGTAGGGTGATGACAGTAATCAAGAACAAGAACTAAGAAACTGAGAGAGACGATTAGGTCACTAAAGCATTTTTGCTTAAAAGGAAGCCCCAGTCTGTACTCTGTATCTCTATTCCTATATTCATTCTTATCTTAATGCATTCAGCACCTGGAGCACAGTGAGTGGTTCTTGTGTTCACCTTCTTCCCAGTAGCTGAAGAGTTCAATTTGTGTTTATGGTGGTTGTGCTCTCTGCAGCCCAAAAGCCATCTGCGGTTGTTCTGACTGGCAGTACAGAGTAGTCACGTATCAACGCTGATGCTGTCCTGTGATTCACTAAACTCACCTAAAGCAACTCATCTTCCCTTTTAGGTCTAGAGTGACACGTGTCAAATTCCCTCAGTCATGTCCAACTCTGCGACGCCATGGACTGTAGACTGCCGGGTTCCTTTGTCTATGGAATTCTTCAGGCAAGAATGCTAGAGTGGATTGTCACTCCCTTTGCCAGAGGATCTTCCTGACCCAGGGATCAAACCTGGGTCTCCTGCATTGCAGTCAGATTCTTAACCATCTGAGCAACCTGGAGTAATTTTGTCAGAGTTCACCTGAAGCATATGATTTAAGACCTTAAGTTGAAAGCAACTGATTACAGTGGGAGGCTACTGCCACCTCTCTGTGTCCTTAGAACTTTGACAGCATTGCCAGACAGAGAGGCAGGCTGCATGGCGGGTTAGGCATTGCCAAGGGCCGGAAATCAGACAGCTCATATTTGATTTCCAGGTTAGCCACTGTTGCTTACTTGGCATAACCTCTCTGAACCTCAGATCACTAAGCAGCAGAGTCAAGAGCAGTAAGAGAACCTACCACATTGAATGATTATAAGGACTAAATGAAATAGAATATTCTTTCCTTGTCACACTAGTAACACTCTAAAAACAGTAATCCATGTGACTTTGGGATGATCAGATTGGCTTGTCAAAGTGGAAACTGAGATTGCTTTAAAAGAATCAATACTATATGGATTATAATATGTAATTGTATATATAATATTTAAATTGTGAGAAAAGTTAAATATATGTTTATTTATTTAACATTTCTCACAATCTAAATAAACACTTTATTCCACCACTTCCTCTTAAATATTGACTGCTTTGACTTAAGACATTTCTCAAACTACCAATGCCTGTACTATATATTTTTCTGCCCTGGTTCAAATTTTATGTTTTAAAAATTAGGGATACAGTATTGCATATTCTTGATCACACAGAGGACCAAGAGTTTAGAGATGAAAGAAAAATCTTCAGAGTTGTCATATATTTCTCCCCTCTACACCTGCTGAGAATACAGTATCTTTACACACATTTTTCACAAAGTACAAGTACATACATGGACACAATATACATAGTGATAGCAATCTCTATTTATGTCTTAAGGAGGGAAGATTTTATTGCCACTCATTCAATGCAAATGGGCTTTCCTGGTGGCTCAGTGGTAAAGAATCCACCAATGCAGGAGATGTGGGTTTGCTCTTTGGGTCAGGAAGATCCCTTGGAGAAGGAAAGGGCAACACGCTCCAGTATTCTTGCCTGGGAAATCCCATGGATGGAGGAACCTAGTGGGCTACAGTCCATGGCATTGCAAAAGAGCTGGACATGATTTAGCAAATAAACACCACCACCACTACCCAATGCAAATACTGCTAAGCGTGAGTCAGTATGTAAAATCAGTGTGGACATTATCCAGTACTCTTAAATATGAATATTATTTCCTTTTTCAACTTTACTTTTTTTTCCATAGAAATCTAAGTGGTAATTTCCTAGAATTTGTCATACTGCTACCTCTATGGGGGGAATTGCCATGCGTACAATTATATTGCTTTGGTTTTTTTATTGTGTTCTCTTTTTGCGGACTGATGTTCACATTGACCTATGAGGCTCTTCCCATTTGATTTGACTGTGGCCTATTTTATGTCACTAGCCCATTCCTGTATTTAATATATAGAAAACATGGAAAACATGTTTCTACTTCATGGTGCCCTTTGTCTAGATTAATGCTCCATGCTGTTTTTTCCTTTCTTTCTTAGTAATTTTGCTTTCAAAATCAGCTGCTGAGCTAAGGCAGCTGTGCAATCCCAAACTTTATAGGCAAATTTATCAAAGTTTTGAAATAGTTTTCAAGTGACAAAGTTTTATCAACACTATATCAAGCAATAAGAAGCCAAGATAAAATTTCTCATCAATAGAAGATATTTGATTATCTGAATCTTTAGATTTTATACTGTATCTGATTCTGTTTCAGAAAAAAACTGTCATTATGTATCTCTATACACACCATAGGTTTATTTATTTAGGTATATTTTCTCTTTCTTCTTTCCTTTTTTATTTGTAGTATTTCCACAACCTTTTGATGGAAAATCTTTTGCAACTCTCACTTATAGAAATAAACTAGACAGACTTACAGTTGAAAGAATATTATATTTGTGATGAAATTGCTCAGTGTTTGCAGTACAGTTTTGAAGTTGCCATCATCATCACAACCACCCTGAAAGTTATTGTTTAAGTAACTCAAAGTTATGCTAAATGCTATAAAAATAGTTTAAATATAACACCCTGACTCACACTACAGCAATGCATTATAAACTAGATACACCTAAGATATATGATCAGCAAAATAAAAATGTTAAGCCTATACATGAAAGTACTATGAAGAATTTATTATAATTACTAGAAAAATAACGGTATTTCCATATGGCCAAATGACAGGGCTATGACAGTAAACTGCCTGCTGTTTATTGACACTGAAAACATAAAAAAGTGGTTAGATCTGTCTACTTAAACTAGATAATTTAGCAAAAAAGTAAACATTTATATTGTATGAATTCTCATGAGTGGATAGCATAAATATGAATCATCAAAGAGAGAATGTTATCATACCCTTCTGTTTCCAACTGATTATTTTGTTTTTTTATAACATCTAAATGGGAATTAAGTGGTTAAAACACAGCACTGCTGTTAGAATGCCGTGTATTCCCTCTTCCAATTATTTCCAGATTTAATCCTGATTTGTGTTTCAAGTAAGTCACTTGAAGTTTCAATAACTTAGTTTCTCAAGTGGTTGAAATTATGACTTTTGTTTACACTGAGCTTGTGAAGAAAACAATATATTAAATGACCAACAGTACATTAAGCCCAAACTTACCCTTTCTGCCCACTCTGACACAGGGAGATATGTGCAAAGTGTTTTGAGCTGTAAAACCACACTGTGGAGAGAGCAAGCAGTATTTATTACAGCCTAATGAATTAGGATAAGAGGGTGTGCCCTGGAAAGGAATCAGGCAGGAGGCAGACAAGAAATTTAGTGAATTTTGTTTCCCAATTTTGGGTAAGGTGCTCTTGTTTTAGTAAGTTAGAAAGTGGTACAACAGGGAAATTCCAAATACAAGATCATAAGGAAAATATGAAAGGAGAAAAATCAGCGTTTTGTTTTGTGATCCACGTGATGGTTTGAGAAGTGTTTGGAAATCTTTGGGGGTGAAGAGTCTGATATAACCTGATTTTTTCATTTTTTTCTGGATTTCCCTCTCGGAACCCTGCAGTGTGATAAGATGATTGTACTAAGTGACTCCTGCCAGCTTTGCTCTGAACATCCCACTAGACTCTCCATGTGTTGGGAACTCCTAGCAGCTAATACAGCTATCTATCTACACCTATGTTGCTCCTTATGTAAACCCCCACCAAAAAAGTAACAACAAATACCCTAGAAAATTGTTTGAAACAGCATTTCTGAAGGGTAGTAACTCTACTTTCCTTTAGCAATATTTCTGAAATGTTAGCTCTCCCAGCATTTCCAAATTGAAAAAAAAATATATTAACAACATGTAAGTGTAACATGGGAATACCGCGAGAACAGGAGTTTGGCAGGAAAATGGGATATTTCAAAATAAGATCCACAACAAGACAAATTCTGGCAAATGCACAGTTCTGGATCATATTATCCAAATTGTTGGATTCTGGAAGATTTGAGAGGTTTTTTTTTTGTGTGGTTCCCATCACTTAATAGCATGGTAGTGGATGTTCATCATTCAAATTGCATTGCTTCCTCCTCCCATTACTAAAGTTGGAAAATAAATATACAAAAGGCATCCATTATAGTACAAAAAGCATTCTTTATAGTAAGCATTCCTACCTTGAGAGGTAGTTTTAACACCATAATGGCTGCGTCAGGTATAAAACTTGTGTTGGGATAATGCCATGTATTGATATCATATGTAATGATATTTATTGGAAATCATCTTGAAAAACTCAGGATCCTAACTATTCTCTAGTGTGAGCAGCTTTAACAGCAATTAAATCTCTCCACTGGTTAAGAAAGGTGCTTAAAACTAATGCCTTAGGTCTATGAGTGTGGAGACTTAAATTGCATATTGTTATTCAGAATTCTTAGGCTTTGAAAAATATTCTGTTTGTTTGGCCTTGAAAAAAAAGATCGCACATTGGTGGGGGAAAAAAAACGAGAGAGACAGGAAGCACAAAGGAAATAAAAAAATAAAAGTAAATTCTAAAATACCTGGAAAGTTAATCCAATTCAACTTAACTTTTCTTAGAGTTGAAAATATGTAGAATTAAGAGTGATTCCTCTGTAAATCAGATTAAATTCTTTGGAATTTAAATCTATATCTTTTTGGTTTATTTTTCAGTTTTTGAATAAAAATTTTAAATGGGAACGGAAAAAAACTGCTCATTGGCTTAACATAAATCTTTAAATTACAATACGCTTCACCCTCAAAAAGTAGTTGAATCTCTGAGGAAAAGGAAAAGGCTGAATTCTATTTTTCATAAATGATGGATTATTGTACCACACTGTGTATTTTCCAGTAAAGTGTCCTTTTATTTGTACTGTGTGATTACAAGTTTCTAAAAGTATGTGTGGGGTCACTTGGGTGCTGTGGGAAAGTGGAAGGAACTCTGTTCTGTTAAAATCAGTAGTGAAATCAGAAGCAAACTATGTCCTGATTACCATAGGCATGTGTTTAAATTTTGCTTTCCTTAATTGGTTATGTTGTATTTACTTAAAATGAACAATTTGGCAAGTTTTTCTCCCTTGACAACAGAAAAGCGTAAACTGTTTTATAAGTTTGGCTGTTAAAATCAGATTTGTAAACCGCAATATTCAAAGACTTTTTCTGCTGTTTACAGGGGTCCAGTGATGGACTTTGCTTTATAACCGTGTGCTTTTTTTACATTTTTGGTTTGTATTTACAGTGCTTTAAAGTTATTTGGTTAATTAAAAACTATGCCATATATTATAGTCATCTATTGACTTTAACTTTTGCATAACTCTTCTTAGAACAAAATGAGCAGAATGAATGATGGCAGAGGCCTGGCAATTTGACTTGTCATCTAAGGACGATTATTTATGGCATCAGGAAATGGAAGTTGACGCTCTAGTCTGTCTCCAGGAAAGTCATCATTAGAGGCAACTCTGGGTAGTTTGGCTGTGTTAAAAACTGTGTAATCATATCCAAGACTGCTAGTTTCTCAGAATGTATGAGAAGGAAACAAGCTAAAGCATCTTAAAGTATACTTGCATTTTTCTTGTAAAAACAGTGTACCTTACACACATTTCACACATGTGGAGCCAGATGGTGGTATTGAAAACAATATATATATATATATATATATATATATATAACGTATATATGCACATATATACACATCTAATTAAGAGTACTATCACCAGAGTACCTGTTTCCAAAAATATATAACTTACTATATAATTACTTTCATGTGTATATGTGTTTTAATTTGCAAAGTACTTTTTAATCATATCATTTTTACTAGTCCCTAAATGGCAGAAAAAAATACCGTCATTGGCTCTGAATTTCCTGGCAGCCTGTCATGGAAAATGACGGGATTTTGACATGCGACTAGAAATAGAAAATAATACCTTTGGTAACCTGTGAAAATTTAGATTGTTTGTTCCATATCATTTCAAAAGCAGACTTTGAGACCCAAATTACTGAGGTAGGTTTCTCCTGAAGGATTCTCGTTCATTTAGCCCCCAGTACTAGAACCGAGGCCCTTGGGCCTTTGTTAACAACTGTCAGTTGGAGCAGATTATACATGACCAGACCCAAATGAAAGTTGATAGGCTAGAATGTAAGCACAGCATATTAAGATGCTCAAAATGACTCATCCAGTCATAAAATTTTGAGTCAGTTAATACCTGATATTCACGATCCTATAAGAGCAGTTGTGGCTAGCATGGGTTCTAATGGCTCTTGGTATTTCTCCAGAATGACCTGAGGTCAATTCCTCCACTAAGATCCCTTAGTCTCTTGTACTTCATACTCCTCACCATACTGTATTATTACTGTAGAGACCATATGCATTTTTATCCACAGCAGTTCAATCCAACACTACCATGCATGCATGTGGCCAGTTTGTATATTTTTTTAAGCATCTAGCAGCACTGTCCAGGAACATTTGAACCTAATTTAAAATCTTCTCATAGCCACATGTTTTTAAGAAACAAGAAATAAGTTTTAATAATATAGTTTAACAAAAATACCCAAACATTATTATTTCAACCTATGGCAAAAGCAGCATTGTAAGTAGTCAATAGCCCAGAGTGACTAGTGACTACTGAATTGGACAGTGCAGCTCTAAAGCACTGCTCCTCAGGCCATTTCAAGTTAAGATACACATACACACACAAAATGTAATAGATGATACATCAGATATATATGTTAAGTATATGTGTATATGTAATAAACTGTTATTCGCTCTTGTGTGTGACACAAAGAGTTGGACACAACTTTTTGTGACCCCATGGACTGTGGGCCACCAAGCTCCTCTGTCTATAGCGTTTTTCAGGCAAGAATATTCGAGTGGGTTGCCATTCCCTTCTCCGGGGAATCTTCCTGACTCAGGGATCAAACTCAGGTCTCCTGAATTAGCAGGTGGATTCTTTACTGTCTGAGCCACCAGGGAAGTCCATATAGATAATATATGCTGCTTATAGAGAGATTTATTATTAAAATAAGACTTTTTTCACTTTTCACAGTTCCTTTACATTTTGTCAGTCCATGAGTAGCCCTTCCACCACCAACCAATGAAAATTTTCCCTTCAGTTGGGAATGATTCTCAACGGGGAATATGTCTCCTCCCTCTCCCCGCAGGAGACATTGGAAAATGTCTAGAGACATTTTTGATTGCCACAGTTTAGGAGAGGATGCTACTAGCATATTGTGGGTAGAGACCAAGGAGGCTTCTCCACACCCTTACTCTGCACCGACAGCCCCCTGAAAAAAGGAGTTGTCTGACCTCATATACCAGTAGTGCCAAAGCTGAGAACCTTCCTTTGAGGTAATAGAAGATATTATGATCTTTTAAGTGGCAAGTACTGTCTTAACTTAGCATTTAATAGTGTATAATCCCATGTGATAATTTAAATTTTTCACTTAATTTAAAATTAAAGCTCCACTCTATACTTAGCTAGGAGGAGGACAAGATGTCTTCCTCTCTTTTCCTTAGCCTTGCATTTCACCCTAACTCCCCATTTTGCTAACAAAAGTTTGTAACTACCTTGTGGTCAAAGCTAAAGGAAGGAGGTTGCAAAAATGTCCTTATTTGACCAGTTACAAGAAAGCTTCTCACACTAGGCCTGGCAGACTCTTTAAAGCAGACACTCTCCCTTAGGCACTTTCATGGGTTCCTTTGAGATCCCACTAGGAAAATTTGACTTCAAATCCTTTAATTCAAGCAATTTATTTTCTCCCAGCTCCAGTTCCCTCCTAAATCTCTCTCTTTTTATTCTGAGTTCCTCAGGAGGGGATAGAATGGCTCAAGTGTAGCTCCCCTACAGCTATCACTTAGTAAACTGTTTTGCACCCAATAGCAACATAAAATTTTTTAATTGATTAAAACCATTCTATTTTAAAAGACTAAGTGAGCTCCTGATACTTTTCGTTTTCCTTCACCTTCCATTTTTCACTTAGTTCAGTTCAGTCACTCAGTCATGTCCAACTCTTTGCAACCCCATGGACTACAGCACACCAGGCTTCCCTGTCCATGACCAACTCCCAGAGTAGATTCAAACTCATGTCCATTGAGTCGGTGATGCCATCCAACCATCTCATCCTCTATTGTCCCCTTCTCCTCCTGCCTTCAATCTTTCCCAGCATCAGGGTCTTTTCCAATGAGTCAGCTCTTCACATCAGGTGGTCAAAGTACTGGAGTTTCAGCTTTAGCATCAGTCCTTCCAATGAATATTCAGGACTGATTTCCTTTAGGATTGACTGGTTTGATCTTCTTGCAGTCCAAGGGACTTTCAAGAGTCTTCTCCAACACCACGGTTGAAAAGCATCAATTTTTCAGTGCTCAGCTTTCTTTATAGTCCAACTCTCACATCCATACATGACTACTAGAAAAACCATAGTTTTGACTAGACAGGCCTTTGTTGACAAAGTAATGTCTCTGCTTTTTAATGTGCTGTCTAGGTTGGTCATACCTTTCCTTCCAAGGAGTAAGTGTCTTTTAATTTCATGGCTGCAGTCACCATCTGCAGTGATTTTGGAGCCCCCCAAAATAAAATACTCCAATATATTAGAATACCAGATAAAGATCTTATTAGACTGGTCCCATGTCCCAACTTGACTTTGAACAAGTTACTTAACCTCTTTAATTTAGCTTCTTCATCATTTAAAATGAGTAGAATTAGTTTTGTTTGTTGTTCACTCTCTAAATTCATGTCCGACTCTGTGGCACCATGGACTGCAGCGTGCCAGGCTCCTCTTTCCAATACTTCAAAAGGTCATTTTGTGATTTGATTCAGAAAATATTGATTAAACCTTTACTATGTGATGAACAATGTTGCAGTATTAGGGACACATTAGTGAACAGTGTTTATAAAAGTACATGAAATCCCTCCTTACACTGTAGTAGAATTAGGTTAAATCACATTATATGCTTAGGAGAGTTTCAAGCATATAGTAAGGTCTCAATACATTTTAGATATAGTCTTATTAACCCATTTGAATGATTGTGTATGTGCCTGCATGCTTAGTCACTAAGTTATGTCTGACTATTTGTGACACTATGGACTATCGCTTGCCAGGCTCCTCCATCCATGGAATTCTCCAGGCAAGAATACTGAAGTGGGTTGCCATTTCCTACTCCAGGGAATTTTCCTGACCAGGGATTAAACTTGTGTCTCTTGCATCTCTTGCATTGGCAAGTGGATTCGTTACCACTGAGCCACCTGGGAAGCTCTAATATTGAATGATCAGCTTATTCTGAAATGTGATTTGAGAGGAAAAGACCTCCATTTTCCTACTGAGGTGTCCCAAATCTTCACATGAAATCGGTAATTAGGTGAGGACAACGAAGGGCCCTGTTAAGATGAGTATCTCATGGCATAGAGACAATTCATTCCTATCATTTTACCAATTATGAATGATTTTGTTGTTTTGTTGCTGTTGTTCAGTTGCTAAGTCGTGTCTGACTCTTTGTGGCCCCATGAACTGCAGCATGCCCAGCTCCTCTGTCCTCCACTGTCTCCTGGTGTTTGCTCAAATCCATGTCCATTGAATTCATGATGCTATTAACCATCTCATCCTCTGCTGCCCCCTTCTCCTTTTGTCTTTGATCTTTCCCAGCATCAGGGTCTTTTCCAATGAATTGGCTACTCCCACCAGATGGTCAAAGTATTGGAGCTTCAACTTCAGCAACAGTCTTCCCAATGAATATTCAGGGTTGATGTCCTTTAGGATTGACTTGTTTGACCTCCTTGCAGTCCAAGGGGCTCTCAAGAGTCTTCTCCAGCACAATGATTAATGATAAGAATCATTATTAATAGTGAAAGTGAAAGTTGCTCAGTTGTGTCTGACTCTTTGCCACCCCGTGGACTATACAGTCCATGGAATTTTCCAGGCCAGACTGCTGGAGTGGGTAGCCTTTCCCTTCTCCAGGTGATCTTCCCAACCCAGGGATCAAACCCAGGTCTCCCACACTGCAGGCAGATTCTTTACCAGCTGAGCCACAAGGGAACCCCTGTTAATAATGTCATTAATAATAAGATAACTTGAAAATGTTTAGGCTCCATGCTAATGAAGGTACAGACCTTAAATGTTATGTTCATCATTGAATCCATATCCTTTAGCATAGGATATGATAATCAGTAGGCATTCAGCAAACATGTGTTTAGTAAATGAATTATTAATAGATACACACCTAACTTTCATGATAACAGTGAGGCTAGTAAAACTGAGATGGGGGACTGATGAAGACATGGCAAAAGTTTGAGTCAATATGAGTTACAGAATTTCACCTAGTGGTAATTTCACACAAATAAGAAGAGAAAGATGTATCTGCATTCTTTTTAAAAAATTGATGAATTAACTTAGCTGTGCCAGATCTTAGTGGGGCACAAGGGACCTTTGACCTTCATTGTGGCATGAAAAGTCCTTTAGTTGCAACATTTGAACTCTTAACTGCATCCGGTTTCCTGACCAGGGATCAAACCCTGGACCCCGGCATTGGGAGCTCAGAGTCTTAGCCACTGGATGGCCAGGGGAATCTGAAATCTTAAAAATATCTGCTTTCTTAACTTGATAAAGAAGCTTGAAAAAATCATTAGGTATGCAGGACCTTTGAAAATGCCTAAATTTCCTACTGTTCTATTCAGTTCATTCAGTCACTCAGTCATGTCTGACTCTGCGACCCCATGGACTGCAGCACAGCAGGCTTCCCTGTCCATCACCAACTGCCGGAGTTGACTCAAACTCATGTCCATTGAGTCGGTGATGCCATCCAACCATCTCATCCTCTATTGTCCCCTTCTCCTCCTGCCTTCAATCTTTCCCAGCATCAGGGTCTTTTCCAATGAGTCAGTTCTTCACATCAGGTGGCCAAAATATTGGAATTTCAGCTTTAGCATCAGTCCTTCCAATGAATATTCAGGATTGATTTCCTTTAAGATTGATTGGTTTGATCTCCTTGCAGTCCAAAGGACTCTCAAGAGTCTTCTCCAACACCACAATTCAAAAGCATCGATTCTTCAGTGCTCAGCTTACTTTATAGTCCAACTCTCACATCCATACATGACTATTGGGAAAACCATAACTTTGACTAGACGGATCTTTGTCAGCAAAGTAATGTCTGTGCTTTTTAATATGCTCTCTAGGTTTGTCATTGCTTTTAATTGAAATTAACAAGAGCTTTTTTCTCTGCAAGTTAGATGAACTTTTCTATAATTTTGTGTACAGATACAGTTTGGTAGAGGGCTTCCCCCAGTGGCTCAGCATTAAGGAATCTGCCTGCATCACAGGAAACATAGGAGATGCAGGTTCAGTCCCTGGATCAGGAACATCCCCTGGGGGAGGAAATGGCAACCCACTCCAGTATTCTTGCCTGGAGAATCCCAGGGACAGAGGAGCCTGGTGGGCTACAGTCCACAGGGTTGCAAAGAGTTGGACACGACTGACTAAACACACACACATACACAGGTGGAGCTATCCAAATAAGTTATCATGTTAACTATGAGGAAGTTAATGTGAAAATAAATTGTGAAAATATGGACCTAACCACATGTTCATTACATGATCATGTAGCAACAGAGCTAATATTTTTACATGGGCAAATTTTTACTCCTGTGCCCTGTCTAAACAGAAGGGCCTGAGCTATGAATTCAGGTAGTCATCCCATAACTAGCAGTTTTCTATTCATATTTGCATAAAGTAATAATCATAAAGGAAAAATTTACTGAAAGCCTCTGACTATTTTTTTTTAATCTCCAGTGTTCAGACTGCATCATAGTGCTTCTGATACAAGCGACAAAAACCGAGTTAAAAGCAGATTAAAGAAGTTTATTACCCGAAGACCTTCCCTGAAAACTCTGCAAGAAAAAGGACTTATTAAAGGTATAGAATATTTTATACTTTTACTGTAACAGTGATAAATGAATGTGCCTCTCTGTCAGTAGTTAGTTGGCTATAAAGGAGTTTTAGGAGATTTTATTCTTCTTAGGTTGCTTATTAAATGTTCTGCTCTATGACAGAAGGAAAAATAGCTCTCCAGAAAACTAATCCTGAGAAAATAAAGGTTGTATCATAAGATCATTGAAAAAATACCAGGTTTTGCCCTCAAAGGATCTGGGAGCCAAGAAGAAACATCCCAGTGGCCCATTAGAATGACCCCACATGCTGGAATAATCCTCGATGTACCTATTGCTCCAGAATATTTACTAACAGCATCCCTTCTCATTCTCAATTGAGTCTTTTTTTTTTCCTTTTTTTTTAAATTTTATTTTATTTTTAAACTTTACATAATTGTATTAGTTTTGCCAAATATCAAAATGAATCCGCCACAGGTACACATGTGTTGAATTGTATAATAAGTTATCTGATCACCTAGTCATAGTCTGAAGTAGGGCTAGGAAGAAAATCTAAGATAAACTAGTGTCGTGAAAACTTACAGGTTTGAAAACTGGAGGACCCAGAACTCAATCTAAATTGAAATAAGCAGATATTTTGCAAATATGTGTAAAGTATATAAAATATCTTCCACCATTCCAACACCAGAATAGAAGAACACTCTGGCATGATACTGTAATTGGGACTCAGACTTCTAGTCTACCACTCACTAATATTGATGTTGAGCAAGTTGTTATCTCTGAGCCTCAGAGATGTTATCTCAGAGCCTCTTCTTTTAACTGGGGATACTTATACCCATCACGGAGAAGACTCTTAAACAAATGAGATAATCCATTTAAAGTATTTAACAGTGCTTCTGGAATATAAGTATTCAAAAAATGTCCTCTGCTATCACTAATATTATTATCATTCATTACTCTTGTTGTTACCAGATAGATGAAAGGATGGATGGACAGACAAAACCAGTGATGTAGATTTTTATGACTGGAAATCACCTTATAGATCACAGAGGCAAATGTATTATTTTCCTAAGAAAAAAATATATTAATCAAGTCCATTATTCTCCCTGGTTTTCAGATTTTCTAACCAATGGACACATTTTGAAAATTAAATACAAGAAAGAATTTGAAAATAGGCTAAAATAAAGTACTAAAATAAACTTTGAGAATGAAGTGGAAAGACATCCTTATAGAAGTCAAAAAGTGATTTATGATACAAATATTTCTCAGGAACAGGGCAAAGCAGATAGTATTTTCAGCACTACTTGGGATGAGAATTATTTCAGTAGTTTACAATAGCCATCTGACCTATTAACTTCAGTCTCTTTTTAAAATAGGTGAACATATCACAAAAATCATCTAGCATTTTGAACCAATTGTGAAAGGTTAAATTTTGTGAAGCATGAACATACCTATCACTAATAGAGTGGAAAATTCTTTAACATAAGCATTTGGAAGTAGAACTAGCACCTGCTTTAAATCAGTCTTAAGCTCAGACTTTTACTCTCTGAAATGTCCTTTTCAGTGGACAGCATTTGGTCTTCTACAGATTCAACTTCACATCATAATATTGCAGTACCTCCAGTTCTACCTTAGAATTTATCCCATGGATTATCATTTTCTTAGAAAAAAATCAGTAGCATGTTACCTGCTATCATGACAAAATATAAACCCAGATAAGCAGCCCAAACAATTACAGTCTGACAAACTCCAAATTTTTCATGACTGTAGCAAAATAAAACAGGCTTTAATTCAGTGGCATGGTCTGGCCCCAATCAAAATGCTAAAGAATTAAAAACCATAGTGCTCTAGAATTGGTCTCAGAAAACAGCAGAGAAACTGGATGCCTAATGCAGTTTTCATACTGATGTAATGGAA
This sequence comes from Bos grunniens, assembly GCF_055505025.1. Classification (NCBI taxonomy): domain Eukaryota; kingdom Metazoa; phylum Chordata; class Mammalia; order Artiodactyla; family Bovidae; genus Bos; species Bos grunniens. The sequence continues at coordinate 83,569,121 of NC_141166.1, forward strand.
CCACTGAACACACTCCGATGGTACATTTCCTATCTTAAAGCTCCATTGCATTTTCACCATAGTTGACCAATGAGTCAGAATTCATTAGTAAGGCTATGGAAAATCTATGTGAAATTCCAATTTGATAAGCTTCCCTTGTTGTCTTCAGTGGAATTTTCTTCCAAATACAGATCAAGTTATGCAAATGCACTCACTTCTTGGGCTTGTTTCAGTTTTAACTGTGAATTTTTTGTAAGGCTTCTGAGACTTTTTTTTTTTAACTGAATAGAAAGCATTAAACCAATTTTTAAAGGTATCGACCCAGTCAAATTTAGTATGTTAAGTCCGTTTTCTTAGCATATTTAAGGCAAAGACTTAGGCGAAAAAATGAAAACAATGTTTTTGATTGGCTGTGAAAAATCACACAAAATAAATCAATGATTAACACTGAAATGGTTAATTTCTCCAAGTAAAATGACTTAACTCTTTCTAGAGAAGAATTATTTAGAAAAAAGGGATAATGCCTTTAAATGTGTCCTGGAGTGTGTTTTCCCAAATTATATTAAATATATATTCAAATAATATATATTTAATATATTCTTTTGCATATGTTGAGTAAAGACCTCCATTACTGAGGTTCAGGAAAGCTGTACATGGTAGTTTGGGTCTTACAAGCGTGCTTCCTGATACCTAGGAGGGGTTTGGCAAGGCCACAGCCACTTTTCAAAGTGTTTACGCTTTTATGCAACATTCCCAACAGATTGAGAGGCCTAAGCTTTGAATTCAACCAGCGTTTATTGAGCCCCCACTGTGGGGCAGGAAAGGCTGTGTTTTATTGACTTTCAATGCCCAGCAGAACAATATTCACAAAGCACTTTAGGTGAAAAGAAAACTGTCACAATATCGCACAGTATAAACTCAGGCACAAACCCTTTCTTTAAAACTTGATTTTTGGACTCATGAAGACCCGGCCAATATGTGATTTCATTGGCTAGATTTTAGATAGGGAAGTAGCCTCTTAATGGGGCTGCATTTTCTAATTTCTTTAATATGACTAATGAAAAGGGTACCTTATGATGCCAAAAATGGGCCAGCAGAAAATTCTGAATTATCACCCAATGAAAAGAAATAGTAATAGCTCAGGTGGGTGTCACAATCATTGTGCCACTGCAGTAGTAGCTTCTGAAAAGCCTTCAATTTCTCCAAGTGCTTTCACATTTGCCAAGGGAATGGCAAGAGCTTTTTAAATGTATGAGTTTATTACATTGAGCCACTCACGGAAAACAAAACTCCAATCAATGTAATATGTAAATTATAGGGAATAGGGTACACTTTAGGGTGGTAGGTATGTTTGTACATGTCCTCTCCTTGCTTTTGGAACTGAAGTAATTGCTCATTAGCATCAGCCAAACTACCTTATGTAATCTTTCAAATAGCAGCATTGACATCCAAGAACATAAAACACAGGCAATGCAATTTTTAGAAAAGATAATAATTGGTTGGATTTTTAGGAGCAACTAACATTTCCTTATGTCAAAATGATAAAGACTATTGTGTATTTTGAAAGTGGTTTCTTTCATCTTTGTATAGAAAAAACCATACTGGATGACATTAGTAGAAATTGAGAGCAATGTGGTAATACTTCTGTTTTTTAATGTTTGTTATAAGGGAAACAGCCAGTATAAGGATTAAATAGTACACCTCCAGGATTTACGATGAAAAGCAGTGTTTTCCTGCCTCGTGCTCATTTTCTTCCTTATAGGGACCATTTGGGGGGGTTTCTATTTGTAGTTCTCAAGGCTGCCTCTCTATCTTAGTTATTATTATTTGGGGTATAGATTTTTGTTAATATCTTTCTTATCTTTAATGTTTTAATATCTTTCTTTATAAATTTCAGACATTACTTCAGGTTTATTTTACAGTGAATCTGACAATTAAACTAGACTTCATCTACCTGTCTTTTTCTCTCCCAAATACTCAAATACAATTGGCCTTACTGTTACTATTGGCTTCATCTGAAATATCCAACATACTTAAACCTGTTTATTGTTCTGTTGACCATAGACAATTGAGACTTAATGCCTCCACTGACAAGATGACAAGCAAGGTGTCCTTTTCCCCTTTCATCTCCTCTACTTTTGCTGTTAAGTCTTTACTTCTACATCATGAAAAGTTGTTTCACAGCTGCAATCAAGAATTCTACCCTCATCCCATATATTTCAAATCTAAATGTGAAAGAAGTGATCAGTCATGTAATCATGTAGATATTACAAAATTTTTCACCAAGTAGTGTGCCAGATTGGATTAATTTATCCATAGGTCTGATACCAGGCTTTATTGGATGCACAAATTATAATGTTATTATTTTTAAAGCTTATGCTTCATCATTTGCTTATATTTGTGCTATTGTTTAGCTTGATACATTTTGGGATTGTGAATTTCTTGTACAGATGTTTATCTCCCAAAGTTTTCTTTTTCATTGCTTTCTGAGTTTTACATCCTCAAAGGATTTAGTCCTCTCTACTAAACATTTTATGTACCTTAGTCTGTGACTCCCTAGGTTTTACCCCAGAATATCTTCTAAAACCCTTCCATCATCCTACTCCATTTGTACTTTTGGTTGCTTTCCAGGTTTCACTTTGGTTGTTGTTATTTAGTTGCTAAGTAGTGTCCAACTGTTTGTGACCCCATAAACTGCAGCATGCCAGGCTCCCCTGTCCTTCACTATCTCCTGGAGCTTGCTCAAATTTATGTCCATTGAGTCGGTGACGCTATCTAACCATCGCATCCTCTCCTGCCCTCTTCTCCTTTTGCCTTCTATCTTTCCCAGCATCCGGATCTTTTTCAAGGAGTTGGCTCTTTGTATTAGGTGGTCAAAGTGTTGGAAATTCAGCTGCAGCATTAGTCTAGCAAATATTCAGGGTTGATTTCCTTTAGGATTGACTAGTTTGATCTTCTTGCAGTCCAAGGGACTCTCCAGAGGTTTCTCCAGCATCAGAATTCCAAATCATCAGTTGCTCAGCCTTCTTTTTGGTCCAACTCTCACATCCAACCATACATGACTACTGGAAAAACCAGAACTTTGACTATATGGACCTTTGTCAGCAAAGTGATGCCTCTGCTTTTTAATATGCTGTCTAGGTTTGTCATAGCTTTCCTTCCAAGAAGCAAGTATCTTAATCTCATGGCTGCAGTCACTATCTGCAGTGATTTTGGAGCCCAAGAAAGTAAAATCTTTCACTGCTTTCACTTTTTCCCATTATATTTGCCATGAAGTTATGGCCATGATCTTAGGTTTCTTTTTTTTGTTTTACGTTGAATTTTAAGCCAGCTTTTCACTCTCCTCTTTCCCCCTCACCAAGAGACTCCTTACTTCCTTTTCACTTTTTTCCATTAGAGTGGTATCAGCTGCGTATCTCTTCTAAAATCCTTCCATAATCTTACTCCATTTGTGTCGGTTGCTTTCTATGCTTCACGTTTATTACTCTGTGACTTCCTTTCATTGATCTTCTGAGCTGTGTTTACTGTCTTCTGAATCCCATGCCTTTTCTTTCTTGCTTTAATTTCTTCTCTTATTATGTAACAGCCTTCAGTAACTCATTTAGAAAACATGAGACCTTGACTGTCTAAAAATATCTTCAGTATGTCCATACACTTAATCAATAGTTTTGTTGTGCATAAAATCCCATTGCCTCTAGAATATAGAGTTGCAGTTTCCATTCTTACTCTTGTTCCTTTGAATTCTTTTTTCTTTCAGAATCGTTGATTTCTTTTGTCTGTTTTTTTTTTTTTTTTTGATGGGGGGGTCTTTGAGATTCTATAGTCAAGATAATGTATACAGTTGGCAGAATTTTTAAATTTTATTTTGCTTGGCACTCAACTTGAAGAATTGTGAATCTTTGGCTCTGGAATTTTTTCTCTTTCTTATTATGTTAATAATTTTCTCCCATCAGTTTTCTGTTACCCTCTTTGTGATCTTTAGGATGTGAGTATTAGATCATCAGAATTGGTTTTTCTCATGTTCTGAAAGAATTCTCAGTTTCATCGTACTTTTTGCTTCAACAATTATATTTTCAGTTTTCTAGACATCCTTCTTCTTCTCGGTTCTTTTTTACACACCTCACTCTCTCGCATTATATGAGGACAAGTTTTGTTTCACCATGCTGCTCCCGTTCCTAATAGTGAGGATGATACTTAACACTCAGTAAACGTTAATTCATTGAATAAGAGAGAAAATAGAAAATAGATTATATTTTTTTCTAACTTATCAACTTGTATAAATTACAATTTGCTGTTGTTCTGGACTTCTAATTTTAAGATTTTCTTTTCTTTGAATCATCAATGTCATCTACGTTCCTTTTACTCATATATTTGTCTGATTCTCTTTCTACCACATTAGTAACTTCACTCCCATGTCTGGTTGGCCATTGCTCTTGGTTCTTGTTACAAAATGAGGCTCCACAAAAATGAGCTGTAATTCTGCATACATGGGTAGAGCTAGCTTGTCAGTGGTATGTTTTTGCTCTAGGGTGATCTATAGGAACTATCAAACCTGCTTGAAATATCAAATATCTCCATAGGATAGTGTATGCCTTATATACTTTTACTAAACTGAATAAATCTGTGTATAATTTTTTATAGTGAGAGAAAATTTTCAACTCTCTTTTATAATTAAGAGAATTGAGTTTATTTGAAAGCATAACAGCTTTAGAATGTGACTAAGCTAAGTTAAAGGTAAATTCTCTCATTTATCAGTTATAAATTTAATATTTGGTTATCAACTTTTGGGTTTATAAAATTTACATCATAAAATTCAAATGAAATTATATTTAAGTTTATTTATTTTAAATGTAAATGAAAGAATCTCACACAGTGCCCAACTTATCTTAAACATTCAGCAGCTCCCTTGTTTCCTTCTTTCCTTCCTTCTATCTTTCCTTCCTTGATTTCATCTTTCTTCCCTTTTTCCCCCTCTTCTTTCTTTTCTTACTTATGTTTATAGAGGAAATCATGACCAAGATGACCCTAGGAAAACACTCTCTCAAGTATTCTTTTAATGTTTGAGAAATTAATCCAAACAAGTATCAAGGAAAGGAAGCAGTAATTCATTTCTTCAAGGAAAGTATAAAAATCATTTGCAATTGGCTCATATTTACCATTTTGGGTAATTTTTATTATGGTACTCTTTATACAAAAATGGGCATGAGCTCATTTTCTTTCCTATCTACATCCATTAACATGGTGTCATCCAGTTGCTAAAATGTTTAATAATTATCCAAACAGACAATTGTTTAAGTTTCTGGCATATGAGAAAATAATATCTTTGACATCAGAGTACTTTTGTAAAATATATGTTCTACTAAAGAGTAAAGAAAGCTTTGCCATCCAAGTTGCTGATACAAGTTATTAGCCCTAAAGTTTCAGCAGTCATGTTTATGAATAGCAAAATCATTGAGTTAAGAGGACAGTATTTTTAAAGTAATTTGTTAGAGCTAATGTATGACAAAGTAACCTACCTGTCACATTGTTAATTTAAGCAAAATATATATGAGCAACACTGCAATATACCTTTGAGTAGAGATATGCTCCAACTTGCCACATTATCAGTGTTAGTCTGAGAATAATTATATTTGAATTTATATACTGGGGCATGGGTCTATCATTGCTTGGGCCTGAAATACTCTCACAACTTCCACAATATGCATTAATGTGCTTAAAAATATCTTGTAAATCTTCTTTTCTTTAAACTTCTTTATGGTTCATAATTGAACTGTGATCCTTACGTGTGAGCTGTGTCATGATTTAATATTAGCCAAAATTAATAGCCAACCTTAAGCTGCTTTATCTTGGCCTATAAGCTTCCTGGTTCCTCTGCATTTATAGTTCCCAGGCAGTTTCTGTTATTTAAAGGCTCTTGGGAGCAAATGTGTTCATAATAGAGTACCACATAGCTAGCTTTTGTTCAATAATAAAATACAGGTCACCATGAAAGATGGCAAATGTTGAGGAAAAAGTGCACCTGGCTAGCAGGTTAAGCCCATGTCTTTTAAAAGCCTGTTATCCAGAGAGGAAATGATCCTGATATTATGAGATATTAAAAGCAAAATAACTTCAGAGCAACAAGAGAGAAATGAGGTTCAGAAATGGGAGCAAATTAGGTAAGGGGGGAAGAATGAGCCAGAGTAATGACTTGGTTTCCCTGTGGTTCAAGAACTTATTTTCTTATGGAAGGAGAACTTTTCACACAGCATTCATTAGAATATATTATTTGAGATGGTGACTTACCTATACTTGATTTTTAGTATCTACAAAATGATATTATCTGTAATTTCCTGCTATAAACTACTATATTTCATATGTTTGCAGGTAATATTATTTTTCTACTATTCTCCTTTTTTCTTCCTTTAAATTATATTACTAACATTTGAGTTGAGTTCTCAAGATCTCTGGTTGTTTTTAGGTAAAAGAAAGTTCTGGATAATATCAGCCTTTAGCACTAAAGCTGACTGTATTCCTAGTAACAGCATTCTAAATACGGAGAATATAAAATGAATAAGACCCAGTTGATTTGAAAATAGCATACTGGCATTTTGTTGTTAGCCAATGGCCTCTAAAACCCATATTAATTCTTGTCCTGGCAGAAGATGTTGGGTTTAGCCATTCCATGGACCATTTATTGTTAAAAGACTGCCCAGTGTTTTGGCACAGCTTACAGAGTTAGTCTAATCTTGGTGACAGTTCGAAATATTGTTTTTAAGCCTTCCAGTTTGAGGACTGACAAGTTTTCATAAAGTAAGAAGAAATCAGCATGAGCACCAGTAAGGAAACAGTACCAGGTAGAGACAGGTTTTGTTTTGTAATAAACCATGTTTTAAGCATACTCTGTGCTCTAATTCAAATTGTATGTGTTTGTGCATATGAGTTTGGGCATGTATGCATGTGTCTGTAGATCATGTACAGGATAAGAAGCCTCTCCTCCCATCCCTGACATTGCACCAGCCCAAGTTTATTTGCTCTCTGAAGCATATCCTCAACTACTTGCAGATGACCAAGTCAGGCCAATGTGATTATTTCCTTCCTGGGTCAAAAGGCTGCTGTGCTGCCCTCTGGAGAGGCGGTCTATGACCGCTCAATCCTCTAATCACATCCTAAATCTTTCCTCCATGAAACCACCTGAAGAGAAGAAAAAGATGCAGGGCTCTCGTCAGTGTTCACAGGAGTCCCTCTTTTAAAGGTTAGCATTTATTATTGATACCCTGCTGTTCTCCAGCAGGTGTTCTCATACCACACAGTTCCCTCATGACTCCTAAACCCAGCTCACAGGCAGGGGAAGATTCTTCAGCTGAATTCTTGTTAGCTTTTCAGGACCTCGGTAGACTGTACAGACTGCATCCAAAACCAGTGCTGGCACTTTACCTTCTCCTTTGTAGTTGTTGTAATTCTGTTGCTGAAAATACATTGATTTCATTTTGTAGTGGGATGGATAATGGAGGGAGAGGAAACCAGAGTTTCTTTCTGACCGGGAGATGGATAACTTGAACAAATGTGTGTATAAATGCTTCATATATAGTGAGATGAATTCAGTTTTTCATAGTGCTTGGAAAAGGAGGTACTCATGGTATGATTGGAATTCGAGAGTCCATTTGTATGTATGCTGACTGTGTCTCTGGAGATGATACAATTCAGAGCTCTCCCAACCAGTTTCTCCTCATGAGGGTCCACATTCAGCAGATATGTGGATGGCTACGAGCATAGGAAATGTTGCTGCTGCTGCTGCTGCTAAGTTGCTTCAGTCGTATCCGACTCTGTGGGACCCCAGAGATGGCAGCTCCCGTCCCTGGGATTCTCCAGGCAAGAACACTGGAGTGGGTTGCCATTTCCTTCTCCAATGCATGACAGTGAAAAGTGAAAGTGAAGTCATTCAGTCACGTCAGACTCTTTGTGACCCCATGGACTGCAGCCCACCAGGCTCCTCCATCCATGGGATTTGCCAGGCAAGAGTACTGGAGTGGATATGTTACCATCAATAATTCATTTTGACGTATCTTAACATGAAAATGGGCTTCCCTAGTGGCTCAGTGGTACAGAATCTGCTGGAGACGTAGGTTCGATCCCTGAGTCGGGAAGATTCCTTGAAGTAGGAAATGACAGTCCACTCCAGTATTCGTGCATGGGAAATCCCATGGACAAAGGAGTCTGGTGGGCCACAGTCCATAGGGTCACAAAGAGTAGGACACGATTTAGTGAGTAAACAACAACAAAGATTGATATAGTGCTCTTTTTATTTCCTCCAGCATCACTGACAGTGTGGCCTACAAATCTTTCCTCTTAAATTCATGTCTATTATAAATCAGAAATGTTCCACAAATTCCCAACATAAAGGAAAAAAAGAAATGTATCATTTTACTGGGGGGAACAAATATAACAATATCTCTCTTGTCCAATATAAAAATATCTCTTTTGACTTGTTACCCTATCTGATTAGTGACATTGAAATTTGACCAGCCTCTGTAAAATTTAATCATCAGAAAAATAACTCTGTATCACAAAAATACTATTCCAGCATATTCAACTTTTCTCTGGGAAAGAGGCAAGATGCCATATCAGAATTTGGATAATCATAATTGGTGGTCTGTCAGTATTAGTCACACTGCAACATGAGGAGGTATTATCTCCCAACTTTCCTTTGAAATTGACTATGTTGCTCTAAGTGTGTTTTATCAAAGCATTTTCTGGGGCAACAGATCTGAAAACATAAACTTTATGTAGCATTGTTCCTCCTTAGATATTTCTCTTTAATATGTCCTTTCTTTTTGAAGATAAAAGTACATAAAAGAGTTCTGGGAATAGGCAGCTATATGTCATAAATACCCTTCACTCCCCCTTGCCCAGGGCCCCCGGAGCCCCCAAAATTTGGAAATAATTTGATTGAAGTGATGACTGCCTTGATCTTGTTTGAATACTCCTCCTTCTTCATTGTCTTTTCTCTATGGGAGGCAACAGTCCTGTCATGGAGTCATTCCTGGGAGAGAAAGAGGTATTTCAAGCAACCATATTTTCCAAACACAAAATTGAGACACATGGCCTGACAATGACATAATATTTGAAATCGAGACTGTGCTCAAAGATACAGAACATATGGTTGAAAGAGTTTTCTTATAAAAAGCCACTATTAAGACACTTTCTGTATTCTTATTCACAAAGGGCACATTCCTCCATCCCTTTTATTCTCGTGTTAAAATTATTACCCATACATGGGAAGACTAGACCACTTTTCCCTCAAATGTGTTGCCTTGGCAGTGCAAAAAGCACCCTGTTGACTAAAAAGTTAAATGCACAGCCATCAAGGAAGCAATGCAAACCAGACTGCCAAACATATTATGAATATATTGCGCTTCTTAAAAATGCTAGTTGGTTTTTCGTACTGGAGTATTGACTAACTGTCTGCATTTGATGTATGGTTTACCAGCCTGATGTCGACTTATGGTTAGAGCTTAACTTGTTAGTTCTGCTTTTGCAGCCAATTCAGAATAACTACAGATGCCTTGAGATATTAAAATTGACTGCTCAAATGGACTCAGTGTGGGAGTTTCATTGGTTTTAAATTGATAACAGCTGAAAGAGTGAATGATTAAAGTGTACATGAGCATAGGACACAGCTCTTTCACAGGAACTCTTGTGAACAAACTCCCTGAGTGTGGGAATATTTTCTGTCTTTTTATATCATAGTTGTGCCTAAGCAATCTTGAGTTAAATTTTAAAATTGCACAGAAAAAATCAGAAGCCTACAAGAGAAATAATTCCTGAGAAACTGAGATAAATTTTGATGAAGTAGGTTTCTATTCTATAGGGAACGTTTAAAGTTAAGTGGCATTCCATAAGGTGGTAATTGTGTCTATTTCCCAGGCATTTGAGTTAAATAAGCTGTATAGGAAGCATAAACTGTCATAATAGAAGGGCGTGCAAGTGTTGTGTACATCTCTTTTTTCAACTTGCAAAACGTGAAGCACAAAAGTGCCTTATCACAGATAAGTCAAACAAAGCCTTCTCTTTGCTTTCTTATTCTCCTGGGAACAGTTATTATTGTTTTCATTATTTAAAAAGATGATCAGAACACTTTCTTCTCACACAATAAAGAAAACATAAAAGAGAAATAAGAAAACTTTTCTCTCCCTCATCAAATCAACAACATTTATGCAATAAAAAAAGATTTTATGAGTATGTACTTTCACAGTTTAACAGTAGCTTAGGGGAAAAACCCAGGAAAGAAAAGAATACAGAGTCATTTAAAGAAGTTTATAAGAAACAGTGATGATGGTGATGGACAGGGCTGATGACGGTGATATTCTGGTGATGGACAGGGAGGCCTGACGTACTGCAGTCCATGGGGTCGCAAAGAGTTGGACACGACTGAGTGAACTGAACTGATAAGAAATGAATATTTGTTTATATATGTCTTCAACTTACATTTTTCTCAAGAGTTCAGTTATTATTACTGTTGTGATTACATATATGTTATTACAATGTGTTATTACATATTGTGACCTAACTCCATCTTATATTTTCAATTGTCTCTAGCATTTTTTTTACCTTTGATAATATGTTTAAAAAATACTTGGAATACTTTGTATAGCTAACTGATACTGAGCACTAACCTATAATAATAAAGTTGTGTGTGTGTTAGTCTCTCTGCTGCTGCTACTGCTGCTAAGTTGCTTCAGTCGTGTCTGACTCTGTGCGACCCCATAGATGGCAGCCCACCAGGCTCCCCCGTCCCTGGGATTCTCCAGGCAAGAACATTGGGGTGGGTTGCCATTGCCTTCTCCAATGCATGAAAGTGAAAAGTGAAAGTGAAGTCACTAAGTCAATGTCTGACTCTTAGCGACCCCATGGACTGCAGCCTACCAGGCCCCTCCGTCCATGGGATTTTCCAGGCAAGAGTACTGGAGTGGGGTGCTGTTGACTTCTCCAGTGTTAGTCTCTCAGATCAGACCAGATCAGTTGCTCAGTCATGTCTGACTCTTTGCAACCCCATGAATCACAGCACGCCAGGCCTCCCTGTCCATCATCAACTCCCGGAGTTCACTCAGACTCACATCCATGGAGTCAGTGATGCCATCCAGCCATCTCATCCTCTGTTGTCCCCTTCTCCTCCTGCCCCCAATCCCTCCCAGCATCAGAGTCTTTTCCAATAAGTCAACTCTTCGCATGAGGTGGCCAAAGTACTGGAGTTTCAGCTTTAGCATCATTCCTTCCAAAGAAATCCCAGGGCTGATCTCCTTCAGAATGGACTGGTTGGATCTCCTTGCAGTCCCAGGGACTCTCAAGAGTCTTCTCCAACACCACAGTTCAAAAGCATCAATTCTTCGGCACTCAGCATTCTTCACAGTCCAACTCTCACATTCATACATGACCACAGGAAAAATCATAGCCTTGACTAGATGGACCTTTGTTGGCAAAGTAATGTCTCTGCTTTTGAATATGCTATCTAGGTTGGTCATAACTTTCCTTCCAAGGAGTAAATGTCTTTTAATTTCATGGCTGCAGTCACCATCTGCAGTGATTTTGGAGCCCACAAAAATAAAGTCTGATACTGTTTCCACTGTTTCCCCATCTATTTGCCATGAAGTGATGGGACCGGATGCTATGATCTTCGTTTTCTGAATGTTGAGCTTTAAGCCAACTTTTTCACTCTCCACTTTCACTTTCATCTAGAGGCTTTTGAGTTCCTCTTCACTCTCTGCCATAAGGGTGGTGTCATCTGCATATCTGAGGTTATTGATATTTCTCCCAGCAATCTTGATTCCAGCTTGTGTTTCTTCCAGTCCAGCGTTTCTCATGATGTACTCTGCATATAAGTTAAATAAGCAGGGTCACAATATACAGCCTTGACGAACTCCTTTTCCTATTTGGAACCAGTAGTCTCTCAGTCATGTCCAATTCTTTGCAGCCCCATGGACTGTATCCCTCCAGGTTTCTCGGATAATGGGGATTCTCTAGGCAAGAATACTGGAGTAGGTTGCCATTCCCTTCTCCAGGGGATTTTCCTGACCCAGGGATCGAACCCAGGTCTCCTGCATTGTAGGCAAATGCTTTACTGTCTGAGCCACCAGGGAGGACAGTAATGAAGTTGGGATTTATTAAAGAAATTTCATATATAAAGTATATACTTCTAATAATATTAGTAGATACATATATATGTTCAGACATGTAAGATAATCATTATAAAGAATGCTATAATTTTAAAGCAAAATAAGTCATATATATTTGGCCAATATTTATAAGAAAATTTACTATACATTTATTGCTGAAATTTTGCCCCAAATTATAACCTATGTACCTAGAGTAAATCCTAAAATTGCCTAACTTGATGCCTTCCTGAGATGCATACAGCTATTGAATTGTGCTTGGTGTTGTGATGGATAACTTGGGCAGATAGCTATCTAAGAGGCTATTACAAGGATTGACATCTTCATCAGATTTAATTCACTTAGAAATGTAAGAGCAAAGGAGAGAAATTTTCATTCTCTTTCAACAGTTGTTGAGTTCCAATTTTTTAATGATTTTCTTATCTACCCATATTAGACAGGAGGGAGATTTTAGAAGAGATGTAATCCAAGTTAAACACATGTGAGGGTCATTAACTTGAATATATCACTCCTAACTTATCCCTTTGAACTTGGAACTCAAACTCATAGGAGGGAAAAAATGATGGAGGCGGAAGAGGACTGGCCTCGGTTAACCTCACAATGAAGGAATCTATCATGCACTAGAGGCTGAGAAATAAGAAAACAGATGGTCTGAAAATAATGTCTTGAGGATATCTTAGCATCTTGATATTCCAAATAATCTAAATTTCAGAAAAGCTATTATTCCCCCAGATTCCTTCATCATTGCACCACCTCATACATTCCTTCTCTGAACAGTATAACATTATGGTTATGTCTTTTGTGACTGTACATTTCAAATGTACTGGGGCCTTGAGCATGGCACAATTTTTTTATCTTAAAAAGTAATTAGCGTAGGATAAATTCAATATTATGTAAAGAATTTGACAGGACCTCACTTAATGTTTTTTAGAAACAATTAACATGTCAGAAGAGGAAGTGAGAGCGCTTTTTGGTCATAAATCTGTTTACATAATTACCAGTTGAAGAAGTCAAACATTTTAGGAGGAAAAAAAATGCAAGGTTAGACCCTGTTTTCATCAAAATCAGGATTCTCAATGATGTCAGATATCTCAAGTTCTCTAACATAAGGTTTTTTATTCATGTATACACTTGTATGCATGCCCCTTTAATCAGAAAAATCACATTTTAAAAGTATGATTGAATAATCTTTGAAGAAAAGTAATATTGGTTAGAAATACACTGTCCATTACACACAAGGAAAGACAATTACTTACATCTGTGTGGGAAGTTATGTTCAATTCAAGATGCCACAGCAATATGGAGAAAGTATTTCAAGGGTGGCAATATAGTGTAGGTATTAATATATAAGCTTTCCAAATATGACCACATGGGGCCACATACCAGGGCACTTTATCAGTAAGATGCCTGTCCCGAACTGCCATTGTGGAGGACAGATTGGAAAGCAGAAAATCTGGCCAGGGAACTGTGGCCTCAGAAAGGATTGATGGGCAGGAGGTAGATGGTGGGGGAAAACAAGATCACAACCCTGCACTAATACCACGTAGAGAATAAATAGCATATTGGAGACAGTTGGGGAGGTGGGACAGCTTATCTAAGGAATTCTGGAGAAGGTAGTAAGTACTTTTGGGTAAAGTTCTAGTGGAAAACATTTCCCAGTGATCATCCAAAGCCATCTGTCCCTACAATCAGTTATTATAGTAAGAACACTACCGAATGCCTAGAGAAAGCTTATGTCTCCCAGATGCAGTTCTCTAACTCAAGAGTCTGAGAAGCTGCCATGTATATGTGTGTTGAGCTCCAGTTTCACCTGCTGAGCTGGATGGTAGACATTCAACTGAGACCCACTGCATGGAGTCTGTGCTAATCCATTTGCCGTACCATCTGGTGGTTAGGGGTGGTGGAAGCATCCTTTGCTGGAGAAGGTCCCAGCCTGTTGCCTCCATTATCACCAGCCTAGACTCCTAGACTACAAGAATATCTAACAAGTAATGCAGCAATGCTGTGCATCCTTGGGAAAGAGAGGTGCTTGAACACAAAACTGTACTTAGTTTTGTATGATATTTAAGTATATAAAGAACACTTGAAATAATGAAATATGTGAAAGACTATTTCCCCCATTGGGTCTGGGGGCATGTGGTGTGAACTGATGAGATGATAGTGACCAACTCTCCCTGTGATTTTTGAAAGAGCTATATATAACCTATTTTACTCAGGGAAACAATGTATTGCAGTCATTAAGCCACAAAGATGGTAGAATTTTGAACTAGATTTGAAGTCTGTCTTGGCTCTGCTGCTTATTTTTTGTGAATTAGGGCAAAGTAATGAAATCTGCTGTCTTAACACTTTCCAGATATTACCTCTTAGGATTGTTGATACTATATAAAGAATAATCAACATAGCAAGTAATAGCTATTCATTCTTATACTCCTAATTCTTCTCTTATTATCTCAGAGCATATTGTATGTGCTTCTTCTCCTGGATGCAGAGTAGATATTCTGAAAATTTCAAAACAGATAAAATATGATGAGATTTTTGTGAGACTGCGTTAATAAAACTAACATGTGGAGCATCCTATCCACTATGTACTATGGTATCCAATAACAAGGCTAAAGAACTCTGCTTGCATTTCTTTATGCTTTGATGGTTATTTACATTGCCTACACATCAGTTCAGTTCAGTCGCTCAGTCATGTCCGACTCTTTGCGACCCCATGAATTGCAGCACGCCAGGCTTCCCTGTCCATCACCAACTCCCAGAGTCTACTCAAACTCATGCCCATCGAGTCGGTGGTGCCATCCAGCCATCTCATCCTCTGTCATCCCCTTCTCCTCCTGCCCCCAATCCATCCCAACATCAGGGTCTTTTCCAATGAGTCAACTCTTAGCATGAGGTGGCCAAAGTACTGGAGTTTCAGCTTTAACATCATTCCTTCCAAAGAAATCCCAGGGCTGATCTCCTTCAGAATGGACTGGTTGGACCTCCTTGCAGTCCAAGGGACTCTCAAGAGTCTTCTCCAACACCACAGTTCAAAGGCATCAATTCTTTGGCGCTCAGCTTTCTTCACAGTCTAACTCTCACACATACTCGTAAATCACTATTTTCTAAGAGGATACAAAGTTTCATAAAGCAGAATCCCCCAAGAAATGAGTGAGGGAGGAAAATGCACAACAAATATGGCATAATATATCAAATGTCAATTGCTTCAAGGGAGATTCAGGTCATAGATTTGGGAAAATTACAAGTGGAAAAAGAAGTGGGAAAGATTACTATTTCTTTTACTCTATGGCCCTTAAACTGAACCTTAAAGTTTTTGGATATGAGAAGAAATGAGTGAGACATGCAAAGTATACAGTTGTAGGAAAGCATGGGTAATAGTGACTTGGATGAAATATAAAGGATTTAATAAGTCATGGTGGCAGGTGGTTTGCATAGGGCCAGGCTAAGGACCTTGTACTTTATATTATGAGCAATGTGATTATTCACTCAGTACCATTACATATTTTGTATTTATTTGATGAACATATATTGAGGACCTACCATCTGGTAAGTGATAGACTGGATGTTGGGCCCACCAAGATGTGTAAGGTGAGATTCCTTTCTTGAAAATTAGACACTGCCTAGAAAGAAGTATTCTATATTAAAATAAAATTATGTCCATATCTCGCCAACTTGGCTCCATTTGAAAAGTCCAATGGAAATACATATAGTTATCCCTTACTATCCACAAAGGATTGGTGCAAAATTTGAAGATGCTACAACCCTGTGTGTAAAATGCCACAGTACAGTCATTTTCTCTGTATTTGCTGGTTCTACATCCCCGTATATGTGAAGGACTGATTATATTAGAAAGCCGCATTATGAAATTAATTTTACTTAATTCCTATTTAACCTCAATGGGCCACGTCCCAGCAACCTGTTACTGTGAATGAAGTAACAATGACATGAAGGTAGCAAGGTTTCATAGGTAGCAAATATCGCAAGTCTTGACTCCCACCTGTATCATCATAACAATTCAGCCTTTCTGTTTCCAATGTCTCCCTAGCTATCTCTGGGACTCCTGGAGTATATCACATCTGAGGAGAACTGCTCTCTTCATGTTCTTCTTCTCTGATTCCTCTTCTTTGATATCCCATCGCCTACAAACTGGCCAAGGAAGGCAATTTGTCATGGCCACAGACAGCCAGTGTCTTCTGATCAATGACTGCTTCAGTGCCTACTTACTGTCCAGAAGTTTCCAGACCTACAAAACCTTTCAGGGGCTGCAATCCCTCTGCTTCCACTGAATTTCTGGCTTTACTCTGCCTCCAGAGCAATCCAGAAGACGGCCCTGCTCCCAGACAACTATATGGTTCATTTGATTTTTTTAGGGCCTGAAGCAACAGTGCTTAGGCTTTGAATCTCACAAAGTGAGAAACTAGCTTCTTTCCATTCTCTCTGAGGCCCTCTCCTTAACAGAACTCGGATCAGCTAGAATACATGAAGCATTCTTCCATCTCTGAGAATTCCCACTGATTCCACAAGCTCAAAATCCTTCTCAAGCAAGCCACTTCTCAAACAGACTGTTGGTGTTTTCACCAACAAATATTAACACTTGCAATTAGACATCTGTGTAGTGACCATCACTCTGCCAATTCATTTGGTAGACCCAACCATTTCATCTTTAATTATGCCTGTCCCACCTTGGGAGGCCCTGTTAGCTGGAAAAGTAATCCGAAGTGTATGAAATAAACCCAGAAAATGTACTGTATGCAAAGTGCATCTCCCAATGAAAGTGAAAAGTGTTAGTCACACATTTGTGTTTGACTCTTTGTGACCCCATGGACTGTAGCCCGCCAGGCTCCTCTGTCCATGGAATTTTCCAGGCATGAATACTGGAGTGGGTAGCTATTCCCTTCTCCAGGGGATCTTTCCAACACAGGGATCGAACCTGGGTCTCCTGCATTGCAAGCAGATTCTTTACCCTCTGAGTTACCAAGGAAGCCCATCTTCCAATGAGATATCTATTTATTGAATTCTGTGGACAGCCCTGGGACAGGATAAGCTGTTTTAGAAATGTTAGTGCAAAGTCACTTTCTACAGTAAGGGCTGAGAAAGAAATACACACCATGTTTGACTGGAAGCCCCAAAAGAGACAACATGTTTTCGTAAATGTGTGCATCATGGCCTATTAATTTGGGCTCCTAACCCCTTCTCTCCAATTACATTCCTGGAAATGTTTTTCAATTTCTTTGCATAAAATAATTAGAGTACGACAGAGAGCAGGCAAACCTGCACAGGGTATACACCACACCTCCACGGAGCTAGCCAACACTTCCACAGAACCACACCGTTCCCCAGCTCTTAATATGGTTTATTATCAAATCCTTTACCTGCCTCAAAGCACTTTTCATCAAAGCTGCTTTTAAGCTGAAGCTGAGGACCGAAGAATGCCTTTAACAGAATCCTGAAATAGCTTTTAACCCAAGGCTGAGAAGAGAAAGTGCTTTTAACCTAAAGTGCTTTCCTCTTAGGTACTTCAGCATGTACCTAGCACTCAGCATTAGTAGCTGTGAGAACACCTTAAGACCCAAATGAAAGAGACTCCATTATAGATATTCAAACCCATTATATTAATATATCACAAGTAATATTTGAAATCATTAAGCAGTTTTACTCCAACTAAATTTAAATCTTTTCTTATTGAACTATGCATTCATGCAAATAAATTGAAGTCTTATTACCTGGGATTCTAACAAATCTATGCTGATATTAGGAGGAGTACAGTGTTATTTCCTAGATTTTACTTAATCCAGAGTGAGTCACAATTTCCACACCTTCTCCACCCTAAAAGAAACTTTCAACTTTTATCAATCACTGAATGACATTACCAGCTTTAGTCCCTATTATTATGGGCTAAAAGGTAATTTTATTACATCATTTAGGCTAATTCAATCAAATATCTGAATAAATTTCATGTATAAAGTTTTCTTCTTATCCTCATCACTCAAGCAGAAATAAAAGTACTGATTCCATAGTAATTTTAACCCCAGTGAAGTTCCTTCTAAGTGAAGTAAGTAGACAACTTAATCTATAAAAGTACTGACTTCAGAGTAATTGTAATAAGTTGTATGCTTGAGCAGTTAAGCTCCATGGACAGTTTTCTTTTTTTTTCTTTTTTTTTATTATATATATATATATTTTTTAATTTTATTTTATTTTTAAACTTTACATAATTGTATTAGTTTTGCCAAATATCAAAATGAATCCGCCACAGGCATACATGTGTTCCCCATCCTGAACCCTCCTCCCTCCTCCCTCCCCACACCATCCCTCTGGGTCGTCCCAGTGCACCAGCCCCAAGCATCCAGTATCGCGCATCGAACCTGGACTGGCAACTCGTTTCTTACATGATATTCTACATGTTTCAATGCATGGACAGTTTTCTAGTTTAAAAACATAAATTGTACACAAATAGGGATAAAGTAGCAAAGTTTGACATCATTAAATTTTATTCCCTTTTCCTTTGATAGACCCCCTCAGTAATGCTAATAAAATGATGATAGGCGAAGGAAAAACAGAAAATATTGTCAACCCAAAATGTAAATAATCAGCCTTTGCTAAGCAAAATTTGGTAATGTTGATCATCCAAAGTGCATTAATGCAAACTAAACTGAAATACATTTCTTTCATACTCAAGTTATCATAAAACAGTCATTACATAAAAGTCACTTTTTTATATACATTGTCTTCTCTTATTCATATATCCATTCATTCACTTATTCATGTATTCATTCATTTACTTATTCACTTATTTTTACTTGGCATCCAGAAGGGAATGTAATAGGAGGCAATAGAAATACATCTATTTCTATAGGAAAGAAGAAAAATTTTGTTTATCTTGTTCTATTGTATAAAGCTTCCTTCACCTTGAATATTCTTTTCTAGCTTCTTCTTCCTAGTAAACTTCTATTCATTTTTAGTCTTCCAGCTCAAAGTTACCAACTCCATAAAGCCATTTCTGTCTTCCTCATTCTGAATCAGTCCTCTTTTCTGTTTATCCCCACACTATAATTTCATTGTTTGAGACTTTTAATACCTTCCAAGGAGACCGTGAATTGTCTCTGGTGGACTAAAGAGCATCTTAACTTCACTCTGCTTTAAAGGGAGTAGGAAAGAAGGGACGGAGGGCATGAAATCTTTCAGTGGTTTTAGAATTCCTATTTATTTACAATTTCTCATTCCTTCTTGTGGAAACTTTTAAGCCACTGGGTGCTCCTTTAGTGAAGACTGCCCCTTACACCAGCCTCCAGATGTTGGGCTACTCCTGTGTTAAGTCTTTGAACTTCTCTTCTCTTTTCCTTTTCCTTCTTAGACTACTGAGCACTATTCAAATATTCCAGGGCTGAAATATTCCAGCCCTGTAGTTTCAAATTCCTATGATAGGTTTTCTAAACTTAGTACTTCAAACTCCAGACCCTTGAAACTCCAGACTTGCACATTCAAACATCTATTTGACATCTCCTGGGATGCTTGGTAAGCCATCTCACAGTTTTATAGAGCACTCCTTGCCTCCCAAGCTACCATGTATTCTCAACTCCAGGAAATGTCTCTGCTATTTGCCAGCTGGGGTCTCTCTCCCTGCTATTCTGTCCCATCTACACTCATCAGCAAATCCCACCTTAAAAATGTATTCTCGATTCAACCACTTTTATTTACTTCCATTGTTTCCACCCTATCTAAGACCATGATCTCTCCCTGAACTATCTCAACAGCTCTCTAGCTGACCTCTCTGCTTCTTTTCCTCACCCTCTTAAATACAGTCTGCACATAGCAACTAGAAAGATTATTTAAAAACATAAATCACTTTACATAACTTCCCTGCTCAGTAATTTCCAATTACTTAAATCATACTTAAAATCATATGTATTTTTCTTCCTGTGACCTATAGGGTTCCACCTGCTATGTCCACTAGGCTACTTTTACAATTTCATCCTCAACCATACTTCCTGTTTATCATTTCACTTCAGTCACACCAGCCTTCTTGTTGCTCCTCCAAGTTACCCCACTTATTCTCACTTGCTATTCCTCTGATTAAATATTCTATCCACATATTGGTATGGCTCGTGCCTTCACTTCTTGGGTCTCTGCTCAGTGCCATTACCTCTAAAAAGTCTTCTCTGATAACACTTCTCTCTTGCTCTCTATCTCTCTGGCATGCTTTATTTTCTCATAACACCTGTCACCACCTGATATATTAATGTGCGTATGTGCTTGTTTCTCCCATATACATACAGAGTGTGTAAAGACAGAGAGTGTCCTATTCATTATTCCATCCTCTTCAGGCATTGAAAAATACTCAGGGATGGATTGATTGAATGGATGAATATAAAAATGCAGTAATATCCACTTGGTCAAGCCATTCTCTGTGTTGTGATTCTGTGCACACACATATGGTGGAGTGTGTGTGTGTATGTGTTCTTTTAGGTAAGCACAGAAAAGAAGTATAGGACAAAGATTGGCCTAAGGGAGACAAATAAAGAAAAAAGGTATACTCATTGTTATATTTGAGTTAATAAACTGTTCATTTAAGATAAAGGTGTCTTTCTGGCTGGTGGACCCACCAATATGTACATTGCATTACTTGGATCAAATGGAGTTGAGATCTATTTTTAATAAGAGTTTGGCAGCTTAAAAGGAAGGGCCAGAGGACGCTTTATAGAAGTCTTGTTTGAGGTTGAGAGTGTAACTGCTGAAAGCCTGAAAAGAAAAGGAGGAGGGAAAATGGAAAGGACTGCGGAAGGACCCTCCATACTGTTTGGATGGCAGCCAGTCTGTCTCTGACCCTCATCTTTGGCTGATCCTGTCAAAGGGTGCTACCTTTGAAGCAACTATCCAACGTTGACTGGAAGCTCCAGATCCCAACCTTCCTTTGTTGGGGGAGGTCTTCTGCCTAGAGCCTCGATCAGTCTCCTCCAGGCCAGTCTTTCCAGGGTAGACATTATCATTTTCTGCCAGCGACTTTAAAGTCTGTTAGATCAGATGAGATACAAAAATATGAACAAACATGTGGGAAGAACCATACACAGAAGTGTATATACTTAAAATTCCTATTTATTTAGATTCCAAACTACTTGAAAGTTAAAATAATTAAGCTTTTTCCTGGACTTGCCACTTATGAGAAAAAAAAAAAAAAATCATGAGTAAACAAAGCAATGAGAGAGATTTACTTCCAGTTTATATTAAGAGACTCAGCAGAGAATCAGTGCAACTTTTGATATCTGTGTAATAAAAAGCAATAGCTGATATTTTTAATCAAAGCCCTGAGGTATTATAAGATAATTCAGTACCTCCTGAAACTCTTAAACATATATTAAATTCAGTGCTAGTGTTTTAGCATTAAACATATTTCTCTCTATCTTAATTCAAAGACATAAGCCACCAGAATACTACAGTACTTAATTTAAATCACGTATTTCTTCAAAAAGTCTCAGTGAAGTTGTGGGAGAATTATATGATGGGGGCTCATATAGAGAGTATTTTAAAGGTAAGGAAAAGAAAAATGCAAGAATGGAACTGGAGAAAATATAAGAATAGAGATAGGATTCCTTGATAAGTAATCTAAAAGTTTGGGTCTGGAAACCTACTCACAAAGGGAAACTACATGTCGCTTACTGTTTAAAGTCAAAGGATGAAATCACCTAAATTGCTGAAATTACCCATCTTGAGAATATTATTTTTGTCCTCCATCAGCCACTGCCCTGTCCTTACAGCAGCCTATTGGGAAATGATCTGCCTGTGTCTGTGGCATTTTAGAGGGAGAAAATTTCCTAGTGAACGCTACCTACTAAGGAAGCTACAAGGCTTGTATTTTTTCTCATTCCAACCCATTTTTTAGACAAAATCTCATTCACTTGAACATCATCTATTAGAACTTCAAATCTTGAGTAACTGATGAACAGACGTCATTAGGACATTAGTGGGGGAGGGGGTGACATCCTGTCCCTCTCAAAGTCACAAGACAGCAAGACAGCTGCTGTATTTCCTTTTTCTTACTTCTTGGCTCTCCTGAGAACTTTGGATTAAGCCTTTCTAAGACTGGCCCCTCACCTGCAGTAATTTCTTTGAGGAATTCATAAATTGCTTTTTTTTTAATCTAACTTATTTTATTTAATTTGGAATATAGTTGATTTCTATTCTAAAGAGCCTCTTGAGGGTGAAGGAACTAAAGAGCTTCTTGATGAGGGTGAAGGAGGAGAGTGAAAGAGCCGCCTTAACACTAAATATTTAAAAAAAAAAAAAACTAAGATCATGACATCCAGCCTCATTACTTCATGGCAAACAAAAGGGGAAGAGGCAGAAGTAGTGACAGATTTCCTCTTCTTGGGCTCTGCTGCTGCTGCTAAGTCGCTTCAGTTGTGTCCGACTCTGTGCGACCCCATAGATGGCAGTCCACCAAAATCACTCAAATGGTGACTGCAGCCATGAAATCAGAAGATTGCTTCTCAGCAGGAAAGCTATGGCAAACCTAGACAGTGTGTTGAAGAGTGGAGACATTAATCTCCTGACAAAGGTCTGTATAGTCAAGGCTATGGTCTTTCTAGTGGTCACATAATGGTTGTGAGAGCGGGACCATAAAGAAGAAGATAGAGTGCCAAAGAATTGATATCTTCTGACTGTGGTGCTGGAGAAGACTCCCGAAAATCCCTTGGACAGCAAGGAGATCAAACCAGTCAATCTTAAGGGAAATCAACCCTGAATGCTTTTTGGAAGGACTGATGCTGAAGCTGAAGTTCCAGTATTTTGGTCACCGATGCAAACACCTGACTCATTGGAAGAGTCCCTGATTCTGGGAAAGATTGAGGGCAGAAGACGAGGGAATCAGAGGATGAGATGGCTGGATGATGTCACCAGTACAATGGGCATGAACTTGGGCAAACTCCAGGAGACGGTGAGGGACAGGGAGGCCTAGTGTGTTGCAGTCCATGGGGTTGTAAAGAATCAGACATGACTGGGTGACTGAACAGCAACATTATTGATTAACAATGTTGTGCTAGTTTCAGATATACAGCAAAATGATTCAGTTATAAATTACTTTTGTTGTTGTTCAGTCACCCAAGTTCATGTCCATTGCATCAGTGACGCCATCCAGCCATCTCATCCTCTGACGCCCTCTTCTCCTTCTACCCTCAGTCTTTCCCAGCATTAGCGACTCTTCCTATGAGTCAACTGTTCGTCTCAGGTGACCAAAATACTGAAGTTTCAGCTTCAACATCAGTCCTTCCAATGAGTATTCAGGGTTGATTTCCCTTAATATTGACTGGTTTTATCTCCTTGCTATCCAAAGGACTCTCAGGAGTCTTCTCCAGTTCAAAGGCATCAATTCTTTGGCACTTCACCTTCTTTATTACTTTTTACTCTTTAGTATTCTGCCTTCTAAAATTACTTTTGGTTCCCAGTAAATTCTTTGAGTTTCCTCCTACCCCCATCCTTTGACATCATTTGAATAAATTTTTCTTTGCTTAAGATGACCACAGTGCTTTTTCTTTTCTATTGTAGCCAAATCTTCAATGAATGTACCTCATTACCAAAATAACTTTCCAATGTGTGTGTGTGTGTGTGAATGTTTGAACAGTTCAGTTTTTTATTATTGTTTTCTCTTCCTCTCTTTATTTCATGTGTGTAGTTCTATGGGCTTTGTTTTTCTGCTTTAAAATTTACTAGCGTAGCTGCAACAAGCCTCTCTCCTGATAGCAGAATAACATCATTTTGAAAAGCATGTGGAGACTGTCTCCCCTGCATAAATGATGATAACACCGTCACATTATTTGAACATTTAACTGCCTCTATTGAGTAGTTTTCCTCGTAGTTTTGATTCATTTGGAATCTAACTGACAAAGATCCCATTACTGGCTGTTCTTTCCATAATTTGTCAAAAAATATATAGCAGAGATGAGGGAGAATGAAGCTAATTTGTAATCTGGGAGACTTAACCTGGTTATGCTGATGAACTAACTAAATCGGTCAAAAGTTTGAGTGCTTAAAGATTAAAAACCACCATTCTCTAGTTAAACTCTAATTCATTATGTAAACAACATGCTTTGTAAGTGCAGTCATGTGGAAGGTCTATTTGTTTTTCTCACCAAAAGATGCTTTCAAAGAAAAATTACAGAAAATGGATTTTCTCCAACCAATGTGTTGCCTGCCACCCCTGGTACAAGCACTGAAGCAGGAGAACAAAGATGTAATGATCACACCAGCCAAGGCCATAGGCATGTGCAGAACATTCCAAAAATATTGGCACCCCTAGCAAGAGGTGTTTTCTAAATACAAAAAGTTGTTAAGAGAGGAAGAAAGGATTACCAGTGAGCCCACAGATGGAACTATAGGTGGGGAGCCGGGAACTCAGGGTTCCAGGACTGCTCCCTTTTTCGGAATGCCATAAGGAGGGGGAAAGCAGAAATAATCTTTAACGTTGTGCCAGGATAGCAGGCATGGGTGTTTAGGGGGCAAAAGCTAGGTCATCAGTGCTTGCCAGGAAAACAAAACACCTTCTTTCTTCCTCCCCCTTTCCCCACACAATTTCAAGATAGAAGGTTCTGTGGTTCAAATATGTTCCTATAATTTAATGGTCTTCCTTGGTGTATCAAACTCTGAAATCAGATTTACAGATGGGTGGCAATCCTACAATAACCCCTAAACTGTACAATGATGTCTTAGCTAAATCTCTATGATTTACTTCCTTAGCACTTTTGATTTTGCAAAGTCATTTCAAGTGTATCATCATCTCCTCCACGTTATATACTTCACCATGTAATGTTAAAAGCTCATGTTGCAGTCATTTTTTTTTAAGTTGTAATTGATAGAAACTTGTTCAAACTGCAAACGTAAGAATGGAATTAATTGGACTACTTGCCTGAAAAGTCCAAGAGACGAGGATAGCTTCAACCATGACTGGACCTGTGGGCACAAAATGCTATCAAATCTTTATCTCCTCCATCCCTCAGCTCTCTTTTCCAATCTGTTGGCTTAATTCTCCAGTATGTTTTCCCAGAAGCTGGCAGCATAATTTCTAGAAGCTCAGATTCATATCCTCATAGTTTACCAATTCCTACAGAAAGAGGGCTCCTTTTTCCCAGTAGCACTTTAAAAAAAAAAAAAAAAGCCCTCAGGATTTGTGAGACCAGATCCACTTGGATCATGTGTTCATATCTGAACACATGTTCATATCCCTGTGGCCAAGGGAAGAAGTGCATGTTTATTGCTAGAGCTGGAGCTGGTGGGGTCAGCACTACTCAAAACAAATGGCAGCAATATGAGAAAGTATCACCCCCATAGGAAAACCAGAGTGCTCTTACTGGAGTGTAGAAGAATCGTTCCAAGGCCAGCAAAACCAGTAGACATGCAACATACTCATCCTAACCAGTGCCACCCATACCAGTGGGTCTCACTGAGTTATTTCCAATCCTGGCACCTTCTCCTCTGATTCTAAGTCCTCTTTTGGAACATTGTGGACAGTGCTATGTCCATGTTCTTGCCAAATTTGTTTGGCTGCATTAAACTGAAAGTGTCAGTGTTAGTCACTCAGTCAGGTCTGACTCTTTGTGGTTTTGTGGCCCCATGGACTATAGCCCGTCAGGCTCCTCTGTCCATGGGATTTTCCAGGCAAGAATACTAGAGTAGGCAGCCATTCCCTTCTCCAAGGGACCTTCTTGACCCAAGGATTGAACCCGGGTCTCCTGCATTACAGGCACATTCTTCACTGTTTGAGCCACCAGGGAAGCCCAGTGCCTTCTAATTCTAATGCACCCGATGGCAACCATATATGGTGCATCATGTATATGGTATATTGGAGAAGGAAATGGCGACCCACTCCAGTGTTCTTGCCTGGAGAATCCCATGGACGGAGAAGCCTGGTAGGCTGCAATCCATGGGGTCGCACAGAGTCGGACACGACTGAAGTGACTTAGCAGCAGCAGTATATGGTATATATATGACATCATATATAAGTATCAGGAAGTGAGGAGCTGAGGTGTCTCTGCTTCATTCACCTCCCTCTGCATATCCGTTTCTGTGCACACTCACTCATTGCACATAGCCATCTCGCCAAACGGCTCCCTTTGCCCCTCAGTGTCCCTGGAGCAGATAGTATCCCTGATACCACCTCAGACTGTAGCGTCCCAATTGTAAAACTTTTGTAGGGAAACTTGCACTGACCCGGCTTGGGCCACATGACAGCCGTTAATTTAATCAGGTTTACCCAGAAGGTATGGGCTACCCTGTGGCTCAGATGGTAAAGAATCTGCCTGCAATGCAAGAGACCCGGGTTTGATCCCGGCGTCAGGAAGATCCCTGGAAAAGGGAATGTCTACCCACTCCAGTATTCTTGCCTGGAGAATTCCATGGACAGATGAGCCTGGTGGGTTACCATCCATGGGGTCACAGAGTGGGACTGGATTGAGCGACTAACACTTTCACTTTTTGTTTTAACCTGGAAGACTAGGTCCTTCTACAGAGCCTTACTGGGTAAGTGTAGCCACTTTAAAGTCAGGATATAAATGAGGTGATTATTTTTCTTTTTTACCTTTGTGGTAACCAGTGAAGGCAATCATTTCCCTCCTGTCTAATGAAGTTCAACATATATCAACTCTTTTTTCCCCAGAGCGCTGTTGGCAATCTGGGAAGGGTTGTTTTCTCTCCCCATGAGGGATTGCCTGCACTTACCTGGACCACCCAGTAAGTGGCAGTAATGCACCTCCCCCACCTCTGGCCTCAGAACAACTGAAAGTAGCTAGGAGTGCCCCTCACCCTCTCTAGAGCATTCTGGCAATCAACAAATCAAAAATACCTTGCAATTGAAATGTTCTGTTCTCCACCCCACTCATAATCCCTCCCCAAATCCTGTCTTTCCTTATAATTAGTGAATCCTCATCACTAACCTGAAAAAAGTCTATTTGCTGTCTCTACTTCTCACCTTCCCTTCAAATCTTGACCAAAAGCCTCTGCTTTTCAGTTTCATTCTACAAAAGCCATTTTCCTTATGATCACCAATAACCTCTTAATTTCACCTTGATTTCTCATCAACATTCTGTTCTGAATTACCCATCCTAACTCCTAAATATCAACTCTCTCGATTCTTCTCCAAACCCTCAGGTTTCTGCATTTTAGTCTCCTTTAATCAAGCAAAAACTTAAATCCTCTTTGCCCAGTGAGTTAGCTCACCTCCTGCATCCTGTCTGCAAATCCGCAGAATCACTACATCTCTCCGTTGTCTGAGTTAGGTCCTTATCTTTTTTTTTTTCATCTAGAGCCTGATGGTTTGTACCTATGGGCAAATGACTCAGTATCTTTCTGCCTCAGTTTCCACTCCTATAAAATCAGGATGGTAATAGTGTCTACTACCAAAGTGTTACAATTACTATGATGATCAAGTAAGTTAGAATAAAGTACTTTGAACTTTGCCTGGCTTAATGCAAAAAGTCTTTGCTATTATTAATAAACACCCTTATAATAGCACTAATTGCATCATATTATAATTGTGAGAACTATTCTTCCGCCCAGACTGTGGGAGATCATGCTTCATGCACCATTGCATCTTCAGGATGGAGTGCAATGTCTAGGCTACAGTGGGCATATAGATAGTTATGAATATAATAGATAGTTATGAATGGATGTCAATCTTCAAATTCTTTACAGTGCTCAGCATATGGTAGGTGCTCATGAAATATTCACTGAATTGAATTAAATAGATTTGAATTGATCTGTAGAGAATACATAATAAGAAGTGCCATAATATAACATAAAACATAATGACTTTAAATTTTAAGGTGAGAGAAATTTCCTTTGAGTCTCTTCAAAGAGACTCAATCTTAGGATTGATTCTAAATGGATGTGTAATTCCACGTTCTAGCTAAATTTAGAATTTTTTCTCTATTTATTTGCTCCCCAGTTTTGGTTTCCATGTCCTATCAAGTCTCTTTGTTTTCATTCTCACAGCATAGCTTAGATCACCCAAACTCCAGTCTCCTGTTATCATTCTTTATCAGTAAGCTGTTGCTGTCTAACAAACAGAATCTCAGTGGCAAACAGCAAAAAGCACTTATTTTTCATGTGTCTGTGGCTTGAATGGACCACTCTGCTTTACATTGTAGGTTTGACTGGACTTGTCTCCTCAATAAGGGTCAGCCTCAGTTCTGTGCTATATGTATTTACTCTGGAGCCCGGACTGAAGGGGCAGCTGCTACCCAGGTAAACCTTGATTCAGCAGTAACAGAGAAGCAAGCATAGAAATCTGTAGCATGTCTGAAGACCTCAGTGTTGAACTGAAACACAGTCATTTCTACACAGGCTACATTGTCCAAAGTAATCATTTGGGCAAGCCCTCTATCAGTGAAATGAAGGAAATAAATGTCACCCACTCTAGTGAGTTTCACCACACAGTCAGATGGCAAAGGTAGTAAAAGTATAAATCTAATTCCGAGAAGAGGAGAAGAATGCTCAATGATGACTAAATTTACCACAAACCTATCCTGATTCTGGTCTTCATAACATCTGCATACGTAACCACATTAGCTTCTCAACAGATCTTTTGTGTTCAGTCTTCACCACGATCTGTTGCCTCGCAACCCCACCATTTGGTTATGAATATTTTGGTTACAGGTGATAGAATATCCAGTTAAAAATTGTTTATATTATCTCATATATAAGAAGTATAGAGAAAGTGTTTTAGGACAGGTTTAGAAGCTCAACAATATCACTGAGGTCTCAGGTCCTTGTAGCTTACTCTTGCCTGGAAAATCCCATGGACGGAGCCTGGTGGGCTGCAGTCCATGGGGTCGCCAAGAGTTGGACACTACTGAGCGACTTCCCTTTCACTTTTCACTTTCATGCATTGGAGAAGGAAATGGCAACCCACTCCAGTGTTCTTGCCTGGAGAATCCCAGGGACGGGGAAGCCTGGTGGGCTGCTGTCTGTGAGGTCACACAGAGTCGGACACGACTGAAGTGACTTAGCAGCAGCAGCAGCAGCTTTGGCTTGCAAACTTCTTGTCTCATGGTGACAAGATTGCAGCAGTAGCTCCAGGCATTGCAAAGTTGCACGTTGATGTTCATGAAGGAAAAAAGACAGAATGCTTTCATGTACCCCTCTCCTTTCATCAGGAAAAAAAAATTCTTTTTTAGTTTCCCAAGTCATATCCCCTTGCATTATACCAACCAGAACTCTCTAATTTTAAACTAACTAAATTTACATGATTGAAGCCCAGAAGAGAAGGGACAACAGAGGATAGCGTCACCAACTCAATGGACATGCATTTGAGCAAGCTCTGGGAGTTGGTGATGGACAGGGAAGCCTGGTGTGCTGCAGTCCATGGGGTCACATAGAGTTGGACATGACTGAGCTTCTGAACTGAACTGAACTGAAAGCTACAAAGGAAGCAGAAGTCATTGGAGACCATTTGAACATCAGAATCTGTCTTATAAGTGGACTCTAAAACATGAAAGAAGTTGGGAGGGAAATGGCGTATGTATAACAAATCAGCCACATTTTCACGCTCTCAGATAAATGCCCACTTGACTTAATAGTTAAGACTCCGCATAACACAAACTTTATCTCCTCTTAAAGCTTCATACATGATCAGATCAGATCAGTCCCTCAGTCGTGTCCGACTCTTTGCGACCCCATGAATCACAGCACGCCAGGCCTCCCTGTCCATCACCATCTCCAGGAGTTCACTCAAACTCATATCCATCAAGTCAGTGATGCCATCCAGCCATGTCATCCTCTGTCGTCCCCTTCTCCTCCTGCCCCCAATCACTCCCAGCATCAGAGTCTTTTCCAATGAGTCAACTCTTTGCATGAGGTGGCCAAAGTACTGGAGTTTCAGCTTTAGCATCATTCCTTCCAAAGAAATCCCAGGGCTGATCTTATTCAGAATGGACTGACTGGATCTCCTTGCAGTCCAAGGGACTCGCAAGAGTCTTCTCCAACACCACAGTTCAAAAGCATCAATTCTTCGGTGCTCAGCCTTCTTCACAGTCCAACTCTCACATCCATACATGACCACAGGAAAAACCATAGCCTTGACTAGACAAACCTGTGTTGGCAAAGTAATGTCTCTGCTTTTGAATATGCTATCTAGGTTGGTCATAACTTTCCTTCCAAGGAGTAAGCATCTTTTAATTTCATGGCTGCAGTCACCATCTGCAGTGATTTTGGAGCCCAGAAAAATAAAGTCTCACACTCTTTCCACTGTTTCCCCATCTATTTGCCATGAAGTGATGGGACCGGATGCCATGATCTTCGTTTTCTGAATGTTGAGCTTTAAGCCAACTTTTTCACTCTCCTCTTTCACTTTCATCAAGAGGCTTTTGAGTTCCTCTTCACTTTCTGCCATAAGGGTGGTGTCATCTGCATATCTGAGGTTATTGATATTTCTCCCGGCAATCTTGATTCCAGCTTGTGTTTCTTCCAGTCCAGCGTTTCTCATGATGTACTCTGCATATAAGTTAAGTAAGCAGGGTGACAATATACAGCCTTGACGAACTCCTTTTCCTATTTGGAATCAGTCTGTTGTTCCATGTCCAGTTCTAACTGTTGCTTCCTGACCTGCATACAAATTTCTCAAGAGGCAGATCAGGTGGTCTGGTATTCCCATCTCTTTCAGAATTTTCCACAGTTTCTTGTGATCCACACAGTTAAAGGCTCTGGCATAGTCAATAAAGCAGAAATAGATGCTTTTCTGGAACTCTCTTGCTTTTTCCATGATCCAGCAGATGTTGGCAATTTGATCTCTGGTTCCTCTGCCTTTTCTAAAACCAGCTTGAACATCAGGAAGTTCACGGTTCACATATTGCTGAAGCCTGGCTTGGATGAAGATTTCTCTAAATAAGAAAAAGTGTATGTTTCCCTTTGTACAATCACACCAAGATGATTCTTCTCATCACTCTCTCGTCGCTGATTGTTTACCTCTCCTTCATCCTCCCCAAATGCCCTGTTTGTTCTTTTCCTTACATCTCCAAGCTAAGTCTTACTTAACCTTGAGGACTCAGTTCTTCCCTGGGAAGTCTTCCATGAGTGCTCAAGGCTGTTCAGGTGCTCCTTCTAACATGTTCCCATTGGATCTGTGCTTCCTTGGGAATAGTATACTTCAGGATGACATGTTCTTACTTATTTCCTTATATGACGTCGCCACTAGACAAGAAACTTTAGAGCATTGGAAAGGAGTCTTTGTTATTGTGCTATCAGTGCCTTTCCTAGCTCCTGACACAGAGCAGGCATTTAGGATTTCTTTTAAATAACAGAATGAGTGAAGGAGTAAATACAGTAGAATATTTTCATCTTTTTCATATTCCTGTATCTATATATCAGAAAAAAAAAGTAAAGAAAGAAACCTTTCTCCAGACTTTAGCATCATCTTCATTCAAGAATCTATCTTTCTTGAATGATCTCCATCCCATAAATCCTCCCCCAACCTCCCCCTTCCCACATACCACCTTTGCACTAAATGACAGAAAAAAACTTTATACTTTAGAACTTCTTTCTTTGCACGAAGTACTTTTTGTGATACCTGCTATATATTCTATTTATTATTTATTAACAGAATGTTTCTGTTAGCCCTACAATATTATAAGCTTCTTGATATATTTATCACAACCTAATATGCCTACTCATTGCTTCAACTATAGAGGATACTTGGTACATATTTCTGAAATTTATTTGAATCATGACTATCATTAAAAGATTTTATTCTGTATAAAAATGCTTCCTTTCTGTAATCTCTGACCAGTTTAAATGATCAAATCTGAAGTTCTGGATTATTTTTCTTAAATAATATTTTATGTTATTCTTTCTTATGTTGGTGACTTACTGTTTCTGAATGAATCTTTGTTACTAGACCAGATATTCAAAGCAAATATTCATGATTATTTCCCACTTCTCTACATTATGTTGATGTGTGTTTTGAGCTTGTCTTCTTTCTGTCTCTTGGACAAAAACTCACATTTCCACATTAAATTGCATTATTATTAGTGCTCTAGCCTTAACTTGCTGAGTTGTTCTCAACTCAAGCCATCACCTTTCCTAAGAAATTGATGACAATCGTGATTTCCTTGAAGTCTCACCACAATCTGTGTTGACTATCCCTTTGAATAACATATCATTTACCATTCTATTACGCTGCATCTTATATTTTCTCCCACTTACGCTAAAAACATAAAGAGATAGAAATACCAGACCACCTTACCTGACTCCTGAGAAACCTGTATGCAGGTCAAGAAGCAACAGTTAGAACCAGACATGAAACAACAGACTGGTTCAAAATTGGTAGAGGAGCACATCAAGGCTGTATATTGTCACCTTGCTTATTTAACTTAAATGCAGATTACATCATGAGAAATGCTGGGCTGAATGCAGCAGAAGCTGGAATCAAGATTGCCAGGAGAAATATCAATAATCTCAGATATGCAGATGACACCACCCTTATGGCAGAAAGCAAAGAGAAACTAAAGAGCCTCTTGATGAAGGTGAAAGAGGAGAATGAAAAGGCTGGCTTAAAACTCAGCATTCAAAAAATGAAGATCATTTCATCTGGTCCCATCACTTCATGGGAAATAGATGGGGAAACAATGGAAACAGTGACAGACTTTATTTTCTTGGGCTCCAAAATCAGTGCAGATGGTGAGTGTAGCCATGAAATTAAAAAAGGCTTACTCCTTGGAAGAAAAGCTATGGCAAATCTAGAGAGCATGTTAAAAAGCAGACATTATTTTGCTGACAAAGGTCCGTATAGTCAAAGCTATGGTTTTTCCAGTAGTCATGTATGGGTGTGAGAGTTCGACCATAAAGAAGGCTGAGCACCAAAGAATTGATGTTTTTGAACTGTCGTGTTGGAGAAGACTCTTGAGAATCCTTTGGACTGCACGGAGCTCAAACCAGTCAATCCTAAAGGAAATCAGTCCTGAATATTAATTGTAAGGACTGATGCTGAAGGTGAAGCTCCAATACTTTGGTGGCCTGATGCGGAGAACTGACTCATTAGAAAAGATCCTGATGCTGGGAAAGATTGAAGACAGGAGGAGAAGGGAATGACAGAGGATGAGCTGATTGGATGGCATCACTGACTCAGTGGACATGAGTTTGAGTAAATTCCAGGAAATGGTGAAGGACAGGGAAGCCTGGCGTGCTGTAGTCCACAGGGTCACAAAGAGTCGGACACGACCGAGGGACTGAACAACAAACAGCAACTGTGCTAAAAATATGTTTTACATTTTTGAAAACTTCTACTGATGAAAAAGATGATGTCTTATAGTCAATAATTCAATAAATATTTACTGAACTTCTAGTATTTTCCAAAGAGTGTCGAGTTACTGGGAATTCAGTAATAAAGAAAATAGGAATAGCCCTTATTCTCTTGGGTTTTGCATTCTAAGCAAGGAGAGCAACTAACCAGTAAACATATCAATCTAATATGTCAGATGGAGTAAAGTGCTCTAAGAAAAGTAAGCTGTGGGCAGCATGAAGATCTGTTATCAGCAGGGCTTGCCAGTTTTTTTAAAGGTGGATAGGAAAGGCTACAATAAGAGGGTGACATTTGATCACCTGGATAATTGATTTCCACATAGAGGAAATAATAAGTTCAAATTCCCTGAGGCAGAAGTGTGCTTGGCATGGACAAGAATCAGTGATGTAGACAGAGTGGCAGCAGCGAGTGATGAGCAGAGAGAGGAGAGAGGAAGCAAATGAAGTCAGTTAATTGGTGGAAAGTCAGGTTGTTTACTGCCTTGGAGGTGATGTCAAGGAATTAGATTTCATTGCATGCGAGATGGAAAGTCCTTGAACCTACTAAATATTTGTTTCATTGTCAATAATCAACATCTCTGCTGTTTAAAAAGATTCCGGAAATGGATGGTGGTGATGGTTGCACAACAGTGCACATGTACTTAATGCCACTAAACTGGACACACAAAAGTGGTTAAAATGGTAAATTGAACACCATGGACCCAAAACTGTGCTTGACTGAAAGAACAGTATAAGCAATGCAGCACTCGAGAATCTGCTTTGAGAATACATTCCATATATTAGAAGTGAAAATACACAATGCAAGGTAGCATAAATCATGTTCCAAATGAGAGAGCTAGGCTAGAATTTCACACAGTGTTCTCGGAAACATTAGTCTGGAGAGATGCCCTTTGAAATAAAAGGATCTTACTCAAATAAGTTTGGGAACTGGCGCGTCCTTCAGTCCTGCCTGGAGATTCCCAGTGCACATTGGCATAACAC
The DNA here is from genome assembly GCF_055505025.1 of Bos grunniens. Lineage (NCBI taxonomy): Eukaryota > Metazoa > Chordata > Mammalia > Artiodactyla > Bovidae > Bos > Bos grunniens. The sequence continues at coordinate 83,603,506 of NC_141166.1, forward strand.
GGGCTCTGAAAATAAGTACACATGAAAGAAACCTGTTTAACTTTGTTTAACCCAGTGTTGCTAAATCATTTTGATTACAGGCTTTCCCCCTCAAATCGCCTATTAACATCCTGAGAAACTGGTATTCCAAAGAATCTATGTTACAGGAGACATAAAGCTGAGATAAGAGTTCCGGATAGACTTTGTGGAGAAAGAACCATTTGAGCTGAGCCCTAAAAGAAAAGGGATACTTAGATTAGAGGAAGGGCAAATTCAAGGCAGGAGAAATGTGAAAACATTCACTTCAAGGTAAATCTTCTGGAACTTGCTTTTTTCAGATATCATTGTGCCATTGAATGAATCTAAATATACTAACAACATCATAATTTTGATGATTGTTGATAAACTTCTTCTCAAACACTGAGACACCAATTCACTAGGATTCATTAATTCATTGAAGTTTTCTTAATTCCTAGTCATTATTTTATAGACAGCGAAATTAAGCCCAGAGAGACTATAACTTACTCAGTCATCCCTGCCTAATCGATGGCAGAGTGTTCATTTTCTTTCTCTAGGGCCAGAGTCCTGTTCCATAAAGGAGGGAGCTATGGTCCTTGCATGTCTGCAACAGACACTTTGGAATTAAAGCCAAAAATCGATTCCAATGCAAGATGCAGATTTCATCATTCAGTGGATATGGAAACAGAATCAAATTAAAGAACAACGCAAGCTTGGATTTTAATGAAGCTCATCTTTGTTTCTTTTGCAGATCAAATTTTTGGCTCTCATCTGCACACACTGTGTGAACGTGAAAATTCCACAGTTCCACGGTTTGTAAAGCAGTGCATTGAAGCTGTCGAAAAAAGAGGTGGGTAACTGAACGTACAGCCATTCCCCCAATACTGCACCCTCTACACAACCAATGCTCACATTAACAGCACCACTTGATTTGTCTGGAAAGCCATGCAATTAAAACCTGACTGTTGCTAATCAGTTAAGAGGATCAAGTTTCTTATTAACTCCAGTTTGTTTTCACAGTAGGGACATCAATAATTCCCACTAATGTTCTTTTTTTTTTAATATTTTGCTGTCTGACATGTTGTTGATTCAATTGCAAACTTCTGTTTTCCCGCCAGTGATAAAACATTCATAAAATATCAGTACTCACAGTGTTAGAACCCTCCTAACATTCAGGCTGGTAGACGTTGTGCCAGAACAAATTTTGGTAAGCCCCCATTACCCAGTGGAACAAATAGTGCTCCTACTTGTAAACGGTGATGTTCCATCTTCCACATGTATCTGTTCAGCACAGAATATGCCTAACTAGTTTTGCTAGAACAATTAACAGACACACCTCCAGTGTTAAGATGACCTTTGATTCCTATATTTCAACATTCTAATTTTCGTCTGAAATGATCTCATCTTACTGAGGGGAACAAAGCAAAACCCAATTGACTCATTATTTCTATGGTAGTCTATCTGTAGGGTGTTTTTCCTTCAGACTCTGACTTCATTCATTCAAGGTCATTTTCCCTGGAAGATACACCACAGTAGATGCAGAATCTCAAAAACTATATTGTATAAAAATATGAAGCTTCATCACCATCTGTTACAAGTTTACAACATATTCCCAGGATCTAGGGGGATATATATCATGTAAAAGATGGAGGTGTTTTCAGAAAAAGAATTGGTGAATCTATTCCCCTTTTCAGCTCCCAGTCTCTTAAAACAATAGAACCAAGGGAAGAAATCTTTACCAAGTTATCTGCTAGGGAAAAGCCATTTTAATTCTCTCAATGTTACCTGGCTTTATTATAGAAACATAATAAAAATGGTCTGCAATTTCCAACTCCTGGAAATTCATACTTTAATTATACTGTAAGGACAGCCTTGGGATCCTATTATTCCCATATCAGTAGGGAATGAGAGAATAACAAGAAGGGGACAAGTGGGTAGAGAAAGTGTGTAAAGTGAGCAGCTTTGGGGAAAAGCATATCAACACATCAGAGAGCTGAGCTGAGAGTTCAGAGAAAGAATAGAAAATAGTAAAAGCAGAATAAACACAAGGAGAGGTATTTGTGAGGAGTGGAATCAATTGGAGTTTAGAGAGAAAAGTCCTTTTATTGCATGTTACAATCTCATGTAATTGTGTGAGTACGTATTTTAGGAATAAATATTATTTAATAAATACTTAGAGCCAAATGGATCACTGAAAATATTATAATGTTATTATTGCCAATAGTTAAATTATCATCATTTTCTGGAAATCTTCACTCACTTATAAATACTCAGTATTGACAGTGTAAGCACTGTCATATTAGAACAAAAATCCAAATAGGACTTTGGGGGAAGCTGTGCATAATAAGATGTGTGCACATTTTAAAAAGGATTTTATACCTCTCTTTTTCTGTATATACCCCAGGCAAAATGAAAACCCTGCTAGACACAGTCTTGTGGCATGCAGATATCATGGTATTGCAGAATTGAAAATGCCTATAAATAGAAACTATATGTTTTGTCCATGGCATTTTATTGGTGATTTTTAATAAAATAAAACCATGTTTTTGCTGACAGGGGCAATCATATTTGGCCTTATATTTCATCGTCCCAATGTTTTCTCTTAAAATGAATTTGTAGATTCAGCACTAGATAGGCACTAATCACATATAATGATTATTAATATAATTCCTAAATGTTTTAATGAAACAAAGACCACAATTCCGTAAAGCAGGAGATAATTCAAAGCATTTTGGCAATATCAGCTTAAAGGAGCTCTATGGAAATGTTCGACAAAACTCAAAGGCACAAAAACCTCTCACAAGATTTACAAGTGTGTGCTGTTGATTATGTTTTTCTATGATCATTTTGTTGAATTAATATTCTTACATTTATATGCCAATTCTGTTTACTCAAAGTGTTGTTTTTGCTAAATTCTGGCATAAAGCACCTCAGTACAGAAATAATTTATGTGAATATAAGTCCAATGTTTATGTAGGTTTCTGATGACATTTTGTGCTGGGGTTGGTGTTAGAAAGTAACATATAAAGGTGCCAAGTCTCTCAGCACGGCTGGACTCAGCGTATCTAGAGCCCTCCTTCTAATGGCCAGATCCTCTTCCAGCCAAGATACCCAACTGCAGAGTCATGGGAAATGCTTATGGACCTGTTATGGGAAAGGCATGTTTAATGAAAACTGTGTGTTTATTCTCACAGACTTAGGAAAATGGTCTCAATCCTCACTACAGCAGCACATCAGCTGTTACATAAAAACTAATTGTTTCCTTTCTTTTTTCTCGAGATTATTTTCCCCACCTTAAAAAATCATTTACAAACTGCAGTAATATTTTTTAAATGCTTCTGTGCTGTGCTTAGTTGCTCAGCCATGCCCGACTCTTTGTGACCCCATGGACTAGAGCCCCCCAGGGTCCTCTGCCATGGAGATTCTCCAGGCAAGAATATTGGAGTAGATTGCCATGTCCTCCTCAGGGGATCTTCCCAACCCAGGGATCGAACCCAGGTCTCCCACACTGCAGGCAGAACCTTTACCATTTGAGCCACCAGGGAAGCCCGAGAATACTGGAGAGGGTGACCTATCCCTTTTCCAGGGGATCTTCCCAACCCAGGAATTGAACCGGGGTCTCCTGCATTGCAGGTAGATTCTTTACCAGTTGATCTACCAGGGAAGCCCTAAATGCTTCTAACATTCTTGATTACAAATGAAGCAACATTAGGAGAGCATCTCTCACCATTTACTCATTCATTCCTCTATTCATCCATTCATTCAGTTAGTTACTTACACTTGGCAGAAGCAATTTGCCCACACTTCTCTAGTCTCCCCCAGGGGTATCCTACCCAGTCCTTGGCACAAAATGTATTCTTTACCCATACTTGGCAAAGTGGTATTCAGTTCCATTCAGTCACTCAGTTGTGTCCGACTCTTTGCGACCCCATGAACCACAGCACGCCAGGCCTCCCTGTCCATCACCAACTCCCAGAGTCCACCCAAACCCATGTCCATTGAGTCAGTGATGCCATCCAACCATTTCATCCTCTGTCATCCCCTTCTCCTGCCTTCAATCTTTCCCAGCATCAGGGTCTGTTCAAATGAGTCAGTTCCTCGCATCAGGCGGCCAAAGTATTGGAGTTTCAGCTTCAACATCAGTCCTTCCAATGAACACCTGAGACTGATCTCCTTTAGGATGGACTGGATCTCTTTTCAGTCCAAGGGACTCTTAAGAGTCTTCTCCAACACCACAGTTCATAAGCATCAATTCTTCGGTGTTCAGCTTTCTTTATAGTCTTTGTTGACAAAGCAATATCTGTGCTTTTTAACATGCTGTCTAGGTTGGCCATAACTTTCCTTCCAAGGAGCAAGCGTCTTTTAATTTCATGGCTGCAGTCACCATCTGCAGTGATTTTGGAGCCCAAAAAAATAAAGTCAGCCATTGTTTCCCCATCTATTTGCTATGAAGTGATGGGACCAGGTGCCATGAACTTAGTTTTCTGAATGTTGAGCTTTAAGCCAACTTTCTCACTCTCCTCTCTCACTTTCATCAAGAGTCTTCTTCACTTTCTGCCGTAAGGTTATTAGTTGCATTTTAAATTTTGAATGTCTTGGACATGCCTAGAAGAAAATCTCTTAGTGAGCCGAATGTAAACCAATTTAGCGAATCACTTGTTTAATATGTTTCCTTATCTTGATTTGGATTTCCTTTATTCCTCTAAACCACCAGAGCATTCTCCTCCTTACCAACTATTGTAACTAGATTAAAGTTCTTTCTGTGGTTTCTGACACTGTCTGCTTAGCCCAGAAAATATACGCAGAACTTGGAGGGCCAACTGTGAAGGAGTGTGTTAGTCTTTAAAACTTTTCCAAGTGGTTCATTCTCCTTTGCCTTGCCCTTACAGTTTTGGACTATGTGTGTGTGTGTGTGTGTGAAATTTTAAATAACCAGTGAGAAACTGAATTTTTGTTTCTTCTTCTAGAGAAAATTATACAAAAAATATTGAATGATTATTCAGCTAATGCTCAATAGACATGGTAAACTGACCAAAAGCAGGAGATCATCTGACAATTTTTTTAAAGCCTGGAGGAACAAGCATGTAGGGGGTGTACCTTGTGACATACTGGTGGTATATAAATCTAAACAGAGAGAAGTTCAGTTTTCAGTGCTTTATGAAATGCTTTCTGTAGTTCACAATGATCTAAGAGGTATATAGAAATTGCTTTCTTAAAAGTAGAGTCACTTTTATCACTTAGAGACAAGGACCTAGAGATATGAACCAAAGAAAGTACTTCATCTAAACTGGTATAATTAGTACTAAAACCTTAATCCATAGGGTTTTTTTTTTTGTATATGAAAAGTCTGTAACTGACTATTCTTTGTGAAGGCCAGTCATTTGGAAAGAGCCCCACAAAGTGTGTGACACATTGTAAACACTCAGTAATATTGGCTGAATGAAGTAATAGAACTAGTGTTACTGCACTTCAGCAACAGGTAATTAGCAGCTCAGATGCCTATTCTGTATCATTCCCCATACTACCATCTGAGAATATAGAGGAGATACACATTAAACAAACTGTGGTAAGTCCTATGAAAGAAAAGAATAGATATTGTGCTGGAAGAAAGAACAACCACTACAATAATAATTTAAAAAATAGAAGTTTGCTTAAAATTAGCATGATGGGGGTGGGGGAAGTGGAAAGATCTTGATCAAAGGCATTAAGTTGAAGTTATGTAGGAGGAAAAAGTCTAGAGACCTATTACATAAGCATGATAACCAGAGTTTACAATATTGTGTTGAATACTGAAAATAAAGAAGAGTAGATTTTGGATGCTCTCAATACAGAGAAAAATTGGTAGTTATGTGAGGAGATATGTTAATTAGTTTTCATTTTGCTATGTCTATGTATATCATGTGGTACACTTTTTTTTTTAATTTTTTAATTTTATTTTATTTTTAAACTTTAAAATATTGTATTGGTTTTGCCAAACATCGAAATGAATCCACCACAGGTATACATGTGTTCCCCGCTCCCTCCTCCCTCCCCTTACCATCCCTCTGGGTCATCCCAGTGCACCAGCCCCAAGCATCCAGTGTGGTGCATCGAACCTGGACTGGCGACTCGTTCCATATATGATATTATACGTATTTCAATACCATTCTCCCAAATCATCCCACCCTCTCCCTCTCCCACAGAGTCCAAAAGACTGTTCGATACATCAGTGTCTCTTTTGCTGTCTCGTACACTGGGTTATTGTTACCATCTTTCTAAATTCCATATATATGCGTTAGTATAGTGTATTGGTGTTTTTCTTTCTGGCTTACTTCACTCTGTATAATCAGCTCCCATTTCATCCACCTCATTAGAACTGATTCAAATGTATTCTTTTTAATGGCTGAGTAATACTCCATTGTGTATATGTACCACAGCTTTTTTATCCATTCATCTGTTGATGGACATCTAGGTTGCTTCCATGTCCTGGCTATTATAAACAGTGCTGCGATGAACATTGGGGTACACATGTCTCTTTCAATTCTGGTTTCCTCAGTGTGTATGCCCAGCAGTGGGATTGCTGGATCATAAGGCAGTTCTATTTCCAGTTTTTTAAGGAATCTTCACACTGTTCTCCATAGTGGCTGTATTAGTTTGCATTCCCACCAACAGTGTAAGAGGGTTCCCTTTTCTCCACACCCTCTCCAGCATTTATTGCTTGTAGACTTTTGGATCGCAGCCATTCTGACTGGCGTGAAATGGTACCTCATAGTGGTTTTGATTTGCATTTCTCTGATAATGAGTGATGTTGAGCATCTTTTCATGTGTTTGTTAGCCATCTGTATGTCTTCTTTGGAGAAATGTCTATTTAGTTCTTTGGCCCATTTTTTGATTGGGTCATTTATTTTTCTGGAATTGAGCTGTAGGAGTTGCTTGTATATTTTTGAGATTAGTTGTTTGTCGGTTGCTTCATTTGCTATTATTTTCTCCCATTCTGAAGGCTGTCTTTTCACCTTGCTTATAGTTTCCTTTGTTGTGCAGAAGCTTTTAAGTTTAATTAGGTCCCATTTGTTTATTTTTGTTTTTATTTCCAATATTCTGGGAGGTGGGTCATAGAAGATCTTGCTGTGATGTAGGTCAGAGAGTGTTTTGCCTATGTTCTCCTCTAGGAGTTTTATAGTTTCTGGTTGTACACTTTAAATATATATATGTATAGAGAGAGAGAGTTTTCATTTAGAATATATTTTAAATGATATAATAAGCCCTGAATAATAAACACATACTCTTCTGGTTTTAGCCTCCTGATAAGACCAGAAGTTTAATGACACCCTATCTCCCAGGTTATTTTCTTGACATACTGTAACATTGTAACACAAGGAATCACTTGGTGTGAGATACCCAAAAGAACATGCCATGAATGATGAACCAGTCCTTTTTCCATGCAACAATGCCATACATTGCCAAAGACATTTTTTAATATAATAATGGAGTTAACTAAACGAATGAACGTGTTTCTACACTAAATATACTTTTATGCATCCAATATATTTTTGCTTGTAAGGAATAGGGCTGGTTTTAAAACAATTTTTAAGTTGCATTTGGATTGGCATTCATCCTTTGGAATATGGTTTAACAACTCATTCTTCCTCCTTGATTCCCAGTTCAGGTTACTATGCCCCTGAACGATATAGCAAATTTAAAATAACATCTAGAGATCTGTCGCAAACAATGTGAACACAGCACTACTTAACTGTACACTTAAAATGGTAAATTTTATATTATATGATTTTCTTTGCCACAATTAAAAATAAATGATACCAGGTCTTCCAAATTTGATGATTCCAGCTATAAGCTACTTTGCAGAATGCCTCAGCAGATGCTAACCAACAATTTTGTTCTCTCTCTTTTTTCTGGAACACAAAATACTATGACAGGAATGATACACAAAATTACATATTTGACTTGGTGCCTAAAAGCCACCCTGGGATCCATAACCTTGCTTAAAGATTTAAAAAAGACCTTTAGTCTACTTCTGAGAAGGTCCTTAGCCCCGAAAACTTTATCTCTCTCTTTGACTTCTTAGCAGCTGTTATATTTTTTTGCTGTCGTTTGTTTGACAGGATCCAGTTATAGGTTCCGATGTCTGTTTAAAGAAACAAGGAGGCTGTTGGCTTTAAAATTCCCTCATTGCTTGTGTGATCAGCATTTTCCCAGGCTTTTCTACATAGTTTGCCAAGCAAAGGGACTGACCTTTTGTAGCAAACACTTTTTCATTTCAAAATGCTCACTTTGATTTTTGTCCCATTTTATGCTCATTCCAAACTGTTTACAACCCACTAAAAATGACTGTGAATTATATGTTTGTGTAATGGATTCCTTTTGTGGTCAGAGTGGAATGTTTACTTTGAACAATTAGTTATCTTTGGGTAGATTATAGCAACTTGGAAAAAGAATGACTAAAATTATTATTATACCTTAACTGTTTCTTTTTGGTAGTTCCCCTGCTGTTACGTGAAGTTTGAGAAAAGGGCAGATTAAGAATTCCATGACATTACAGACCAAACCTATTTCTCTTATTGTGTCAATATTTATTTGGGCGTACTTATTAATATCACAGGAAGGTATGGTTATACCCTTATAACTTACTGGATATACTTACTGAATCATAAAAATTCAGAACAAGGACTATACAGAAATACAAGGATATTTCCTATTATATATAGTGCATGCTTCCTTAATAGGTGTTTGCAAATTAAGTAAGGCATGCACATGTATGTACTTATTATAAAAAGAACAGACCTGATTATAATATGGCTATGATGCACCAGATTCAGTGCACCAGTCTGACATGGTCTTGAGATTCTACCAAGTTTTCACTGGCAAAAATAAAACTACATAATCTTTTCCCATTGCCCGGTGATCTAGGCCCCTGAAGGGCCGATCACAATGCCTTCCCTAGGCAAATTCTGCTCCCAGTTCTGCTAATTTTACACTGTTCATTCTTTCCCACTTTGGGATAATCTATTATAGTTAGATCCAGGCACGCACCAAAGCCTGATACTTCCATGAAGAATGTGCAATTTGTACTGTTTAGTTGGTGACGAGATTCTTGAAAACTTTTATGATTATATCTTGTTCCAGAGAGACTTCTTCTTGCTAGTTTTATAAGCAGCAAGTGAAAAAATAAAAAGTAATGAAAACAAAACAAACTGATAAAAATTACATGCTCAAAAAATAAAATCAAGAGTTCAAGATAAGCACTATTCCCTTTTCCCTAGAGAATATTTGTGGGACTGAACAAAAATGTTTCTCAGGGCACTGACCTATGTCTTCCTTTTTTTTTTTTTTCAAGTGCTTGCTTTTTATGCCTAAAGTTAGGCATCCCCATGCGTTTACAATAGAAAGATCCTCAAAGAAGCTCCGTGAAAGTTTACAGCAAATTTTCTTTAGTTTTTACTTCTGAGCTAAAACTAAGTCCAGTTTAGTGGGTTTTTTGTTTGTTTGTTTGTTTTGGTATTTTGTGTTTTATTTTGTTTTGTTTTAATGCAACCCAGTGACTGCCACCTTCCTGACAGCAATCGTGTTGTGCTGGGTCCAAGTTGGAATTGGCTCTTTGGGGTAGTCATGCTGGGGCCTCTGTGTCTGTAAGAAAGCCACATTCAGGGCTAGAGGGGAAGACAAAATCAAAAAAAGAGTAAACAGGAAACAGCCCGCGAGAGTATAAAAGAGAAACTGGGAAAAGACAACCAAAAGAAATCAGAGATGACAAGGTGGAGAGAGAGAAAAAAGCTGTGTTTTGCAATTACGAAAACAAATGTGGATAAAAGGGCATGCTTGTGAGGTCTGTAATGAAGAGAAGACAGACTATTGAACCAGTTACCATCTCTGCCATAGTTACCTGATACCTACTCCCTGTTCCAGAGAAATGTACTTTTGCTGCAGAAAATGCTTGTAAGTTGAATCTTGCCGTGAATGTTCACAAATTCTGAATGTTCACAATTTCTGTACATAGATGTGGTTACTAATTAATTCACTGCACTTATTAGTGCCTTTTAATGGCATTTATCTATGCTGAGCAATACACAGCAGTCTTATTATCAAAAAAAAGAAAAGAGAGAGAGTTAACTATAACAGAAGTTAACAGAGAAATGAGTGTGCAGTTCAATAACCAGAAAGGCTATCTAACAGATCCAGCAATGTAGCTCTGGTCAAGTCAGTCAGCGGATATTCCCACACTTTTGAGTCCAGAATGCATACGAATAAATAATGTCTCTTCCTAGATAAAGCTTAAGTCCAATTTCCAACCTCCGCCCGCACTCCCATCCCCTTTCTAAAGCTTAGGTTCTTAACGTACATTTCCCTTGGAGTTAGTTGTAAGGAAACAGAGCCAAAATTAATACCCTAGGAAATTAGCTTCTTGTTGTGGATGGAGGATTTAAATAAAGCAACACCTCAACATGTCAAGATGTAATACTCTAAATTATCCTTTAGTGGTGTCATTTATATGATGGGAGTTCTGGGTCTGGAAGTTTTTCCCATTATAAACCCCCATATTCAGAAGTTAATAGTTCAACCATAAAAATAATCTTGGCTGAAAATTGGCAGGATGTTTAAGCCTGAAAGCAAATGTTTACAAGATTTGAAGGAAAAAATTATCACATGCATTTGGAAAGCTTTCATGTTTTTAGAAATTGAGTGTAGTAGTAATAATAATAATGATAATAATAAGGCAGTTAGAAATTTTCAAATATTTGTTGCCTTTAGATCCAAAAATGGATTTGTAGTTTTTAAATATTTTCATTCTTGTTGCATAATGTGAACCCATTGATTAAAAAATAACTCATCAACACTTTCACAAGTGTCACTTTGTTTTTGAATTAATCTGTCCTTTATTACGGAGAGGGAAATGGCAACCCACTCCCGTACTCTTGCCTGGAGAATCCCATGGACGGAGGAGCCTGGTGAGCTGCAGTCCATGGGGTCACTAATTTATACATCATATTTTTATAGGCATTTCCCTAGAGCTTAAAAATGTATAATCATTGAGAAGCCTTAAGTTAATTTAGGAAATTATGAATAAGACCAAAATATTATACTCTTTTGTGGGTTTCCTAATGAATAGCATTCCCCTCTAAATGTCTAGAAAAAAATTGCCCCTTCCAAGGAATTTTCACACTTTCAGATGAAGTGTGTTCAATTTGAACATTAATCATTAATCTGCATACACAGTAAAAGAGACATACAGATTCCAGGAGAAATGGTTCTATCAGTCTACATTATTGAACATGGCATATTTTCCTCCATAGGATGTTTTAAAGTAATTTACCCATCTCCTTAGTAGATTCATGTCTTGGGGTTTCTTCTAAATTCTATGAGAGGTTATCTTATAGTCTAACAAGCTATCGAGTTAGAAATGTTTTTCCTGGGTTCAAATAATCTTTTCTTTGCTAGTTTTATTCCTTTTTGCCAAATTTTATACTCTTCAAGCCGCTTTCTATCTTCAGTTCAGAAAAAAACAAACGACAACAAAAAAAATCAAGGGCAGGACACTTTGAAAAGGAAAACTAACCATGCAAAACCAAAATAGCTCTGAAATGATACTGCTGGAAGAATTCTTGAGGTTTAGTATACTGTAGACCCAAAGTGTAAAGTCATACTCTTTTTAAAGAAATAAGAATGCCCTGAGATGTAGGATGAAAGCACCATGTATCAAAGAAAAAATATTTAAAATGTTTCCTTTAGTACATTTGTGCTCCTCCCTGTAGAGAGAGTGGATTCATTTTAATTCTTCACTCAGTGCCTAGCATGTGATGCATTCTCAATAAATGATATAGTGGGTAAATTATAGGCAACATTGTTTAAATCTTCACTGGAAAGTTGCACACTGTCGCTACACCTGCACATGCTTGAAACTAAAAAGATGAATAACCAGCAGTTGTTGGTCGGAGGCAGCTACAGGATGTGCAGAGAATAGTGTGGTTTGCATTTTTTTTTTAATTTAAACCATTTCTGAAGATATTATATTATTCTAAATGACATCATTCTTCCCCATTGACACACAGCTATGCTAAGCATTCACAGTTATGTTTACTTAAAGATTTTATGCCCATCAATTTTTGGAAACTACATTTAAATTCAGCAGCTAATAGAACATCCATTCTCTTCTCATTTCATCAGAGGAAGTCATATCCCATTAGGCATTATTTCAACACCAAGAGCCTGCTGTTCTTAATTAAGTGATTGAATGGCAACTATGACTTGTAAGTGACATGTATGTGAATGGCCAGGCAAAGGCTCTGGTCCCATAACCCCACAGCAAGTTAAGCACCGCATCTTCTGCTTTAATTCAGACTTGGACTACCATCTCAGTGCTCCTCTGTGTTAGTTTACTCTCCTGTAAACATCTCATCGTCCTGATTTAGTGTTTCTTTTCTATGTAGATCTCAGGAATTTCTTAGTTTCATGATAGTTTTTTTTTTTTTTTTTTAGTGTAAAGAATCTGTCAAAGAATTTGAAATAAGAAAGATGCGGTCAACTACACAGACCTATCAATTTGAAACTAATGAACAAAGGATAGCAGTACTCTAAATTCTGACATAGTTTTGCTATTGGACATTGATTTCATTTTCTCAAAATTACTTCACAGCACAAAAATGCTAAATTTTGCTGATGCTATCAAAAGCTACATAAAGACTTTGAATATACCAGTGTCATTAAAAATAGGACTATTGTCTTTCTTTTTTAAAAAATATGTTCTTCTTGTTATGTTTTGCATTTTTGATAGCTTGTGCTAACTTAACCCTTAAGTCTCCCTACAGAGTGGTGGGACACCTAACAGAAATTATTGTAATCACAGTATTGAAAGCTTTCTTTACTTTTGTCTTAAAAGTGGGCGGTTGGCACGTAAGTAAAACTGCATAGCATAATATTGGATATATTATGTGTTTTGCCTTGGGTTTAACAGCATAAAAAGAAACTATGCATTTCCTTCAGATTTAATTCTTGACTGACATTTCATGCTACTATTTCTCTCAGTGTGATCTCAGTTCAGTTCAGTCACTCAGTCCTGTGCAACTCTTTGCGACCACATGGACTGCAGCACGCCAGGCCTCTCTGTCCATCACCAACTCCTGAAGTTTACTCGAACTCATGTCCAGTGAGTCGGTGATGCCATCCAGCCATCTCATCCTCTGTCATCCCCTTCTCCTCCTGCCTTCAATCTTTCCCAGCAGCAGGGTCTTTTCAAATGAGTCAGCTCTTCAGTGTGATCTCAGTGACCCTAAAACTTCAGTGATTCCTTCAATGACTAAAGTTCTGATATAGGCATGACTCCTCAAGCTAGTTTTTTATACTCACATCTGAGATCTAGGAATAATCGTTTTTGAATATTTTTTTTTCTGCCATCACAAATTCAACATTTTCAAACTGAGCTTATACCTTTCCTCAAAAAACCTGCTCTTCCTCTTTTTGTCCTTACCTCACCCAGTGGATTCATGACCTATTTTGCTCATTGCCCTAAAAAGAAATTCACTGGACATCTTAGATTTTTCTCTCTTATTATGTACAACACCTTTCATCAAGTCTCATGAACTCTATTTTGTTTTTAATTTTTTAAGTCTTTACTGAGTTTATTACAGTACAGTATTCCTTCTGTCTTATGTTTTTGGTCTTTTGGCCATGAGGCATGTGAGACCTTCACTCCCTGACCAGGGTTTAAACCTGTACACTCTGCACTGGAAAGCTAAGTCTTAACCACTGGACTGCCAGGAAAGTCCCAATCTCTACTTTTTTACTGTCTCTTAAATCTGATTCTTCCTCTCACATCCCATGGCCTTAATTGTGCTTCCATAATTTCTTTTGATATGAACCCTCTAATTGACATCATTGACTTTGTTCTTATTTCTGCCCAGGTCATTTTTCTCAATGCTGCCAAAATTATCCCTCATAAATATAAATAGGATCATATTATCCCTTCTGAGAACCTTCCATCAGGATAAACAAAATTCCACACTAGTTATTATCATAAAAAGGATAAGCATATGACCTCTGTCTGTTGTCCAGCTTTATAACCTCATAAACAGCTTCCTATGCCCCACCTACATGAAATTTTCCAAAGGCTGATATTCCATCCATGAACAGTTTTCTCTCCTTAAAGACCTTTTCCATATCCATTTATGTGTCAAATTTGCATTCATCCTCTTGGGCATAGTACAAGCTTCCCCCTCACAGATGAATATTGTATGACTCATATCTTCAGTCACCTCTCTGTAGTCTCTTGAGCATTATTAGCACCCTTCCCTCCACAGTATTCCAAAAGCATTGCTTTCCCCAATACCACCCTATTGCATGGGATCATAGTGGCTAGTTTCATATCTGTTTCCTCATCTAGAATGTGAGTCCTGGAGTCTAGGGTTTGTCTGGCTCCTCTCTGCCTCCTCACTGCTCAGCACACCAGAGCTGGCATATGGTAAGGATTCAAGTCATCAGGGATGATTGGATGGATAAATAGATACTATCCAAGATTTCTTTCATCCATCTGTGTATACATCCTTAGAGAATCGAATTGTATACTGAAGATTCATTGACCTGCTAGAAGAAAGAGTCATTAAATGTCTCTTGGAACACAGAGTAAAGTTATATGATCTGGAAAGGTGAAACTGTCTTAAAAGAGTTGTTTTGTTTTACATTTGTATCATGGTATGATATGTATGTATATCCATATCAATATCTATATTGATATCATACATATACATGATGACATATATCTATGTCATATCTATGTGACATACCATATTAGCAATAGTTTATAATAGGATAAAACAGGACCAAAATAAAGCAGTGATTCTTTCTCATCCTTAAGAGGGAAAAATCGCTCTCTCAACAAACAGTGTTAAATGTTTCATAAACCTGAGAGATTCAATTAACTAAAAACAAATTTGATGCTTTTGAGACCTGTCACTGTCGTAAGTGTAGAACTATCATGTTTCTAGTTCAAAAACTGCTTTTTATATATAAACTTCCAGGCACTGTGCCCACTTCCCTGTAAGTTTGTATATCGTTTTTCCCATTATCACCCCCAGGTCTCTTTCACCATCACCACTTTCCAGGCATCTACCATCCACTGAATAGCCATGTTTCTGATTATCTTTTCCCAAATGTATTAGCTTGCATTATTTAAGGCTGAATCTCATTTTATTATTTCCTGCTCGTATTTCTAAACTCCTTAAGTCCATTTGTATGATTCTTTTGTCTTCACAGATGTCCACAGTTCCTCCCAATTTAGTATCATCAGCAAATTTAATTAATGCTCTGTTTACCTCTCCTTCTAATGAAACCAGTCCCTTGTTTCATTTCATCATACAAAGTAAAAATGTATTGGCAATAAAACAGTCCAAAGAAATGTTCCCTCACTGTAGGAGGGGAAGTTAAGGATACAGCAAAGAATCATGTGGCGAGGAGTGGACAGGGCCGCAGGGCGGTGAGCTAGTTTGCTATGCCCTAAAGCAAAACCTTTTTCACAGCAACCACACTTTGGCAGATTGCCTGGGCTGGTGCTCGGTGTGTGTGTGTGTGTGTTTGTGTGTTCTGGAAGGCAGCTATATTATCCCAACTGAGGACTTTTTCCTCAAAATATTTATTGATATACAAAAAGCACAAGTAAAAGTGTAAATACAAATACAAATGTAAACTAGTAACATTTAATCTGTAGTGTAGCCACTAACCTAGATATACATACAGGCTCACAATTATTTTCAGGAGACTTTTCCTAACCTTCACTACTGTTTAAGTTTTTAATCTCACTCCCTAATTTGATAAATGCTTTAAACTCAAATTGCCTATTGAGTTTAAATCAAATTCTTTATAACTAGTAGATTTATAAAATAAAGTCAGAGAATTTTTCAGTTGTATCCAACAGGCAAATGTCAGTAAAAACAATTTAACATATAGAATGAATAGGCTGAAAAATTGAACTTGATCAGAGAGACATTACTTGTTAACTTTAACGTAGGCAAGTTTACTTGCAAAGAATTACAGCATTAGTCTTTGAAGTTGTAGTCATACAGACAAGGTATGATTTATGTAAGGAAAACAAAGGCGACATTTATTAAGCACCTACTACGTGCCACAAATAATGCTAATGCTTTCCAACATGGGTCAGTACAATACATTTAAAGCCTATATCATTTACTACCTGGTACTCCAAACAGAATTTTTAACTTCAGTAAATCTCTTAAACATTTGGCAGGCTGTATATGATAAGTCACTCTTCAGAATATGGGCGAATTAGTATAAATTCATTGACTCCCCAGGAAAAAAATCTTTCTAGTGATTAGGACAGACAGATGGTAGACCAGCATCTCTATTGTTATATACAGAAGATGATGCACATTTGCCATGTTGAAATTAAAGCTGATATATACTTTACATATAGCACAAGGCCACCAAAGGTGTCATCACTGAAGGATGGTGTTAGCAAAACAGTGACTGGGAATATGGTGAAGCAGTTACATCCTTGTATTGTTTTTGCAGTGAGAAAAATCGGATGCACAATGCATTCTTATGAGAGAATTTTCTCAGATGCCAAGACTTTACAGGCATAACTTCCATAAGCTTTAATGGGAGTTTCCTGCCAGCACCTGTTACAGTGCAGAGTTCTTACTTTTCACACATAATCCAAAATGGGCTTGGAATACTAACTTGGAAAAACTTATATAGTGAAACCTTTTTGAAATGTTTCCTCACGTATAATGTTCATCTTTTAATCCTCGGTCTGATATATGTATGACCATGTTTTCCATTCAAATTCTTTTCCCACCAGAAAAGAAGAACCAGGCTTCTTTTCACAAGCTGTCTGTGAGTAGGAGCAGATAAAATAATTATTTGTAGCGGGTAAGCTAAAAGAAAAGTTATTAATCTAGAAATTAGGTTAATGGTAGAAAGCAACTTGTCTTAGCTGAAAATAGTTCTAGAGTTAGATTGTAGATTCCTGAGGAGCCAACAGAAACAATTAGAGATCCATGTGCAAAAAGCGATACCAGTAGCTCTAAAGGATCACAGGTTAAAATAATATAGTTATATTTTCCCATATCTTTCCAGACCAAAGTATAGGGACTTTTAATATATGAAGGATATTGCATTTAATCCCATGGACTAATTATCAGGGTAATGTTTTGTGTAGAGAAAAATTTAATGAATTCTTAAAATTCCATATTTTAAAATTGCCATAAATTCTTATTACCAAAACTAAAACAAAAATAAACAAAAAAAGGTTACAGCACTTCTGTTTAACTAAAATTGTGAAGATTGTACAGAAATACTATTCTATGAACAACAACGTGTTTGAAATCTCTTATCCAATGTTCCTAATGCACATGGCATGTAAGAGTGAGGGCAGACCTTCATACTTCAAGTCCTAAATCAAATATTGTCATTTTCCTGTTTAACAGTATGGTGAACAGGCGAAATGCTTTTTTCTCATTAAACATCATGAAATATTAAACTTTTAACTCATGTTTATAACAGGATTTTATAGCTAATATTGTTAGGACACAGAGTTAAATTTGTAATAAGTCTGAAATCCTGAAACCATAAGAAGACAATTATAAACCAAATAATGAAATTTCTCATGGGGCAAAATGTGGATTCTGAACAAGAATAACTCCAGGATGGTGCCTATGTATTTTGGGTACTCATTACCCTCTTCTTTCTCTTTCTTTGCTGTATGGCTGCATTACTCCATGCTGTCCCCTTCAGCACTCTGTCTGACCTCTAGTACCTTTTCTTGGCAAACCTGCCAAGTTTTCAGTTTCAGCCTGAAGTTCAGACACCCTTGTGACTGAGTATTACCTTGAGTACAGTTGTTCTGAAAGGTAGCAATAAATTGGCATCAAATGGCTCTGTCTCCTATTCAGGTACCATGGAAGGAATTTTGCTTTGTTTTGTTTGATAAAGCAAAGAAGGGAAGGAGAGTCATATTGACATCTCTGGGAGTAGGCTGTGTTTCCAGGGTTAGTACCTTCTTCCACTCTAGGGCTTTTGCTTGTAGTATACTTTGCTCTAAACTTGGGCAAAATAAGGTCATCATTTTCTTTTTATATTCCAGCCAGTGGGTTGGTAGAAATGCATTTGTTCCTGTGTATAGTAGTTTTTGTTCAGGTTTGTTTGAAAACTTGAAATTAGGTTGGGAATCAAGGACCTCATGAATCTAGACATATTGTTCAATGTCATGTGATCTCCAGTTAACACTGTAGAGTTTTAGGCTAGGGACCCCACTCCAATACTCTTGCCTGGAAAATCCCATGGACAGAGGAGCCTGAAAGGCTGCAGTCCATGGGGTCGCTAAGAGTCGGACATGACTGAGCGACTTCACTTTCACTTTTCACTTTCCTGCACTGGAGAAGGAAATGGCAACCCACTCCAGTGTTCTTGCCTGGAGAATCCCAGGGACGGGGGAGCCTGGTGGGCTGCCATCTATGGGGTCACACAGAGTCGGACATGACTGAAGTGACTTAGCAGCAGCAGCAGCACAGAGGAGACTTAAGGGCATGAGAAAGGAGAGGTGTCTGATGGAGCTAGATGTTTGTATACAGAAAGCAGTGTGCACACAGAGTTTGTGCACAAAGATGCAGTTTTGGTGCAGAAAAATGATGCAGCAGGAGAAGTCTCCAAGAATGTGTTCTGCAGGCCCTACCCAGAAAGGAGAGAGGACTGTAATTCAGTATTATTCATTATTATCATTAATTCATTATTCCAAGGAGATACAGAGGTCTCATAATTCCAAGGAACAATGTTGTCTCTTCACAGTATTTCAATCTATAGAGCAAAGCCCTATATGGATTTATACACACTCAGCTTTTGAGTCTCAGTTTAGAGTGTTACACTCACTCAAAAGGGAAAGGGTCATATAAGTTGTCCCAGAAGAAAGACAGATCATTTATTATGCTTCCCATATAATGGAAAATTAATATGATAATAAAAATAAATCATATTTAAGAATAAATTATATTTAGTCAAGTGGAAAAATGTGCCTCTCCTCCCCCAAACCTTTAAATACAGTAAGAACATGCCATTTTCATATAACTATTGTATCTGAAAATAGAAGGGTGAGCATTTGGGTAATAGAAACCACCCCTTTGGATTAGCCTACATGGTACACCCACTTCCTCTTCTGTCTTCTCCCATTATTTATTACACTAGTCTTATCCTTCATCTCTTCTTGTCCCACATCCTCCACAAGTGAAGTCTTGCTGTATTTGCTTTCTTTTAGCTAAATTTTTCTCTCAGGACAAGATCTAATAGATTGATCAGTGAAGTTTGATGTGAAATCCCTCCATGGGATTTAAAAACAAAGGAATAAAGTTCTAATTGCAGAATTTTATACATAAGCAATGATATGTAAAATAAATATTTTAAGATGAAATTATCTTCCCAAAACTTTAAAAAGATATTGTAAATATAGCCTCTATAATTAATGTTAAAAACTAACCTTTGGGACCAAAAAAGGAAATTCAGGTCTTCAAATTGATAGTATTTTATTTCTATCTTCTGTAGTACTAATAGTCAGATATAGTAACTGGGTTTTCTAATATTATTTTCAAAATCAAACACACTTTGATAGAATTAAGAAAATTAAGATACTCTTTACTTAAATTTAAGACAGTGAAAAACATGAAATGCATTTGTAACTTGGTTTCTTACCACTTAGAAAAATCACGTAGGGAAGAGACACTCAGTAAATAGTGTATTAATGAACATCAGCATATGTAACACATCTTTGTTTAATATACCTTCTTTTCATGACAACAGATCACAGAGAAGTGATAGATATTTAGTGATAGATACTAAATATGTATGTGTATGGCTTCCTCGGTGGCTCAACAATAAAGAATCAGCCTGCAATACAGGAGACACAAGAGATGCAAGTTCAATCCCTGGGTTGGGAAGATCTCCTGGAGGAGGAAATGGCAACCCACTCCATATTCTTACCTGGAAAATTCCATGGACAGAGGAGCCTTGTGGGCTGCAGTGGGTGGGGTCGCAAAGAGTCGGACATGACTGAGCAACTAAGCACACACATACACATGCACATATAGACACAAATATTTCAGTAAGACTTTTGATGTAAACCCAAGTGACAAGATCATTCAGAAACAAGAAATCTATTTCTGTTACACTAGTGTTAATAAGTTTAAAAAGAGAACTATCAGAATTGGAATGCTTTTTTTTTTTTTCAAGACAACAAGTACAGTTTTGAGTAACCAGAGTGTGTGCAATTGGTAAACAGTCCTAAAGTAGTCAACATGAAGCTGAGAATATTGCCCTCTCCTACACCACTAAAGGAAGTCTTCCTCTAATTTTTCTGCTTATAGTATGATAACAGAAATTAAGAAAGCCAACCTCAATGCTAGTTCTAAGCACTTATCTATATATTTCTCTTTGAAGAAATCTTAAAATCATGAATTACAGTGGTTTAAATTGTCCAGGTATAGTTAGAGCTTCTAATTAGGGGAAATGATTGTCTTTTTATCTCTATTCCTCTGACTTATATCTCCAAAACTGGATGTGATTTGTCCAGTGACTTGTGAAATATTTAAATTTTGAAGTTTTCACTGTGTCGCCTAGAGATTTGGAACCTGATATCATGCATATTAAAGCATCTTTCAGCTAAACTAGAGATACAAGATAGAACATTCAAGGACATAGTAGATTTATAATAATCTCCCAGGCTTTTTCAAATGAACCCTTGGGAACACACAACCGTATTATAAAAAAGAAATGTAATCTTTGACAATACTTTGGTAATAAAGTAAATATAATTATAGCCATTTGTTCACAAAAGTCAAATACACACACACACACACATATATATACACACACACACACATATGGTCCACTGGAGTAGGGAATGGCAAACCACTTCAGTATTCTTGCCTTGAAAACCCCATGAACAATATGAAAAGGCAAAATGATAGGATACTGAAAGGGGAACACCCCGGGTCAGTAGGTGCCCAATATGCTGCTAGAGATCAGTGGAGAAATAACTCCAGAAAGAATGAAGGGATGGAGCCAAAGCAAAAACAATACCCAGTTGTGGATGTGACTGGTGATAGAAGCAAGGTCCGATGCCGTAAAGAGCAATATTGCATAGGAACCTGGAATGTCAGGTCCATGAATCAAGGCAAATTGGAAGTGGTCACACAGGAGATGGCAAGAGTGAACGTCGACATTCTAGGAATCAGTGAACTAAAATGGACTGGAATGAGTGAATTTAACTCAGATGACCACTATATCTACTACTGTACTGTGGGCAGGAATCCCTTAGAAGAAATGGAGTAGCCATCATAGTCAACAAGAGTCCGAAATGCAGTATTTGGATGCAATTCTCAAAAATGACAGAATGATCTCTGTTCATTTCCAAGGCAAACTATTCAGTATCACGGTAATCCAAGCCTATGCCCGACCAGTAATGCTGAAGAAGCTGAAGTTAAATGGTTCTATGAAGACCTACAAGACCTTTTAGAACTAACACCCAAAAAGATGTCCTTTTCATTATAGGGGACTTGAATGCAAAAGTAGGAAGTCAAGAAACACCTGGAGTAACAGGCAAATTTGGCCTTGAGTACGGAATGAAGCAAGGCAAAGGCTAGTAGAGTTTTGCCAAGAGAACACATTGGTCATAACAAACACTCTCTTCCAACAACATAAGAGAAGACTCTACACTTGGACATCACCAGATGGTCAACACCAAAATCAGATTGATTATATTCTTTGCAGCCAAAGATGGAGAAGCTCTATACAGTCAGCAAAAACAAGACTGGGAGCTGACTGTGGCTCAGATCATGAACTCCTTATTGCCAAATTCAGACTTAAATTGAAGAAAGTGGGGAAAACCACTAGACCATTCAGGTATGACCTAAATCAAATCCCTTATGATTATACAGTGGAAGTGAGAAATAGATTTAGGGGACTAGGTCTGACAGATAGAGTGCCTGATGAACTATGGACAGAGGTTCGTGACATTGTACAGGAGACAGGAATCAAGACCATCCCCATGGAAAAGAAATGCAAAAAAGCAAAATGGCTGTCTGAAGAGGCCTTACAAATACCTGTGAAAAGAAGAGAAGCAAAAGCAAAGGAGAAAAGGAAAGATATAAGCATCTGAATACAGAGTTCCAAAGAATAGCAAGAAGAGATAAGAAAGCCTTCCTCAGCAATCAATGCAAAGAAATAGAGGAAAACAACAGAATAGGAAAGACTAGAGATCTCTTCAAGAAAATTAGAGATACCAAGGGAACATTCCATCCAAAGATGGGCTCAATAAAGGACAGAAACGGTATGGACCTAACAGAAGCAGAAGATATTAAGAAAAGGTGGCAAGAATACACAGAAGAATTGTACAAAATAGATATTCACAAACCAGATAATCACAATGGTGTGATCACTCACATAGAGCCAGATATCCTGGAATGTGAAGTCAAGTGGGCGTTAGAAAGCTTCACTACGAACAAAGCTAGTGGAGGTGATGGAATTCCACTTGAGCTATTTCAAATCCTGAAAGATAATGCTGTGAAAGTGCTGCACTCAATATGCCAGCAAATTGGGAAAACTCAGCAGGGGCCACAGGACTGGAAAAGGTCAGTTTTCATTCCAATCCCAAAGAAAGGCAATGCCAAAGAATGCTCAAACTACCACACAATTGCACTCATCTCACACGCTAGTAAAGTAATGCTTAAAATTCTCCGAGCCAGGCTTCAGCAATAAGTGAACCGTGAACTTCCAGATGTTCAAGCTGGTTTTAGAAAAGGCAGAGGAACCAGAGATCAAATTGCCAACATCCACTGGATCATGGAAAAAGAAAGAGAGTTCCAGAAAAACATCTATTTCTGCTTTATTGACTATGCCAAAGCCTTTGACTGTGTGGATCACAATAAACTGTGGAAAATTCTTCAAGAGATGGGAACACCAGATCTGCCTCTTGAGAAACGTCTATGCAGGTCAGGAGGCAACAGTTAGAACTGGACATGGAACAACAGACTGGTTCCAAATAGGAAAAGGAGTACATCAAGGCTGTATATTGTCACCCTGCTTATTTAACTTATATGCAGAGTACATCATGAGAAACACTGGGCTGGGAGAAGCACAAGCTGGAATCAAGATTTCTGGGAGAAATATCAATAACCTCAGGTATGCAATGACACCACCCTCATGGCAGAAAGTGAATAGGAACTAAAAAGCCTCTTGAAAAGTGAAAGAGGAGAGTGAAAAGGTTGGCTTAAAGCTCAACATTGAGAAAACTAAGATCATGGCTTAGTCCCATCACTTCATAGGAAATAGATGGGGAAACAGTGGAAACAGTGTCAGACTTCATTTTTGGGGGCTCAAAAATCACTGCAGATGGTGACTGCAGCCATGAAATTAAAAGACGCTTACTCCTTGGAAGGAAAGTTATGACCAACCTAGACAGTATATTCAAAAGCAGAGATATTACTTGTCCAACAAAGGTCCGTCTAGTCAAGGCTATGATTTTTCCAGTAGTCATGTATGGATGTGAGAGTTGGACTGTGAAGAAAGCTGAGCACCGAAGAATTGATGCTTTTGAACTGTGGTGTTGGAGAAGACTCTTGAGAGTCCCTTGGACTGCAAGGAGATCCAACCAGTCCATCCTGAAGGAGATCAGTCCTGGGTGTTCATTGGAAGGACTGATGCTGAAGCTGAAACTCCAATACTTTGGCCACCTCATGCAAAGAGTTGACTCATTGGAAAAGACTCTGATGCTGGGAGGGATTGGGGGCAGGAGGAGAAGGGGACAACAGAGGATGAGATGGCATCACTGACTGATGGACATGAGTTTGAGTGAACTCTGGGGGTTGGTGATGGACAGGTAGGCCTGGCGTGCTGTGATTCATGGGGTCACAAAGAGTCAGACATGACTGAGTGACTGAACTGAACTGATGAAACTTAACTGTTTCAGGATATAATGTGAAATTGAATATATATCGTGGTGGTGTTTTCTTCTAAAGTTGACTACAGAGCTTATATACCACCTTGTATATATTGCTTCGATGTGTCCTATGTGTAAAAATATCAGAGCTTGCAGGTGTCGTCACTAATGCATGATCAATGCATGTCATTAATGCATTGTTGCTTCAGAAGATGATGATGCTATGGCTCGATGGCATCTGAGATGTGTACTCTTTGTTCTTTGCTGTGTCTCTAGTGCCTCGGACACTTTTGCTATACAGTGAGCACTTAGTTGATACTTGTTAAATTGCATAGAGTGTTAGATTTTACTAACTCTAACTTTCTATCTAGAATATATTGGTATTTCTCTGTCCTTCCATTTAGCCACAGTTTAGCATGGGTCCTTTGTCAAACAGGAGTATTATGCAGTAGCCCCATGTTTCTGTTTAGCAGAAATATTAACAATACCATTCTCACTATTTATCTTGTATTCTCAAAAAGAGAACAGTAATCTTATTTATGTTTCTTGAGAGAAGGAAGTTCCGTTTTTTAGCCTCATCCATTGTCATGGTCAGGCGCATCTTCTTTGACCAGGAAAGAGTCAAATGACACAGAATTTCTCTGAAGTTTGGGAGAGCATCAAGAAGTTGCAAAGAACCATCTTGTCTGTGATCTAAACAGGACTTGGGGTCCTGATATGCTTAAACAGTCTTGTAAGTATAGTTCCTTTGTGTCTGGAATTTGGCTTCCCTAATCCGCTGTAGGAGCAGCAGCCAGAATGGGCTCTGTCTCTCACCTGAATGCTAAGCTGAGCCAAACCATCAAAACCCGCCAGGAAGTAGCTAGCCAAAGGGTCTGAATTAGAGGCACCTCCCCAAAGAAGATCAAAAGTTATGCTGCACCAACATAGAGACACTGAGAAATGGTTGAATGTGTTCTAAATTAAACTGCCCTGGTGGTGAGCAGAGATCTGCCAAAATCTTTCAATTAATCACTTTTACCTTCAGGGCAGAGTTAGGCCTAAGAGTATTTCAATAGGTTTTTATTGGAACAGGGTTATTTCAGATATTAAACTATGTTGCACAAAGTAAAAATAATGTTATTTTTAAGTTGCTACTCTTGTTAAATAAAAGTTGGCAAGAATTCTTGGGGCCTGTATTGTGTCTGTGTATTTGTGTATGTGTGTGGCTTTTTCCTGTGCCATAAGCCTCATTGATTTAGAAACGTGAACAGCCGTGAATTAGGTGGTAAATATATTCATATAATCATTTTCATTAATAAGATGTTATAAATAATAGAAGAAAAGTTTCAAGTGTCTAGTTCTTTACAATACAATTGAGATATTTTTTCCTACATCTTCAGCAGTAAGTTAATTAGAATCACCTGCATTTCCTTGGGTGGACACCAAATGGATTGCAAACAAAAACAGATTAAAATAGCTGCTGGAACTCATGTCATACAGATGACAAGATTCACAAAAAGGACAACAAGGCACTGAAAATGTTCACTTTTCAACCCGTTTTAGAGGAAATTGAGCTCTTGCAACTTCTCTGTAAAAGCTGCTTGTAAGTGTTTTGCTGAAAGGCTAGAATGGCTTTGTTTCTGATCCCTTGATGAGTGAGAGAAATGTTTAAGAAAGATCACTTTACAGAGAGATTCAGGCTGAAATGTGATGACTGTGATTCAAGCCAAGCCAAAAATTACAGTTCAGAATGAAAGGGGAGGGACGTGGTTTGGGAATCCATTTTCCCACATTCCTGAATCTCAATCATCCCAGCCAATGTTTAAAAAAAAAAGTCCAGTGGAAAACAATGAGGTCACTTTGTTTAGATGTTTAAAAAATAGAGGTGGAGGGATTGAAAAAAATGAGGGCAAATATATAAATTTTAGATCAATATCCATTTCAAGTATGATGGGATCAAAGGCTAGACTTTATATAACTATAATGACTTCATCAGAGAAGGAGCCATTTTTCAGTGTTTTCTTCTTGTTTGTGTTGGTAAGCCTTTTATTGCATATCTTTAACTTATAAGAAAGTTTGTTGCTAGAATTTTAAAAAGAAAGAATACATGGGCACAGTTTACAGATTACTGTTCTGTAGCCCCCAAGCTTTCCTTAGAAATGGCATTTTCAGGCAGCTTGTTTTCTATTCATAAGCCTGCTGTGGTCATGTACTCCTGTCTGGACCTCAGGTTATGTTGGCATAGTGAAGTGAAGTGAAAGTCGCTCAGTCGTGTCCAACTGTTTGTGATCCCATGGACTGTACAGTCCATGGAATTCTCCAGGCCAGAGTAGTGGAGTGGTTAGCCATTCCTTTCTCCATGGGATCCTCCCAATCCAGGGATCGAACCCCAGTCTCCCACATTGCAGGCAGATTCTTTACCAGCTGAGCCACCAGGGATGCAAACTACCAGATGATGGCTGACCACGTTAGACTTATTTATTTTAAAGAAACACTCTCAGTCACAGTACCAAAGGAATGATTTATTTACATCAGCACGATCACAGCATAACATAACAATAGAACTCAGACCTACAAGAAACTCAGAAGATGATGAGATGAGCCAAATACCAATTTCAATCTCTATATCTTCCAGACACAAGAGATTTTCCTTGAAGACAAATGCTGTCAGTTAATCATTGGCCAATATTTGTCTTCAAAACTAAGATTTTTTTAAAAATAAGCATCTAAGAGAGTTTATTAAAGACTATTTCTAGGTACTTTGTTTTCTACATTTAAAAATCATTTCAGGTGGTTATCTTTAGTCTTATCAAATCAGAGATTAGGATTCCTAGTGAAATTTCACAAGCATACTCAAGCTTTCTTGAGGTTCTTCTTGCTGCTGCTGCTGCTAAGTCGCTTCAGTCGTGTCCCACTCTGTGTAACCCCATAGATGGTAGTCCACCAGGCTCTGCCGTCCCTGGGATTCTCCAGGCAAGAACACTGGAGTGGGTTGCCATTTCCTTCTCCAATGCATGAAAGTGAAAAGTGAAAGTGAAGTCACTCAGTCGTGCCCAACTCTGACAACCCCATGGAATGCAGCCTACCAGGCTCCTCTATCCATGGGATTTTCCAGGCAAGAGTACTGGAGTTGGTTGCCATTGCCTTCTCCATGAGGTTCTTCTTACTTTGAGTTTATTTCCAATATTATTCAGGTCATAAGACTGGTATAATTCTGTAAGTTATTTATTTATACCATGCTTCAGACTCATAGAACTCAAATTCTCAGCTGACTTTAAAAAGATACATGAGACTCAATGAGTAAAAATGAGGGACAACATTTGGGATAGCATTCTTAGACTGGCGTTTCATTTTACCCAGATATTAAACAGGGCATACAAATGGCTTTTATCTATGTCACACTAACCATACTGGAACTTTTTCCCCTTGTCTTTTCCATTATTTACTTATATTTAATAGTTCATAAGTTAAAAGGTGGACTTCCCCGATGGCTCAGATGGCAAAGAATCCACCTGCAGTGTGGGAGACCTGGATTCAACCTCTGGATAGGGAAGATCCCCTGGAGGAGGGCATGGCAGCCCACTCCAGTATTCTTGCCTGGAGAATCCCCAGGGACAGAGGAGCCTGGCAGGCTACTGTCCACAGGGTCACAGAGTCAGACATAACTGAGCAACTAAGCACACACACACAAGTTAAAAGGTATGATTTTAAAGGCAACTGGTCCAGTAGTAAGTCTGAATGGACTATGAGTTGCATTAAATGTATGGAGGTGATATGCAAAAATAAGCCTAATGCATAAAAAGTATCAGAGCAAATGGAAACCAGGACCTTGCCCTTGGTACTCATGTGAGTTTTCACAGGACTTTTCATATACTACTGTTTCTAGTTGATAATGGTATGCATGTTCTCTGTGTGTGTATTCAGTCGTTCAGTTGTGTCTGACTGTGACCCCATGGACTGTAGCCTGCCAGGCTCCTTTGTCCATTGAGTTTTCCAGGCAAGGATACTGAAGTGGGTTGCAATTTCCTACTCCAGGGGATCTTCCTGACCCAGGGATTGAACCCATCTCTTTCATCTCCTGCATTGGCAGGGAGATTCTGTACCATTACTGCCAACTGGGAACCCCATACATGTGCATTTGCAATTATGAGACAATTAGTGAAATACTACGGCAACAAGTATAAACACAAGGGAGAAATTCCAGTAGAGAGGAATGACAGTGCACAGTGATGCGGATGTTCCTGTGTTTCTGGTAACATTTAAAGAATTCAGTGTGATTCTTCTCTACATGTTGAAGTATTCAGTATCCTACCTTAAAAGAATTGACTGTATGGGAAATAAATGGTTTTCCTAATTTTTTTCAGCAATGTAGCTCTTTACAAGAATACTTAATAATAAGTAAGACAGCTAGCTCTTCCTTCCATACACAATCCCTAAGTATTAACACTGCAGATCTTTTCAAGGCATAAGTGGTACAATATGGAATGAGTAAGAAATGTGATCAGTAACACCCTTAATACTTGGGATATTTTATCCTTTTCCTCTTCCAATTTTAAGTTCATCTTCCCAGCTCCCAGGCTACGTAAGACATTAGGATTGCACAGAATAGCAAATATGGCATGATAAAAAATATAGATAGATAGATGATTGATACAAAAATGATAGGTAAATGATGATAGAAAAATAATTTTGCTGGTAAAGAACCAGCTTGGCAAATAAGGAGATGCAAGTTTGATCCCTGGTAGGAAAAGATCTCTTAGAGAAAGAAATGGCAACCCACTCCAGTATTCTTGCCTGAGAAATTCCATGGACAGAGGAGACTGGCAGGCTACAGTCTATGGCATTGCAAAAGAGTCAGATATGACTTAGCGACTAAACAACAATAGCAACATATGCTACAAAAACAATATAAAATAATGTTTTATTTATTATCATCACAGTATCTAAGCAGTCTTCTCAAGGGAAAAAAACACCCTTTTCTTGGTGACCTCTCTTCAGTCTAACATGTTTTTTTTCATTTATCAACAAATACTGTCTCTTTCATATCTTAAGAAGACAAAATTCTTCTTTCCATATGAATCTATAAAATATCTCTTAGATGAAAAACTTATTTCATTCATAAATAAGTAACCTAAAATGGACTGCTACCAAAATCAAGCAAACAAAAAAGTAAAGGAAAATTGATAATAAGTATTTTGTCATGATATTAAGAAGGAAAACAAACATTTATTGCAACGATTGTCTTTATGAAACAAGAATTTATCACAGAGATACAAGGAAGGTAGGAAAAAATCAAAATAAGATAAAAGTTTAAAGGAAAAAGGGTTCAAGCATAAAAAAGAATGAAATAATGTCATTTGTAGCAACATGAATGGACCTAGAGATTGTCATACTGAGTGAAGTAAGTCAGACAGAGAAAGACAAATGTCATATGATATCACTTATATGTGGAATCTTCACTTCAGTTCAGTCACTCAGTCTAGTCTGACTATTTGTGACCCCATGGACTGCAGCACACCAGGCCTCCCTGTCCATCACCAACTCCCAGAGTTCACTCAGACTCATGTCCATTGAGTCGGTGATGCCATCCAACCATCTCATCCTCTGTCGTCTCCTTGTCCTCCCGCCTTCAATCTTTCCCAGCATCAGGGTCTTTTCAAATGAGTCAGTTCTTCACATGAGGTGGCCAAAGTATTGGAGTTTCAGCATCAGTCCTTCCAATGAACATTCAGGACTGATTTCCTTTAGGATGGACTGGTTGGATCTCCTTGCAGTCCAAGGGACTCTCAAGAGTCTTCTCCAACACCACAGTTCAAAAGCATCAGTTCTTCAGCACTCAGCTTTCTTTATAGTCCAACTCTCACATCCATTTATGATTACTAGAAAAAACAGTTTTTAATAGATGGACCTTTGTTGGCAAAGTAATGTCTCTGCTTTTTCATATGCTGTCTAGATTGGTCATACCTTTTCTTCCAAGGAGCAAGCATCTTTTAATTTCATGGTGGCAGTCACCATCTGCAGTGACTTTGGAGCCCCCCAAAATAAAATCTCTCACTGTTTCCATTGTTTCCCCATCTATTGGTCATGAAGTGATGGAACCAGATGCCATGATCTTAGTTTTCTGAATGTTGAGTTTTAATATGGAATCTTAAAAAACGGTTATTTATCAAACAAAAAGAAGGACTCATGAAACAAATAAAAGAGAAAAATACACCAAATAAAGCAATCTCAGTAATAAAAGGAACATTGTCAAAACCATAAATGACAGTAGAAACTTCTAATGACAAAGAAAAATACAGGAGTGAGAAAAAGATGAAGGATAATCTGATCCTGGACCCGATATTAACATATTCTGCCAGCATTAGATATAGAGACACATAATAAGTGTTTTAAATATTCTAATTTTTCACACATCTGTTATTTAGATTACTATTGAAAAGAAAATTGTTATATGGCAGTATCTTTGCAATCTAGTGAAACTTTTGTTTTCAGCATTAAAAAATCTCTCTATGAAAAATAACTAGGGCCCCATTCAAATTTCCAGGCCAAGAAGTCATGTTTGAATTCTCCTTCCTCAAAGATCATCCCAGTGAAATAAGAGAAAATATATGTTGGGAAAGAAAAACAAAAAACAAGTGGTGCTGAAAAGAGAAAAAGTGCCATCAGCAAGCAAGAAATAAAAGTTCCAGGAAGACTGAAAGCAGATGGGATCAAACAAGTGAACATATTAGAGAGAAAGAAGCATCATTCCCAGACACTATTATTAGGTACAGTTCTTGCTTGGGATGTCCTAGAAAATATCCAACCTTAGAGTTGACAAAAAAAAAAAAAAAAGAGCAACAACGGGCAAGAGGGCAGTAAGTAAAGTAATGCACAAAATATTGTATCTAACATGTCAAAAGCTGAGTCCCTCTCCATTTGCCTTGCATCAAGGAAGAGAACAGGCTCAACTGAGAATAGGTTCTACAAGGACAAATGAGAGGATGCTGGCATCTGAGAAGGAAGGCAGTGGAAAATGAAATGTCTCAGGTCTTCTACAGCAGACACAGAGTTGGAGAACTTTGCTCAGAAGCAAAATAGTACAAGTGCTCCATATCCCCATATAAGTCCTCCTTACTTGGTAGCTGAAGACCTCTAGCCTGCTATCTGTGTTGTGCTGTGCTTGGTCACTCAGTTGTGCCTGACTCTCTGTGACACCAGGGACTGTAGCCCGCCAGGCTGCTCTGTCCATGGGGATTCTCCAGGTAAGGATACTGGAGATGCCCTCCTCCAGAGGATCTTCACAACCCAGGGATCAAACCCAGGTCTCCAGCATTGCAGGCAGATTCTTTACCATCTTAGCCACGAGGGAAGCCCAAGAATACTGGAATGGGTGGTCTATCCCATCTCCAGGGGATCTTCACAACCCAGGGATAGAACTGGGGTCTCCTGCACTGCAGGCAGATTCTTTACCAGCTGCGCTACCATGGAAGCCCAGTCTACTATCTTATCTACTCAACACTGGTTCATCCTCACTCAGCCTGACAATTTAAGATTGGAGCCTGTTGCGGGACATAATAATAATAATAGTGTACAAATGCAGAAGTACCCATGACCGTCATTTATTCTAGTTAATTTGCTCTTTTGTCAAAGGAGTATTCTGATATTTGAACATCCATCTTAAAGAAGTTCTAGATAGAGTGAAAAGAAATAGTAGGAAGAAGGATATATAATGCAAATAATATAAGAAAATGTTTTCTGATTGAAGGACTAGATGTAGACACATCTGAGTGAAATTTTACTTCTACAAGTTAAAGAGAAAAGCTTTTTTTAAACCTGAAGGTAAAAGAAATTTACCTGCAAAGCATCAAGAATCAACTTGATATCAAACATAACAGCAGAGATGCGAGAAGATATGGAACATTGCCTTTCAAAGTTAGAAAAATTTTTAAATTATAAATACTTAAATTAACAATTAAATAGGAAGCAGTCTTTTTAAAACAGTCTTTTAAAAAATAGTTGATTTGTAATGTTGTGTTACCTTCTTCTGTATAGCAAAGTGACTCAGTGGCACCGCTGGTAAAGAACCCTGTGATACTAGTGGTAAAGAATCCACATGCTAATGCAGGAGACATAGAGATGTGGGTTCCATTCCTGGGTCAGAAAGATCCCATGGAGGAGGACAAGGCAACCCACTCCAGTATTCTTGCCTGGAAAAGCTTTTGGACAGAGGAGCCTGGTGGACTACAGTCCATAGGGTCACAAAGAGTCAGACACAACTGAGCAACTTAGTATACATGCACACATACATTTCTATATACATATATATATATATAATGAATATATACATATTATTTTCATATTTTTCCATTATTATTTGTCACTATATACTGAATATAATTACCTGTACAATACAGTATGACATTGTTTTTATCAAAAACAGTCACTGAGATAGAATAAATAAGAAAATTTACCAACCACACACGTCTGCAAAAAAAAAAAAAAATCATAACTCTTAAAAAAGAAATCCAAGAAGAAATAATAGTAGAATACAAGAGAAGAGTAGTAGTTGACTCTGACACAGAGCTGTACCATCCAGTATGGTGGTCATAGACCACATGTGGCTGTTATTTAAAATAAGGTAAATAGAAATTCAGTTATTCAGTTGCATTAACCACATTTCAAGTATTCAGCAGACAGCCTTATGTGGCCAGTGACTGCTGGTCTAAATAGTGAATATAGAGAATATTTCCATAATCATAAACAGTTCTATTGGACAGTGCTTAATTGAAGAAATAAAGAGGCCTACAATGGAAGAAACACACGAGACTCTGATGAGATCTCCTTTGTGAAAAAAGGTTAATGTGGGACCCAATCACAGTCACTTTCTTATAAATAGTGACTAATATTAACCCACAGATCAGCCACAAAATATTTATAGAGAATAAAACAAAATGTTGTAAACTTCAAGAGCGTAAGCAATAATAACAAAGAATAAAGTTGGAAGTTATGAGAGAGAAGAGAAGGGTAAGGAAAAGTAAAATGCAATAAGTTCCTTATTTTCTTACACACAGAGCTAATTTGGTATATTAAGATATAGAAATAGACAAAGGTAGTTAATAATAACAAAGAGAGGGTACATAGATAAGTGGTAGAAGCTATAGACTCTTTATCTTTTCTGATAAGGAGTGAATAAATACCATTCAAAATTAATAAATTAATAAACAGAAATGTGATGCATTAACATAAAATAAGTAACAACAAAAGAACTAAAACAGAATTGTTAACAGTGACTGTCTTTGGACAGCAGGATGAGGTATTTACTTAGGTTTCATTGTATTAATCTTGTGTGGGTTAGTTTTCATTTTTACCAAGCAAGTATATTGCCTCTATAGTAAAAAAAAAAAAAAAAAATTTAATGATTATTATAAAGTCAAAGTTTTTCATATAAGATAAAATCATTCTTGTTTGACAATCAGAATTGTGTCAACTATTTTTAAGGTAGTCATTCTTGAAGGATGTGTATCTCACAATAAATTAGTAATAAATAAAGCCAGCAAAAGATACAGGATAAATACAAGCCATTGAGACAGAGTAGAAATTAAATTTAGAAAGAGTTTCCAATTATATCCTGTACTCAGCCACTGAATTTAAAGTGTGTGATCAGATCAGTTAGCAATATAAAGTTGGAAACACTTCAATTTAGAGGAGGAAATATGTGCCATTCAAAATGGTACAAAACCTCTCCTCCAATACATCTCTGAAACCAAGCAGGACCTTTAGAAGAATAGAAAAAGAAATGGGCAGCACTCTTTGGGGGCAGTCTGGGTGTTCCTCTGCTCAGTTGTTCTTGCCAGAGGGAGAAGCCAGAAGACCAAAGTATTGCGAGAATGACTCTTTTTGCGGTAGCTCTGGCCTCCTAGGAATTAGGAAGTGCCATAAATCTCAGGAGAGAGACTGTGCAGAATTCCCAGCCCATATTTCAGACTTCAGAGGTTCAGATGCATTTTGTTATATTCCAGAAAAACAAGCAGGCTTTTTGAGCCTACCTCTCAACCAGGCTCAAACTCTACATCTTCGTGATTTGTCCATCGTTTGAGCTACCAAGAATGCTACCTAATCCACAGTTTGCAGCTATTTTTAACAGGCTCATCTGCATTGTTAAAAACTACCCATATTTTGGCAGATAAGTCAGTCAACTCTGGAAACAGTGTTGGTCTCTTAGATTTCCTTTTGGAAAGTGTCTGAGATTTATGGTGGGAATTACTCATGACAGCTGCATTCTTTCCACTGGGTTTAGACCACCATTTGGTCTAATAACTCCTAATTGTGTGTCTATCCTAGTCTAAGCTTCTTCAAAAAAAAAAAAAAAAGTGGAGGAGGGGGAGGACTTTTGAAAATCCCCTGCAGCAATACCCAGTGATTTCTGTCAACAGTAAACACTATTTTGGAACTTAAGAGTGTCAGCTGATGAGGAACAAATAAAAGACATTTCAGTGAATGTGGATTTTTTAAGAGAATTTTTCATCAACATTACATTAATGCTGGTCTGATAAAAATAAGCATACAATGTTTTAGTTTCATTGTGTTCCCAAAGTATTTTTAGCATAACAGGCAAAATTCCTGTCAGCATTTTCAGTCAGGGTATTTTCTTGAAAGAAGTACCTCGTAAAGTGATTTTTCTCCAAACTTCACCAAGGCCCAACATGTGTACCTTGAAGATATTGCTCATTTAAAAATCATAAGAGGTCTAATTATATTTCCAAAATAAGTAGCTTCCAGTCCAGCAAGGATAATGTGGTCATGAAAAGGATGTCCAAATCCACCAATTTACATTGGTTTGGTTTGGCATGACTTTCAAAGTTCTTGGAGCAAGAAGAGGATGGCACATGAAACTTTGTAATTTGGGTTCAATTCACAGGACTTGGGGTTTGCCATTCCATGAGCTGTTCAGGGAAGAGCTAATCAATTACAAGACTGTACCTATGTAATTTATAACTGCTAAAACTCACTGATGTGTTCCAGATTATTTTGCAAAATGTAATACCCTCCTTTTTAATATCTGCTTTGTCATTTTCACTCTATTTATGTAATTTAAAAAGTATGATAGCAGGGGAGCATGAGCCATTCAAAGCAGGAGCCACAAATGTCAGAGATTGTTATCCTTCATAAGATATATGGTGTTGATATATCTGAATCTAAAGGGCTTGGAAGTTCTGTCAAGTTAGATTCAAATTGCATCTAATGTGTTTTGCTTTACTCCTTTATACTTTCTGGTTTCTATCGTGAGCCACAGAGCGGTTTCTCTGCTGTGACTTAGGTCTGCAACCACAGTGGTCGCACTAGTCTGAATTATCCTCCCTGTCTCCATTCCCAGCACTCCCTTCTTTTATTCCAGAAGAAAATTGGCTTATTAATTTAGAATGAGGCTGCTTTGTTTGAACAGTATAGTGCCTTCCAATTGCTCATATGTAATATATTCAACCCATACTCCTCTTTCAAATGTTTTTGATTACTGAAGTTAAAAAAATATATAACTTCTACTGAAATTTATGAAAGATCAAAGGGATACTTCCTATGTAGTAACATCAAATTTCTATCAGAGAAAAAGTTTTTAGGTAGTAGGGAATTTCATTAATTGAAATTCAGTTTAAAACTCTAGACAACAGATGCATTTCAATAACATTTAAAATAATATTAGAAAAGAAAAATTTCTAGCTTCAAAAAAAGTGTACTTGATTTTATACCTATAGAGACATATTTATTAAAATGAGGCTTAATTAAGGTCTTTATTTGCAAAAAAAATTGTTAGAATTCAAATGATTGTATTTACTATTGACCCTGGATAAAGGTCCAACTAATTAAAACTTTTTTTTCACTTTATTGTAGTTGTTGTTAATTGACATTTCATTTTTAATCATTATTTTAAATAGGGCTAGTTTGATTTCTTAAAAAATGTATATTAAGATTTCTCATTTGGGAAATGTAGATCTACACATTCCTTCAATATTTCTATTTTTCAAACTAATTTTTTTCTCAACTTCCTTTAGAGCAACTGATAATTCACAGGAAAAAATCAAGATAATTTTCATTTAGGGAAATTTTGTGATGACAAGCAGAGGACCTCATTCAACATTCATGGTTCTGAATGACCTTTGACTATTTCCAGACCAAAAAACTATCATCAAAGGCCCCAAAGTTGCCATTAATAAACATTTCTCTGTAGACAATATGGAGCCACTGAAGGTCATTTTGGAGAATAGCTTCAAAATATTTTTTGTAATGGCTACTTGTTCAGAAATATTACGGATACCCCCAATAGGGAAAAATTTGAAAGGGAGACACATACTTGAATGCATAAGTTTTAATATTTTAAAAAGCTATAACATTTTTTAAAAACACAGAAGTTAAAGTTAAGTCAGAAAGATTATCTACATGACAAAGCAAAGAAGAAAATGGTATAAAATTACAAAGTTCCGAGCACACGTACGTAAACTGAAGACCAACATAGTCCAGTGCAAAAACTGAAAATCAAACGTTGGAAAAGTTCTAATTGACTATCACATTTAAGTTGTAAGTGCACATTGTGCTTAAAAACAAACTGGAGTGCACTTTGATTAATGGAGCTATTTTATACATCAGGAAAACAAGGACACATTTGATTTTTATTAATGTATGTGTCTTAGACATTTTCACCACATACTAATAGGTGTTCCACCTCATCTAAATTCCTCATAAATCCATAGTTCTCAGGAAGGGACAGAGGCTTGCTAATTTATTGTTAGACTATTCTAGAACTACAAAGAAAGAAAGTTGCTCAGTCATGTCTGACTCTTTGTGACCCCATGGACTGTAGCCTACCAGGCTCTTCTATCCATGGGATTTTCCAGGCAAGAATACTGGAGTGGGGTGCCATTTCCTTCTCCAGGGGATCTTCCTGACCCAGGGATTGAACCCTGGTCTCCTCCATTGTAGGTAGACGCTTTACCATCTGAGCCACCAGGGAAGTCAGAACTACAAAACTCACACCAATTAATATATTTGTTAATAGCCATTCAGTTTTATTGAAATTGTATAGAAGTTATTACATGGAAGAATAAAACCATAGTGTGGACTAGTAGGTGGGGCACAGAGGATTTTTCAGGCAGTGAAAATACTCTGTATGATGCTTTAATGATGGATACATGTCATTATCCATTGTCATTATGGGAGCTTCCTAGGTGGTGCTAATGGTAAAGAACCCACTTGCCAATGCAGGAGACATAAAAGACTCGGGTTTGATCCCTGGGTTCAAAGATCCCCTGGAAGAGGGCATGGCAACTCACTCCAGTATTGCTCTCTGGAGAATCCCATGAACAGAGGAGCCTGGCAGTTACAGTCCAAAGGGTTGCACATAGTCAGAAACAGCTAAAGTAACTTAGCACGCATGCACATGTCATTATACATTTGTCCAAATCAATAGACTGTACAACACCAGGGCTGAACCGTAATGTAAGCTATGGACTTTAGATGTATTGGTGGTGTTTCCTCAGTTTTAAGAAATGTATCACTCTGGTAGGAGATGTTGACAACAAGAGAGGCTATACCTGTGTAGGGGCCAGGGTTAAGTAGGAAATCGCTGTACCTTTACTTCAATTTTGATGTAAAATTAAAGTTGCTCTAAAAATAATGTCTTAAAACTGAATGAATAATGGCTTTGATTTATGCCATTAGTACTAGTATTACACATTATGTCAGTCTGTCCTAAGTTACTGATGATATATTTTGCACAGCAGCAGAAATGTTCTACTATAAAGTACATAAAAATAGAGATTGTAAAACAATGAAGGAATTCATTTCATGTCAGTAAAGACTTCAAAAAGACTTTATTCTGTTATACCATGACAGTAATTTTTATCAGTTTGTGTAATACCAACTATCGTGAATGACAATGTTTAACAGTGGTGCTGTATCACCTCCTTAGAGAAACTGCAGAGGTGCTGACCTCTATGTTACTGTGGAAAATTCTGAAAGAGATGGGAATACCAGACCACCTGATCTGCCTCTTGAGAAATTTGTATGCAGGTCAGGAAGCAACAATTAGAACTGGACATGGAACAACAGACTGGTTCCAAATAGGAAAAGGAGTACATCAAGGCTGTATATTGTCACCCTGTTTATTTAACTTATATGCAGAGTACATCATGAGAAACGCTGGACTGGAAGAAACACAAGCTGGAATCAAGATTGCTGGGAGAAATATCAATAACCTCAGATATGCAGATGACACCACCCTTATGGCAGAAAGTGAAGAGGAACTCAAAAGCCTCTTGATGAAAGTGAAAGTGGAGAGTGAAAAAGTTGGCTTAAAGCTCAACATTCAGAAAACGAAGATCATGGCATCCGGTCCCATCACTTCATGGCAAATAGATGGGGAAACAGTGGAAACAGTGTCAGACTTCATTTTGGGGGGCTCCAAAATCACTGCAGATGGTGACTGCAGCCATGAAATTAAAAGATGCTTACTCCTTGGAAGGAAAGTTATGACCAACCTAGATAGCATATTCAAAAGCATAGACATTACTTTGCCAACACAGGTTTGTCTAGTCAAGGCTATGGTTTTTCCTGTGGTCATGTATGGATGTGAGAGTTGGACTATAAAGAAAGCTGAGAGCCGAAGAATTGATGCTTTTGAACTGTGGTGTTGGAGAAGACTCTTGAGAGTCCCTTGGACTGCAAGGAGATCCAACCAGTCCATCCTGAAGGAGATCAGCCCTGGGATTTCTTTGGAAGGAATAATGCTAAAGCTGAAACTCCAGTACTTTGGCCACCTCATGCAAAGTGTTGACTCATTGGAAAAGACTCTGATGCTGGGAGGGATTGGGGGCAGGAGGAGAAGGGGACGACAGAGGATGAGATGGCTGGATAGCATCACTGACTCAATGGACATGAGTCTCAGTGAACTCTGGGAGTTGGTGATGGACAGGGAGGCCTGGCGTGCTGCGATTCATGAGGTTGCAAAGAGTCGGACACGACTGAGCAACTTATCTGATCTGATCTGAATCTCATCTAAGTCTCTTTGAGGGCCTGGGCACATCAAGGAATATTCAATCCTGACATTAAAATTATGTTATCAACATTTCTTATTGACAATAATAGTGTCTGAATAAGTGTTTCTCTTTTCATTTTCCTGTTTCTCCATTTTCTTCTTTTTCATAACTGACTCATGGAAATAACCAGATGATATAGATATAAATAAGTATGTGGAAAACAAGTGGTTTATTATCCAAACCCACTGCCAGGATAAGTTATTCTGAATTATAGATGACTAGTTTTAAAATAATCTGAAACTGTTGTCACTATCTTGTCAAGGATTTATTTTTATTTTTCCCCTCTGTAATGGAGTATCCTATTACCTACAATACACTAGAGACTATCAAAGTAGTTATACATCGAGAGTAGAATTTTCATTCTGTAGTTTCAAATAATCAGACCAATACACGTTATGCCATAGGGACTGCATGAAAAAGAAAATGAAACCAAATGGAAATGAATTGGAATCCCTAGGAATAGAATAAAATGAATAGAATAGAATAGAACAGAATAAGAATAGAATATGAATAGGAGAAAGGGAAGAAAAAGAGAAAGAAAAGTGAGAAAGCAGTAAAGGGCAGAGAAGGAAGGAAGAATTTTTAAGGAAGGGAAACTTCACAAACACTTTGGGTTACTTTATCTTTCCAACAAGGGTCAATAATACACATATACATGAAGGTTCTTCTGCCTACTGCACCCTCAGGTTGATTTCTGTCTTTGGGAATGAATCATAACTATACTGTGAAATTCCATGCTACCTACTGCTCTTTTATGGTTCAACTGCAATCAAGTTTGTCGATGGTTAGCTGTTACTGAACTTAACGATTAGTTTATTTGGATTAAAATATTGAAGACTACTTGCTTTAGGAAAAAGAAATTTGTTTTCTCTGTGAGGAAGAGATAGTATAATTATTATCTTCCTTTTATCATCTCATTCTTATAAGAGTGAATATAAAACATGCCCTTTTGTTTTCAGGTCTAGATGTTGATGGAATATATCGTGTTAGTGGCAATCTGGCAACAATACAGAAGTTAAGATTTATCGTCAACCAAGGTAAGTGATTTCTTTACTTCAGACCTTCTTTCAAGTAGTTTTGTCTCTAACAATATTTCACACTCTCTGCTGTGTGTATTATGAATATAGTTTATTTGAAGATGAGTACAATAAAAAGGCCTAGCTGATACATTGTGTGAAATAAATAACAAGTAAAATATGAACTTAAAATGAAGACGAGAATAATGAGTAAAAAATAAACTAGCTTTGAAAAATGTTGCTGACATATAATACACGTTTAATATATGTTGATAATTGATAAATAAATGAATAGTGGAAAATGTAAGAGTCAAAATCACAAATGTTAGAAAATATATAATAGGTAAGTAAAACAATAAAAATTATGGAATACATGTATCATCAAAGGATTACAAACTAGAACAACAATAAAATACTACCACAAGCCTATTAGAATAGCTAAAATTTTAAATGCTGACTGCACCAAATGCTGACAGGGATGTGGAGCAACAGGAGCTCTCATTCATACTAGTAGGAATGAAAAATAGTGCGGCTAACTCAGAAAATACCTTAGCAGGTTATTATGAAAATAAACTTATTCTTACCTTATTACCCAGCAGTTGTACTCCTTGGTATTTACCCAAATGAGTTCAAATCTTATGTTCACACACAAAAAAACTGCACAAAATATTTTCATTAATTTTATTCATAATTGGTAAAATTTTAAGGCATCCAAGATTTCCTTCAATAGTTGACTAGATAAACAAACCATAAAACATCCCTATAATGGAATATTATTTACTGATAAAAAGAAATGAGCAGTCAAGTCATGAAAAGGCTTGGATAAAACTTAACTGCATATTGCTAGGTGAAGGAAGCCAGTCTGAAAATGCTATATACTATATCATCTCAGCTATATGACATTTTGTAAAACGCAAAACTATGGAGATTGTAAAAGATCAGTGATAGTAAAGGATTTGAGGGGAGAGAGAGAAGAATGAGTGAGCATGGGGGATTTTTAGGGCCATGAAACTATTCTGTTTGATACTGTATAGGTGGATACATGTCATTATACATTTATCAAAATCTAAATAATATATAACCCTGAGTGAACCTTAATGAAAACTATGGACTTTAACTAATAATAACTTATAAATATTGGCTCATCAGTTGTAACAAATGTACTACATTAATGCAAGATCTTACTAATAAGGGAAATGGTGGGGGAGTGGACAAGTATAAGGGGGGTATATTGGAAACTATATTTTCTATTAAGCTTTCCTGTAAACCTAAACTTTCTCTAAAAAAAGATGAGAATTTAAAAAATAATAATTAGGAAATATTGAAGAAAATAAAAGATCGAAACATCTTGAGATGTTATTACAGATAGCTCATAAGTTTAGAGTTATACATGTGGGATAAAAACGAGACACTCTCTCCTTGTGTCCTTGGCATCTATTTAATTCTCCTATGCTCTGTTTTTTATCTGTAAAAACAGGAAGGAGGTGCTTTGGAAATACTTGTGAGAATGAAATGAGATAAGATGTGGTATTCCCTTAGTAACATAACAGACTCTTGGTAGTTGTTCAGTACATCTAAGTTTCCCTTTCACTTAAAAAGTCAATAGTGTCTAATTGCCTTCAGGAGAATTTATACAGTCTTCATAATCTGGCTTCCCACCTACTTCTAGCCAGATGCAGGCCCTCAGAATTTCTTTCACAATACATTCATAACTGTACTTCCTTATTTACATGCTGTTGTATTTCTTAATGCTTTTGCATACACTCTTTCATCTACTTTCAATATCCTCCTATCTTTTCCTTCCTATCCCACATACAAAAACTTCCTGTCTCATTAGATTTATCCTTATTCTTCAAGGCTCAGATTATAAATCATTCCAGGGAGCTTGCAACATTCCTTCAGTCAGATTCCTTCTCTGGGTGCCCATTATGCTGGGTAGTTAAATTTGCATTCGTACAAGCATATCTAACTTATAAAATTCCATCTATTATAAGACCCAGATATTTAATGCCATTCTTTTAAAGAGAATTTTATCAAATATATTCAGTGATTATATTTCAGAAGCATTACAATTTGAAAGTCTTGGAATAAGAAAAAAAGAGCATACTATTTGAAATATCTATCTCCTCCCTGAATCTCTATACACCTAAAAAGGTAGGATTTAAATAAGTCTTGTATCTATCCTCATTAACCAGTAGCTCTTGGAGTCTCCACGCAGGGAGCTCTTAATATCTGTTGTATATTGTCTGTGTGTGTGTGTTGCAAATAGGAGAAGTATTAATACTAAGAAGCATTAACCTCTCCAGCAGTTCAGCTTGGGTTGAACCATGCTTTTAAGTGTTAACTACAATGCTTTTGGCCAGTGGCCACGTGCTTCTTATTTCTGAGCATCTCTGTAATTCCCCTGTGAGTCAGCTGGTAAAGATTCTGCCTGCAGTGTGGGAGGCCTGGGTTCTATCCCTGGGTTGGGAAGATTACCTGAAGAAGGGAAAGGCTACCCACTCCAGTATTCTGGCCTGGATAATTCCATGTACTGTATAGTCCATGGGGTCACAAAGAATTGTACACGACTGAGCAACTTTCACTTACACTGTAACTAAGAATCTGTTTGCTCACTAATATGTACTTTTGTCTTTCAGAATTACTGTCCTTCATGGGCGGAAGGCAGAACTGAACATTACCTTATGTATTCATATTGGTCCCATTGGCCTGAGCCAGAGTACCCCCTCTGTGGATAAAAATTGGATAAAATAGCCCCAGCTTTTTATAACCATTCCTGTTTATAACCAGCTAAAATCATTCTTGTAATATATTTCATACAAAAACCATATCCTGATTGGGATTCTAGACAGCTGGGCAACACATTTCTTCTACAAAGAAGAAATCTCAAAACAGAAGCCATGCTAGAAACAAACACTAGTTGCATTTCCTGCCTTTAAAAAAATTATGCTCAGCAGTTTGAAAAGACAAAAAAAAAATCTGCAATGAAAATATGAAATCTGTCCATCTCATCTTTTGAAAAACTTCAGCATCCTCTGGGGCTGCATAACTGCTCATGTTTCCATGAGAGCTGACAATGTAAAGCTGGACAGAGGCCTGAGTTGGTATCTGGTAGCACAGAATTGTCAGTAAACTGTCTCCCTGGTTTATAGCACTGTCAGAATGCAATACACTCAGCACAAATTATGCTGTATTAGAACCTCTGATACTAGTGATTTTGTCCAAGCTATGTTGTGTTCTTTTTTTTTTTTCGGATTAGATGATAAAAGATAGCCACCAGGGAAGCCCAAAAGATATGCCAGTCTCCCTCAAATTTTACTAATCAGATTATCTTGTGAATGAAATTACAGGAGTGGAGCTGTAACATTTGTTCTAACACCATACCTTCCCCTTCTACATGCTGGTTGCTGACAACAGAGCTGACATAGGAGAGAATCAGTGCTGGATACAAAGAGACTGAATGTGTACATCATTGTGATTTTCTCTATGTGTGTGTATGTATGTGAGTGAATATGTGTGTGTGTGTGTGTGCACGTATGTGCAAGGCAATAAAGTGGCAGTCCAGTGATAATTCCTTGAAAAGCAAAATGGGATATGTGAAGGCAATGCATTCTTTTTTGTATTCTAAGATAGAGCATAGCTGGTTTTGGCATACCCTGTCTGTGTTAACACCTTTTATCTCCTCCATGTTCACATTCCACAATGTTTCCTTTTCAGAAGGTTCTAAATGTATATTTTTTAAATGAATAAGCCCTACCCACCATTAGACTAGACAAATGAAAACTGATTTTGGTGATTTTCAAGAACAGTTTAATTGCAATTTATGTATTTCACTAACTTTCTTGAATGCTATAATCATCAGCAATTCTAAATACACCAGTTGAATGATTCAATTTGTTTTGGTTTTCTGTTTGACTCACTAAATCAGTAGGAATTGGATACCCTTATTATACTTCCAGATCAGATGGCATACAAGTTAAATTCAAAGTGATCACTTTTGAAAAGCATTTCCTAATTGTAACTGGTAATGATGAGGATAATAATAATTATTATTATAAAAGTAGCTAATGTATTTTCATAATTTATTATGTGCCAGGCACTCTACCAAGTGTTTTACTTATTTAATTTAGTCCTACCATTCCATAGAATGTGGGTTATTACTGTTTCCATTTTAAAGGTGAGGAAACTGAGACCCAGAAATGTTAAATAATGTCCTAAGGTCATAAAGCAAGTGAGTGAGAGGGCTTGGACTAGATCCCACATCTCTGTGTCTCAGAGCCAGTGCCAAAAACCACTGCTGGGTTTG
This sequence comes from Bos grunniens, assembly GCF_055505025.1. Taxonomy (NCBI): domain Eukaryota; kingdom Metazoa; phylum Chordata; class Mammalia; order Artiodactyla; family Bovidae; genus Bos; species Bos grunniens. The sequence continues at coordinate 83,647,795 of NC_141166.1, forward strand.
ACTTTGCCCATTCATTGATTCTTTATTACCTCCTTACAAAAGTGAAGATCAGTCTCTTCATGTTTTATCCACTTCTTAGTGGCTTTCTATTTTCTGGTGTTTGTAAGTGACAAGTACTGTCATAGGAGTTTGACTGAAACTTTTCAAGAAAGAGAAATGCCTGGGAAAACGCCGAATGCTACAGTTAGGAAGAAGTCTGACGCCTGATGCTACCATTCCCAGTAGAGCTTCATGTATCTATGTTTGGAACCAGAAACTATCACAGTATTCTGTTGCGACCCTCACAGAGAGTCATGAAAGACTCTAGACTCACTGGCTATTTATGCATTAGTGAGCCGTGCTCTTCTGTTTGTTATATTTGGTGACAACTTTCAGTGACATTTTGCTGATGCTTCTCCTCCATTCTACAAGGGCAGCCCCTTGTAGAAACTAGTCTATGATCAGAGAAACTAGTCTATGATCTTAGATGTCAACTTACCATCAGCCAGTGACACTGCGTTGATTCCTTAGAATGATCTGTGATGTGACTTGTGTGGGGGTCCTTTTACAAAGGACAGACTTTAGCACTGAGGATGCTGCATCACTGTCTTGAGAACTTCTGAAAGTGGGTCTTAAAAATCCCACCAATCTGAACGCCCCCTCCTTTGACACCAGAATTCTGGTTTGAGCTGCCCATCGGGCTTATTGGTCAAACTCTAAATTCAGTTCAGACTCCCTTTTATATTACTTAGATGCTCTCTTTCACCCTTTAAAAAAAAAAGGACAAGGAAGACTGGCATTCTTTTTGGAAAATATTAACTGCAAAACTTCCTGAGCCCATGAGACAATAGAGGACTGTGAGGCACAGAGAGAAGAACTGATTGAGCGTTTTCCAAACTGGTGTTTCTTGGTACACATAACAAATCTTCCCTCTAAGCATTTCTCTGAACTGGAAGAAGTTACTTCTTACCAGAATTTTAGACATGTTTTCCAAATATAGAAAAATAATTTAAAGGAACATTCTCAGGGACACCCTCCTTCACTTTTTCACACCCAGAGGAACAAAATATATAAATGCCATAAATCTCCATGGCCAAGAATCTTAATTGGGTATGTGGGTGTGTGTACGTGTGTGTGTGCATACGATTGTATGTGTGTTATTTTAAAATGGAAGAAGATTTTTTCCCATTAATTTACAGTCTTATACTTTGCATATCTTTATTCACCCAGACCTTACTGGCATAATAATCCAAATTAAATATTGGCTTAAAGAGATGAACTTGCTTATTTTGATCATGCTAAGAATAAGCTCCATTGAAAATAAACTATTAGAGGAACAATTTTGTGTTGCCAGCTATATCTAAACTACTTTTATATAGATTTGTACCACAAAGCAAAAGAAAGCAAAGCATTAACTTTAGTAGCTATCCTGGTGCTTTTCATATTATTTGCAGCATCAAAAATTGAATAAGAGAAGAGGAAAGCGAGAAAGAATGTGAACAATTGGCAGTTTCACCATGAAATAAGCAATTGGATGAAACAGGAAAAGATCTGGAAAAGGATTTCAAAACTTCTAGTTCTGTTCTCATAAAATAGCCATTGTATCAAGTCCATTCATTTTTCTATTAAGAGTTTATATTGCCCTCTTATTATTTTTAAAACGAGGTATTTCCTTAAGCCTACTCCCCTCTCACCACCAACCACAGCAACAACAAAACAAACTGTGTTATTTGCTTTATCCATTCCACGGGGCGGTTTTTTGGTAAGTTGAATCATTGATATTGCACCTTTCTGGCTTCCATGTGACAAGATTATCTTTTAACAATGATTTATTTTTCCCATTAAAGCTGAAAAGATCACTTGATCATAAAAGGGCCAGACTCTAACATCATTCAGGGCTTTGGAAACTTTCTCAGACCTCATTTTTCAGCTACATTGAGTCAGAGGGCTCAAAGACTATTGATGCCAAAGCTTGTATTGCTTCCTAGCTGCTTAAGAAAATGTATTTGTTATTAGTAAGTAATGCTAAACACAGAGGTCGAAACAATAAGATCTTCACATGCACATATATTTATAAAGTTTTTAGTTTCATGTAATATTCGAATAACACCTTTCAAATATGTTTAGTGTTTAAAGTAAACAAATTCTACCTACTTATTTTTAAACAAATGACACCATTCATTTATTGTGAACTGTATTTTATAATTCATTATATACCAAGCAAAAAGGAACTGATTTAACTCCGTGGTGAAACAATCAAAGACAGAGATCATCTAGTCAGGAAAGAGCACTGGGTCAGCATCGATGAAACTGCCTCCTTATCTTCATTCCAAGCTATTTGTTAGTCTAATAGAAACTATGTTAACCCCTTCAAATCACAGACTCTTCATTTCCAAAATGGGAATAATAATGAAAATGTAAGGACTTTAAAAACTCTGAATCAAGCAATGATAATCAGTATTAGATTTAATTAAGATGACAAGTGGTTACTTGAAATCAAATCAATATTACTTAATTGTCTTAATAATAACATGATACTAAATATTAATAATCAAATATGGCTTTTGGCTTCCACATGATTGAGTTTTCTCTGATGATAATAATATTATTTTTCTTTAGAGACTATCCAGTGATTTGTCTCATACCTAGCCAAATTCATAGGAAGTCTGGGTTAGCTTTATCTTATCCAAAGGCTTTTGGGAAATTCCAGATTCCAAAAGAATATCCTCATGTTCATTGGAGAGGAGGAGTAAATTCTACTGAAATTTTCAGATCTACTTTAGTTGTGCTTTTTCCACTGGGTCAAAAAATTGAGTCCAGAAATTAGACCAGTCAGAGATGTGCGACTACCAATCTTTAAGCAAATCTCTATGGATATTTATAAAAACCCATCATTATCATTTATCATTATTATTAGAATTAATGCATAGTCATTAAAAATTAGTAGGAAAAAAATTGAACTTACTTCTATTCTAAACAAAGTCTAAAGCATGGGTTCCCAGCCCTGACTATATTTCAAAATTGTATTGGTTATCTACTGCTGAGTAACAATGTTACCAGCAACTTAGCTGCTTAAGCAACACACATTTATAATTTCCCAGTTTTTGTGGGTCAGAGGTAGACTAGCTGAATTCTGCATAAGACTGCAGTCAAGGTGTCAGCCAGGCATGGGCCCTGATCTGGAAGCTCAAGTGGGGACAGGTCTAATTCCAAACTCCCATGGTTGTTGGTAGGATTTAGTTCCTTATAGGTTGAGCTTAAGGCCTCAACAGTACTGGCTGTTGGTCAAAGGCCTTGTGGACCTCTCCATACACCATCTCACAACATGGCAGCTTTCTTCATCAGAGCAGTTAGGGAGAGAGACCAGTGGCTGAAGCAAAGATATAATCTTTTGTAAGATATCAAAAAGGTTATAACTCAACACCTTTGGTGCATGCTGTTGGTTAGAAGCAAGTTGTGGTTCCTATCCATACCTTAGAGGAGGGGATTACAGAAGGCATGAACACAAGGTGGAAGAGATAATCAGGGATCATTGTAAAGTCTGTCTGCCACAAGAATCAAGTAGTGGGGCTTTTTATGTTTTTTTATTTTATTTATTTTTTACAGATCATGGCCACTGTTTATTTATTTTTAAAAATAGTGTATAGTTGCTTTACAATGTTGTGTTTCTGCTGTCCAACAAAGTGAATCAGCTATATGTGTGTATATATATATATATATATATATAAATATATATATATATCCCTTCCTTCTTGAGCCTCCCTCCCTCCCACCCACCATCCCACTCCACTAGGTCATCACAGAGCACGAGGCCCTCCCTGTCTTATACAGCAACTTCCCACTAGCTATCCATTTTACACATGGTAATGAATATATTTCAATGCTGCTCTCTAAATTTGTCCCCCATTCTCCTTCCCCCGCTGTGTCCACAAGTCCATTTTCTATGTCTGCATCTCTATTCCTGCCCTGCATATTTGATTTTTGAAGTTCAGTCATAAAAACTCTGATGCAAAAGGCTGAGGTTAGAGCTATTAATATTCATTTCCAAAGAAAAACTTTCCAGCCGAGTCAAGTGCATAGCCAGATCTGGGAACCCCTGTGCAATGTCCAGCTAGTTTTATTCTGGATATTTAGAGAAAACATGACCTACAAACCATAAGACATGTGAGATGTATTTTTAAGAAAAGCAGAAATAGGCTGTGAACACTTTTTTGTTAAGCAATTTCTAATGATAAATGGTTTCTCTTTGACTATTGATTGATATAATAATGTTAAATAACTTTTATGAAGTCTGAGTTATGATTTAGAATGTAACTAAGAAATTAATGTCATGAATGTAACATGTATATTATTCATATGATTAAAATTGCTGGCATTTTTCATAACTGCAATCCTTTTCCAATATTGTAGATTCTGGAATAAATGAAAAGGAAAATTGTTGTGTCTAAGGATTTGCTAACAAAACTAAAGGGTAAATAATATTTTAAAATGTAACAGAATAATACTAACACTGATGATAGCTAGTGCTTATTGAGAATCTACTACATGGCAGGTATGCAAAGTTAGAATTATCTCTAATCCATATAGAATTTTGCTAGGTAGATAAACTTTATTATCCACATTATGCATACATGAAAATCATGGTTCAGAAAGATTGAGTAACTTTTCTAAGGCCACAAGGGTAATATGTTTTAAAGCCAGACAATGAACCCACTTTAAACTTACTCCAAAGAATATGTCACTGGTTGCTGGATTCAATTTACTGTAGGGGAGGGAAGAGAGAGACATTTTCTTCTTTTTAACATCAAAGAACCAAAAACCACTTCTTATTATGCTACTATACTTTCTTGATGTCCAGTCTGTGGGACTCTTATAAAAGGAAACCTCATTTTAAAGTGTTCTTTCAATAAATAACCCCTAACTGCCTGTGACTTCATGGAGGGTAATAAGTTTGATTCATTTTTGTATCCCCAGTACAACAAAGTGCACAATACTCTTTATGGGTTAAATAAAGATTTGGTGCAAAATAAGAGAATGATGAACTTCTGATAAACTCCTACCAAGTGGTATCATAGGTACATTGTGTTAGGTTCTACTACTTAGGTGTCTCAGTAAAGAACACTCAAGCGATATTTTGCATTTATTTTCTCCCAGACTCCTATAAATTAACACCTAATTTAGATTGGATAAAAAAAATCATGGGACACAAATAAAGAGTGAAAAAATCCCAAATTCCCATTCTCTGCCTCAGTGAGAAAAAGCTTGAGGAGAGATGATTTACTGCATGTCATTGGCTACTGGGCAAGCCAGGCATGCTATAGGAAATAGTGGTTCTACTTTGCTTGCCATCTTGGCTCTCCAGAATGTTGGAAATGACAAAGTAGAGAGAAAATCAGAATTGACTAACTAGGGATGAAATTAATTGTATTACTCTTGTTAAGTCCATGCACTGAATTTTGAATTCTGAAAGTATGCTTTGGTTTTTGTTTTCACACAGGAAAGTCCCTGTTGCCGATAATTTTGGCTTCAGTGACTCACATATGGCACCTCTTTTTCAAGGCACTCCATGTAGTTGAAAAGCATTTCCTAACAAAAGTGTGCTATATGGGAAAAAAAAAAAGTATTCTCATTACTTCAAAGTTTCTTCTAGAAAGAAAAAGTAACAAGTATAGAGGCAGGGAGGAACTTTTTCAGGTCCTCATGAACTCCCTGAAGAGAAGCATCCAAAGTTTACAAAGTTAGGGATGAAGCAATGATCAGATGAAAATCTGAGTGACTTAGAGTCATGTGGACTTCAAAATCATCCTCCTTATATGCCCTCACATTCATGGCCTACTGGAGATGGAGTGGTAGGTATGCCTGTCCACTTTCCTCTTCTCTGAGGGTCCTGAGACATCAAAATTGATATGGAAGTGAGAAGTGAGCTTCATAAAATAAGATTTTGGCTTTTACATCATTTGTTCATTGACAGACACTCAAAACATTCTTAGTATGTGCCAGGCAACATGGAGGATGCTGGAAATATAGCAGTGAATACAGCAAAAGACATTCTCATTGACATGGAGCCTATATTTCCATGGATATTTGAATCTAATAGCCAAGAAACCTGTTGGTCTATTCAGTGTAAATTAATAAGGAACTCCTAGGATCTGCAGGCCCCACAGATTCTTTTTCCTTCCTATCTCTCTGATCTTACTATGTCCTTGTCTCTCATCTTACTATTCTCCAACCACCCTGGCTTCCTTCCTTCTTTCCTCAGACACATGAAGCTCATTTCCTTTCCAAGGCTCTGGATTCTGCTCCTGTGTACCTGAAATGTGCTTCCTCCAGTCCCTACCGGACTCACTCTTCTCAACATTCAAATCATCTTTTCAGCAAGACCTTCCATTGCTAACACGTCTGAAACATGCCTGCACTGTATTCACCCATACACTCTTCATCCCAATGCTTTGTTTTCTTCACCACACACACTGCCTGAAATTGCCTTGCTTCTTTAATTGCTGCTTCAGTTACTGCCCTCCCCCTCTACACTGTAGCCTCTTTGCAAGCAAGATTTTGCTTGGTTTGGTCTCCTAAGTAACCCCCCAGTTCTCAGTATGCTTAGAACATAATAGCCTTCAAGTAGGTTTTTGCTGAATGTGAATTAATTCCTTAAGTGAATTAATGAATAATGTTGGACCACCAGTGATGGTTAGGCCTGAATAGACTACCAGGCTTCTTAGGGCCAAAGTGTTATATAACCCCAAGCAAAAAAAAATCTTCAGAGTTTGAAAGTTTATGTCCAGTCGACCCGATAAACCACCAACTTCTCTCTACCTCTTACCTCCACATGAGGTCATAATCTGATTGTCCAACATGGACCGGATAATAAAGACTTGGCAAAATGAAAAGGCAGCTGTTAAGATGGAAGATCAGAGCCAGCACTAACATCCTGGCCCAATAGGCCAAGAAAAACTGCCTAAACAATGGGCAACTCTCAACCCAGGTGGTAAGACCACAATTAGGACTGTCGTCTACTTATGTGAATGTCCACAGTGTGATTCCTCTCAGTGATACTGCTCATTGCCAAGGCTCTGCCAGCCCCCTGCCAGGCTGCCAAAAGCCACCTCTCAAATTTCAAGGCTGAAACTGCAAGGGACTTTCCTGGTCTTGCGATGCCCCACCCCCAAAAGTATTATACATTTAAAAGTATATAAGAATCAAGAAATGAGGAAAATTAGTTTAAAGAATAGAATAAGACTTTAATTTGCCTAAGGATGACTTGAAATGGAGATTTATTTATTCAAAAATATTTACTGAAAAACCTTCTATGAGTCAGGGTCTCTTCTAAGTACTGAGAAGAGCCCAAAGGAGTCAAGATCTGGGGAAGTATTCATTTTGATGTCAAGTGATAGATAATAATCAAATATACAAGGTGCTTACTAGATAAGCCAAGAGTCAAGATAGTGACATGATAGAGAATAACTGAAGGGATGAGGAAGATGGTCCTCATTTTCGATGATCTGTGAAGATCTCTTTGAGGAGGTGCCATCTGAGTAGATACTTGCCCGGATAGGAATGACACAAAGATGTGGAGGGAGAAATGACCAGGCGGAGGAAAACTGGCCCTAGAGAATCAGGGTTTGTATGACCTCAGGACACGGAAGTCAGAAAGATGGGCAAAGCCACCCATGGAAACACTTGCAAATCAAAATAAGAAGTTTTGCCTTTCATTCTAAATTCAATAGACAGTCAAGGGGTGGAGGGGGTGGCAGATAATCACAGAATGATCTGATATTATTTATTTATTTTTTAATCATTCTGACTGCTATGAGAAGAATAGACTGTAGAGGATAAGGGTAGAAACTGGGGAACAGTTAGGAGGTAATTGCAGTAGGTCAGTCAAGATATAATGGTCACTGGTTTACATGAGGTAATCTCCACATTCTAATTTGTCTTATTTTCCATGTGTCTTTTGAACCATTTCTTTTAAGCCATTAGGTACAATGAGAACACTGAGGTCTAGGAGTTAGATAACTTTTATGGGTTTCCGTATCACCTCTTACTAGCTGTGTTTTCTTGCTCAAATCACTTAGCCTTCCTAGGCCAGTTTTCTTGACTTTAAGGCAAGACCATCTGTTCTCTAGAGATGAGTTAATCACATGAAATAATGAATCAGTTATAGTGGAAAATGTTACATTATGCTTCATTTTATTGGGTTTCACTTTATTGTTCATAGACACTGCCCTTTATACAAATTAAAGGTTTGTGGCAACCCTGTTCCAGGTTTATCCATGCCATTTTCCCAACAGCAATTGCTCACTTTGTGTCTCTGTGTTACATTTTGGTAATCTTCACAATATTTCAAACTTACTATTATAATGATTGGCATGGTGATCTGTGGAGAAGGCAATGGCACCCCACTCCAGTACTCTTGCCTGGAAAATCCCATGGGCGGAGGAGCCTGGTAGGCTGCAGTCCATGGGGTCGCGAAGAGTCGGACACGACTGAGCGACTTGACTTTCACTTTTCATTTTCATGCATTGGAGAGGGAAATGGCAGCCTACTCCAGTGTTCTTGCCTGGAGAATCCCAGGGATGGGGGAGCCTGGTTGGCTGCCGTCTATGGGGTCGCACAGAGTCAGACACGACTGAAGCAACTTAGCAGCAGCAGCAGCAGCATGGTGATCTGTGATCAGTTATCTCTGAAGTCACTATTGTAATTGTTTTGGTGTACTCTGAATGGCGCCCATGTAAAACAGTGAACTTAATCCACATATGTCGTGTTTGTTCTGACTGCTCCACCAACCAACCATTCCCTTGTCTCTCTCCTTCTCTGAGGGTCTCCTAGTCCCTAACACACAACAATATGGAAAGCAGGCCAATTAAGAACCCTATAGTGGCCTTTAAGTGTTCAAATAGAGAAGAGTCATGTGGCTCTCACTTTAAATCAAGAACTGGAAATGATTAAGCTTAGTGAGAAAGGCATGTCAAAACCTGTGACAGGCAGAGAGCTAGGCCTCCTGCATCAGTTAGCCAAGTTGTGAATGCAAACAGAAGTTTAAAAAAAAAAAAAAATTAAAGTGCAACTCTAAAAGGCTGAAAGTGAAAGTCACTCAGTCGTGTCCAACACTTTGCAACCCCATGGACTATACAGGAATTCTCTAGGCCAGAATACTGGAGTGGGTAGCCCATCCCTTCTCCATTGGAGCTTCCCAACCCAGGCATCGAACCCGGGTCTCCTGCATTGCAGGAGGATTCTTTACCAGCTGAGCTACCAGGGAAACTAGTAATTCACAAATGATAAGAAAGTGAGTCTTATTGCTTATATGGAGAAAGTTTTAGTGGTCTGGATAGAGGATCAAACCAGCCATAGTAGTTCCTTAAGCCAAAGCCTAAACCAGGGCGGTGTCCTAACTCTCTTCAAGTTTATAAAGACTGACAAATAAGGAAGCTGCAGAAGAAAAATCTTAAATCAGCAGAGGTTGGCTTAGGAGATTTAATGAAAGAAGCTGTCTCCATGACATCAAAGCACAAGATGAAGCAGCAAATGCTGGTTATAGAAGTTGTAGCAAGTTTTCCAGAAGATTTAGCTAAGATAATTAATGAAGGTGCTACACTGAACAATGGATTTTCAATGCAGATGAAACAGCCTTCTATTGGAAGAAGATTCCATCTAGGACTTTCATAGAGGAGAAGTCAATGCCTGCCTTCAAAACTTCAAAGGACAGTCTGACTCTCTTATAAGAAGCTAATGATCTGGTGACTTTAAATTGAAACCAAAGCTCATTTACCATTCTGAAAATCCTAGGGCCCTTAAGAATTATGCTGTATCCATTCTGCCTGTGCTCTGTAAATGGAACAACAAAGCCTGGGTGACGGCACATCTGTTGACAACATGGTTTACTGATTTCTTAAGCCCACTGTTGAGACCTACTGCTCAGGAAAAAAAAAAGATTTCCTTCAAAATATTGCTGCTCATCCACAATGCACCTGGTCACCCAGGAGCTCTGATGGAGATGGACAATGAGCTTAATGTTTTCATGCCTGCTGACATGTTTTCATGCCTGCTGACAGCACACATTCTGCAGCCCTTGGAGCAAGGAGTAATTTTTACTTTCAAGCCTTATAATTTCAGAAATATATCTCATAAAGTTATATAGCTGCCATAGATAGTGATTCATCTGATGGAATTACACCAAGTAAATTGAAAACCTTCTGGAAAGGATTCACTATTCTAGATGCCACTAAAAACATTAGTGATTCATGGGAAGAACTGGAAATATCAACATCAGTAGAAGTTTGGGAGAAGTTGATTCCAACCCTCATGAATGACTTTGAGGGGCTCAAGACTTCAGTGGAGGAAGTGACTGAAGATGCAGTGGAAAGAGAAAGAGAACCCGAAGTGGAGCCTAAGATGTGACTGAATTGCTACAATCTCATGATAAAACTTGAATGAATGAAGAGTTGCTTTTTATTGTTGAGCATAGAATTTGGTTTCTTGAGGTGGAATTTACTCCTGGTGAGCAGGCTGTGAGAATTGTTGCAATAGCAGAAATGATTTAGATTATTACATAAATTTAAATGATAAAGCAGAGGCAGGGTTTGAGAGGATTGACTCTAATTTTGAAAGATGTTCTACTCTGGGTAAAATGCAATCTAATAGCACTGCACTGCAAACTACAGACAACTTGTTTGTAAAGGAAGAGTCTATCAACATGGCAAACTTCATTGTCATATTTTAAGAGATCTTCCCCAGCCAACCCAGCCTTCAACAACCACCACCCTGATCAGTCTGCATCCACCAACATTAAGACCCTCCACCAAAAGAAAAATTATGACTCACTGAAACTTCAGCTGATGGTTAGAATTTTTAGCAATATTTATAATTAAACTATGTACATTATTTTTGTAGACATAATGCTACTGTACACTTAATAGACTACAGTAGAGTGTAAATATGACTTTTATATTCACTGGAAGGCCAAAAATTTGTATGTCTCACTTTATTGTGGAATTTGCTTTACTGCTGCAGTCTGGAATCAAACCCATGATATCTTCAGGGTATGCTTGTAGAATCAGAAATTATATCGAAATGTGTCCCTGACAACCATCCTAATGGTGATAGCTATTTTAATACAGCAAAGTGTGTGTTTTTTAAAAGGAAAGAACATTTGATAAAAGGCTAATCTCATATCTTCCTTGGATTATTTAACTGTAACCCAGTTTTTTCCCTGAATCACCCCAACCCTCAGGAATTGCTGCTCCTTTTAAATTATATGTTTGCAGTTTCAGCTAGTTGATTCACAGAAATCTCATGTTGTATGTGTTGTCATATATTACTAGCAAGAATTATATGCATATCTTGTCTTCTCAACACACTGAACACTCCTTAAGAGCAGAGACCATAAGTCTGTCTGTCCTGCTTCACTTTGAAAGCTCTCTTGCAATGAATAGAATCTTAATTAATATATTGATCAGATCCAGAGTTGGGATATTTCCTTCAAAAAGAAAAAGAAGTATTTTACACATGCTAGAGAACACTCTTAAAATGGACTATTTCATTGCGTATTGCCAAACTCTGTCCCAGAAACAATGGCAAGAAATGCACAAAATGTCTGACTAGGTACTGGTGACTTTTATTGTCTTTCTTTTTTCTAAAACATGTTCTAACTTCACACAGTTAACACATATTTCTTTTGAAATAACAAAAGAAATACATGCTTTGTTTTAAGAGTTGTGTAAATTCGCTTTAAGAGAATGGTGCTCACCCTTAGAACTTGCCAAGGGAATGTCGGTACTTGATTCTCTAAAGCATTTTCAGTGCTGTCTCACTATATCTGTATAAAAAAGCTGTTCACTTTATAGGTGAATGAAAGTCCCTATGAGTTTATATGACCTGCTAAAACTTGCATTTGTTTCATTCAAGTGATATTTTGAGAAGGCAGTGTGTGTCTCATGGTAATCTAGAGACGAAATGGATTTAAAGCCCAGCTAAAGTCTTCAAAAACCTGGTTTCCATCTTGGATGCTCTCAGGGTGAGCATGGTGTCTGATCGTTTACTTAACATAATGTCCATGAGATCCTAAAAAACTCACTAGAATAATGTTGTTTAAATAACAGTTTGTCTTGCTGTTTCACCATCTCATCTTTTACATTTTTCCAGATTGTTTGTTTTTTTGTGGTCTCCCCACTCCCTGCTACATTTTTCTCTTGTGAATGGCCTGTTCTCCCTTCTAGTTAAATCATTCCTTTAATGCTCTGACAACCATAAGGGTTGTCTCCTTTCTATGCTCGAGATGTTTCAATTCAATGTCCCATCAGACACAGGGACAGAAATATGTGTGCATATTATTATTTGATTGGTCTCAATGGAAGGAACAGCAGATCTGTCTTTCTGAGCAAGAGACACACCATCATTGGTTTTGCTGACTGGTAACTTCATCTCTTTAAGACAACTCTCATGATTCCTGGGATCAATCTCAACAGAAATTAGCTTTTTCTTCCACTGTGTTCCTGTATCATTGTGTACCTGTGGTTCAGCAGTGGTTTTAGTCTATTTAGCATCGTATCTTTCTCCCTCTCCTGACCGTTAGATTCTGGGAAGTGAAATGTGCTTCACGCTTACTTATGGATTTCCCATTATGCCCATCATGTGCCAAGTACATTATAGACCCTCAGTAAAGTTATCCCTGCCAGAGCCTATGATTTCTGCTTGCCAAATACTCAGCCAGGAGAATATATGCCTTGGCATCAGCGTTGCATTTCTACCCCCAGAGAGCTATCTGACTTGAAACTGAGGTCAATCATCTCAAAGTGCAGAGGGACCAAAATGTGCCTTTAGAGCCTTCAAGCCATTCTGCCCTCACCTCTGATGCCTCCAAAGCCTGCTTTCTCCACTTTCATACTCGCAGCACCCAACCATCTGCTCCATTCCTTTCCCTCTCCCTTTTCTGATACTCTCTGCTGACCTTTATCATCATTCCCAAGAGTCTGCTCAGACCTTCTAAGGTGACAATCTGTTAACCGCAGTAAACTAGTTCAGACTCTTGACTACATAAGAGAGTAATATAAGGGAACTCCTATAACCAAGCCAAAAGTGAGGGTATCAGGTTTCTACATAAGGCATTTTCAAAAAGTAATGTTGACTCATCTCAAAATCATACCACTTTGACAACTTTAGAGCCAACTGTGCCTGGAATTTTCTTTTTATGGCTCAAATGTGTAGCTCTCATATGTTAATTCTGAATTAATATAGCCCTCCTGAATCCTAAATCCAGGTGTAATTTCTGAGATCACTGTTCTCAATACTAATCCAGTTATCTGAAAATTTGTTCTAATCAAAAACTTTAAAATATAAAATATACAATTGAAACAAAAAGAGACCATATTAAGAACCATCTAAAGCACTTTAAAAATGAAGTATATCAGCTGGATAAATTCAAATCTCCAATTACAAAACTGGAAATTCAAAAATGGGGGAAAAAAACATATTTTTATATGTTTCTTCGTTTGTACCACCTTGTGTGTTTATAGAAGAAATAATACTCAGGTACTTTTCATTTCACTGGGACAAGTGAAGAAAATGCAAACCACAATGCAGCCTTGTGACTCAAAAGTCTGTAACTCGTATTAATGAACTTTTAAAATGCTAATTTTAACACTTACTCCAACAGAGAGCCACCTTAGAGCAAAACCTCTCATTTCTTATCTGCTGAAAGCAATGTGTTTGCATCCCTTACAAAAAAAAAAAAAGGGTTGAAATAGGACTTTTGAATGGTTTAAAGTTTCAAGGACTTCTCTTGTTCACAGTTATTCTTCTCGAGAAAAGAAATGTATAAAATCACATCCCTTAATGGTCCCTCTGCTTGAAAATGGAAATATTCCCAAATATGTTCCACTGTAGGAAAATCAAAAATAACATGTAAACTACAAATATGTTAGCCAATTGAGAATATTTATTAACTAAATAATTTAATAATAAAGAAAATGCCTACTTGATTAATTGTTACAGAGTAAAAATTACAATAAAACTGTCTTGATCAGTGCTTTGCAGAAGCGCCATTACTGTCTGTGCAGTTGTTTAACAAGGATTTAATTGGAAAGATAAGTGAATGCACATTTAAAAGTATTGTTAATTTGCTTTATAATCACCTCATCCTTCACAGTATTGACAGCACAAGGCACAAACCCCTTTCTGTTTTACAAGTATTATTTTCCATATGTGCACAATAAATTCTGAAGCAGTAATTGGAAATTTTATTGGTTCCAACATACCTAGTATAGTATGTTTAGAGGTGCACTCTTCCTTTGTAAGAGGTAACCCAGTTCTAGTTGATGGAAACAAGTGACAAATCTGACTTACATATTTCCCCCATTCACTGCAGATCATAATCATATTTTTTCCATTTATAGAAAAATTGCAGCTTTTATATTTTATTTAATAAAATCAGGGTTGAGAGGAGGAAAAGTTGTCTGAGTTATTTTTATTCTGTGACTATTTATACTATTTTCTTGAAAATACGTGTGAACAGTAGAGGATGGTTTCTGGACTGCATTTTCCTGAAAATAGTTGCTCCTGAATCTGTTATAGGAAACAAGAAAAGGGGCAAAGAACTTCTATGCACAATGTCTATTCCTATGCCACTTGCGCTAGCATAAACACACTCCCTTATCCTCACAAACCCTTTAGAGTCTGGAATCATTGAGTAAAAAATCTAATCAGCATGACTTTCAAAATTGTGTGACTGTAATACCTCAGATTTCTAGGAGTGGGAATGTTGCTGACCAAGTCTCCATTGCCCAGAGCCCAGAGACCTTTTTTATTTATTTTTAATTGGAGGATAATTGCTTTACCATGCTGTGTTGGTTTCTGCCATACAATAACATGAATCAGTAACCGTTATGTATATGTTCCTTTTCTCCTCAACCTTCCTTCCACGCCCCACCCCACCCCACCCCACCCCTCCAGGTTGTCACAGAGCATAAGCTTGAGTCTAACGCTGTTTTAAAAGCAGGTCCTTTGCTTAGTCTAAAAGGGAGAGAGAGTGTGTTGTTTAATTGCTAATTCTGAAGGGAGTGACAAGACCCAGGTTTTATTTCAAAAAAGAATGAACATATAAGCCTTGTCTTAAAAATGATGAACTATTAATATAATCAAACCTATTCCAAAGGCAAGACTTGTTCCAGTTGTCTATTGTTTTCTCAAAGATAAAGAATACCCGCCGCTCCGCCCTGATCTTGATGAGAAGGGCATGTCCCCAAAGTTTCTCAAGTCACTAACACTAAAACTGTGAAAATATTTGGGAAACATGCTTAATGTCCCCTTCAGCAATGCCCCCATCCTGCTAGAATCAGTAGAAATATTCTTAACTTTGGTTAAGTGTAGATGTTATTCCTGTGGACAGCAAATGTTGCAACAATAAAAGCTTAGAAATTCTTTTGAGGAAAATTTTCATTAGAGTCCTTTTTAGTATAAATCCCTTTGCCCTCTTGATAAAACATGTGACCTCATATAATGTCATGGGAAAAATTATTTTTATATTTAGTTTGGCCTCTAAACCTCTAAACCTCTCACATTTACAGTAGCTTTTTATACTTACAGAGTAAAATAGATAGACATTGAGTTTCACATGTCTAGAGATTTGCCAATAAAATGCTAATAACCAACCATTAGTAATACCTCACCAATCTCACAACTCCTTTTTTATTCCTCTCTTCATATATGTTTGAAAAAGAAATAGAAGTAATCTTTAAAGTATGCACATAAGTGTGCCTGTGTCTCTCTCTCTCTTCTTATATAGATAGATAGATAGACATTCTCTAGTAAAATTCTTCCATGCTAAATTTCACCCTTCCCATATGTATATGTACTTGTGTATTGTGAAAACCAAACACAAGCATATATATGTACACACTTCAAAGATTATTTTTATTTCTTTTGTAAATTTCTCCCTTAGAGGCATGAATTTTAAAATCTTTTGTCTCGGGTGAAAGTGTCTTTGGGACCAAGACCTTCCCATGCGCCATTTCAACTAGTCAGAGCTGAGGCTGGTGCAATAATGAAATGTCCAGCTGTCCTTTAATTAACTGAAATGAGGAAAATGGAATGTTTTGATGAGAGAACCAGGATTGTCTGCAGGATAATGGGAAGACTATATGTTTCTGCGCCTTCCTGCATATGACGGAGCCATGGGGTGCAGGAAAGCGATGAGGCTTGTTTATGCTCCAGTAGGGGGAGCTTTCTTTTCCCTCCTGTACAAACAGCATGGTGCATGTGTTTAAATACGCCATCCTAAAATGCAGACTTTTCATTTTCATTTTGCAAGTGGGAAATTTCGCCATGTGATGGGCACATTACTCTTCTTAGCGACACATTTTGTGCAAACTCATTTGGGAAAGAATAGGAAATTTAGAATACTGCCTTCATATTTCTTCTGGAAATGTTAGCCTGAATCCATTATTTCCAAACCTGATGAGGATTACAGTTCATTTGTATTTCACAGCAACCCATATTGTATTCTGTTTTGTGAAGTAAATAAGAGATGATACCATTCTAATAGTGCCTGGGTTTTGTTTTCCATATGAATAGTCCTATTCTGGGGGCAAGAGGGAAGGAAAAGGAAGCAGGGACTGGAGTACTTGATTTAGCCTTCTCTAGATGGAATATGTTATTTTGACAAAGAAGTGCCCTGAATTATTTTATAAATAATCTAAACTGGAGGAGGTGGAATATAAACTCACTTAGGTCACTGAGTACATCCATATTCAAACGACAATATAAAAAGCACTATTCGGTAACACCCAAATCTATATCTCTTATTTAACAAGTTTAAAATACTCATGGACTAACCTGATTTGACAGCAGTGTAGGTGGATGCTTTTGCCAATGAAGAAAATTCTTTACATACAAAATAATTTCCCACCACCATTTCACTGTGCTTGAAATGCCACGATTAGAAAATCAATTAATCTGGCTAAGGCAAGAAAGGCAAATAATCTTACCTCTTATACTAAATATAGTTGATTTTTAGTGATTAGATGGTTGTGTTAAGGAGGAGACTGAAGCAATGTCTTAAAGAGAATGACTTCTATGATGCAAAAGTGATGTATGGCATGGGCATTATTTTTTATATACTTTTATTTTGTATTGAGGTATAGCCATTAACATACAATGTTGTGATAGTTTCAGGTGGGAAAGCAAAGGGACTTAGCCATACATATACACGTATCCATTCTGCCCCAAGCCCCCTCATATCCAGGCCGCCACATAAAACTGAGCAGAGTTCCCTGTGCTGTACAGTAGGACCCTGTTGGTTATCCATTTTTAATATAGCAGTGTGTATATGTTGATCCCAAACTCCCTAACTATCCCTTCTTCCCATTCTTCCCCCTGACAACATAAGTCCATTCTGTAAGTCTATGCATCCGTTTCTGCTTTGTAGATAAGTTCATTTGTATCATTTCTTTTTAGATTCTGCATATAAGAGATGTCATATGATGGCATTATTTTTTAAAAGAACCTAAGTAGGCCTGCCACAAGTTTTCTATTTCTGGAATATGGTATTGGATTAACAAAAGTTAGTTATTAGAATGCAAATATCATATAAGGTTTATGCATTAAGGAAATATAATGAACAAAAATCTGTTTATCAGGCAGGAAAGCACAAATCTTAGTATACCTCCAAGAGAACACAGCAAAGAAAGAAAATTTTGGAAGAGTCAGGAGAGAGGAAGAGTATATGATAAAGAATTAAGAACTAAAGAGAAGTCCTAGAAGCATAAGAGCAAAAAAAAAAAAAAAAAAAAGCCTTGACTCTTACAATGAATTAGATGAGAAAGCCACATTTTATTGAACAATTTCTGACTAAGACTAGCTCTGTTTTACCCACTAACTATTAGTCCCCCCCACCCCGCTTTGCTATAAGGTATGACTAAGCTAGTTTGGTTGACTCTTGTTCATTATGTAAACCATATATTGAGTTGACTCTCACTGAAATAACAAGAAGTCCAAAATAATCTTTCCTACAAAAAATGTCCCATCCCATCTCATGACTTCAGCTGATGACTGTAGACACTGTCTTTCTGTCTATAACTATCATTTAATTGTGGATAGAACAAACCCCCTAATTAAGAAATAAAAACAAGTCACCTGAAATACAGAAAAACTAAAATGATATATCTAATCAGTCTTCCCACTTTACTTTCACTTTGGGCTCAGGTTGATGAGACTTGGGGCTTCCCTGGTGGCTCAGAGGGTAAAGCGTCTGCCTGCAATGCAGGAGACCTGGGTTCAATCCCTGGGTCAGGAAGATCCCCTGGAGAAGGAAATGGCAACCCATTCCAGTACTCTTGCCTGGAAAATGCCATGGATGGAGGAGCCTGCTAGGCTATAGTCCATGGGATCGCAAAGAGTCACACAGGACTGAGCAACTTCTAATTTTTGACCAACCCTGAAAAAGCTTGATGAAACTGCCATCTATGCAAGACCTCAATGTTCAATTTAAGTTGTGTGTTGACTTGAAATAAATATACTATCTGCCTTTTCTTATACCACTAAAACAAAATCCCCTTCATTGGGGATTATGGTGAAATGCTGATTTTTTAAATTTATTGACTATTTGGTCTCTCACCATGCAGTAGCTCAAAAATTTAGCATCTTTAAAGAAACAAAAGAGTAAATAGAAAGTTCAAGTAAATCAGTTAGAATTCTTTGATTTCAAGGAATAGCAAACCAATTCTAGTTGATTTAAATACATTTGTCATATAACTGGAAAATTCAGAAAATAATCCAGACTCATTCATGACTAAAATTGGTTGCTTAAACAGCCTCATCAGGACCTAGACTCTGGATCCCTCAGCTCTGCTCAGGCTTCACATGGTGGCAATAATGATTGCAAAATCTCTTGGTCAACATGGTCCCCTGGAACTTTTTCCTCAACAGGCTTGAGTACCAATGATCAAAATTGGCTCACTAACCAATATTCCTGAATCAGCCACTGTGGCTAAGAAAATCACATGGGAGATTGGCTTAGACCAATGTCACATGATCCATACTTGGAGGTAGGGATAGAGACCCACTCAAAGCATTTGGACTGGCATAGAGAAGTCAGATGTTCCCCTGAGGAAATTTGGTGTACAAGGTCCAGAAGCAAGATGCTCTCTACAATGAGTAGATGAACTTTTGCTGTTAAGACAGTGGATGTTATACCATGGAGACTGGTGTGTGGAAGATACACTCATGGAAGGCACATATCTTCAAGCAGGTCCTCAAACACACTTAAAAACTATTTGGGTAAATCCATTTCACAGGGTTTGGGAGCTTTTTTAAACATGCAGTAATTGCTTTGGGATGATGTACACAAACATTGCTGTAATTGATAGGTTCAAGAAAGGGGTAATTGCATCCTAGTTAAAATGGTTAGCTTGCTCCAGCACAAGCATGGGCCTTAACATGTTCCCAGCTTTTAATTAATCTATTATCTTTGGACTGTTCTAGGATCAAAACTTATATGTTTTCAATGTATTTTAGGTTACCAACATTGAAAAGAAAATAATAAGCACATGATCATATACAAGCATGGACCAAGCTGTATAAAATTACAACATAGAGTATTAAAAAGAAGAGACCTAACCTTGAACAGGCATAGGTAAATGTTGAAAGAGTCAGAATAATGATGTAGAACTATGTACCCCAGAACTAGGTTAAGGTGTGATACCATACAGTTCAGCAAAGGGTCTGAAACCATAGTATGAAGATCTTTGATGACTCCAGGATATTTAGAAATTCTTAATGACTCTCTAGACATAATGGAAGATGATTTTTTGTTTGATTTTTTTGGTCACTGTTGGTGGCATCTGTGCAGAGGAAGATGCCTTTGTATAAGAAGAGAAAACTGGGGTTTTGTTGTTGTTGTTGTATCACAGACACATGACAAAGCATTCAAATATAACGCAAATAATTACAAACTGATGTATCCAGCAGTCTAAAAATTGAATAAATTAGCTTTTACACATGGGCAACCCTTGCTGGAAAAACTACAAGTCAGAATCCTTCTCTTTGAATCTATTGTATTTTGTTAATAGATGAACTAATATAATAGGCATTTAATTGTATAATGTATTATTAGACATTTTCTTTGACATATCATTAACTTTAAATAGTATTAATATTTTATATTTCATCATATACAATATAAAGTTCTTATGTTTTCCAGCCAAACAGAAAATGTGCATTGATAGTAAATCTCTTGAAAGTGGGTTTTAGATGCTCAGTATGCAAAACCTGTTCCATTTATACTGTTTGATCAAAATACTCAAAATGCCACAACATAAAAAGGCAAATGCTATAAGATGACAATGATGACAAAACTGTATTATTTTGTAATCAAATACAGTGTATTGCATAATTAGGCATAATTGTGTAATTTGAATATTTAAGGGCACATTTAAACTGTGATAGGAGGCATATAAGTACATGGTCTTCTCAGGGATGGTTAAATCAGAGGGTGGGAAGTTGCCATTCATATTGGCTATTGAATAGGAAACTAATTTAAACATAAGTTTGCTAGAAGAGGATTTGTAGCTGACTCACATCATGGACACTAACTATCTTGGCAAAAATGAATCTATTTGAATTTGACCTATCATGGTTTTCTCTCCTTAAGGAAAAAAAGTATTTAGTTGAGTTAGGGCACAGTACTTCTAGTCTCTGTGTGCGTCAGTTTGATCCTTTATATTCTGTAGATATAGACTGTCCTTAATTCAGAGCCATGTTCTCAGAAATGTGTGCCTATGATTATGAGGGGAACTAAACCAGAAAGAATAAGTAGAGCAACCCAGATCCATCCAATTTCCAGAAAAACTGCCCAAAAGATATGCCTCAGATGGAGGAAATTAGCTAAATATTTTGTCAAGAGAGGCCAATGTTCAAAGGCAACTTTTAAAATTGAGAATGAAGCTAATTTTTTTGTTATTGTTAATAAATATTTTGGAGGACACACCTTTAAATGAGCAACCATTCCAGGCTTTACTCAGCTCTTCCCACACAAACCTCTCCACTATCAGCAATGGAATAGCATTTGTTTGTTATATTAAGGAAGAACACTAGGAGATGAGAAAAGCCTTTTTATTTTGAATCTTGCCGTAGTTTTTCAGTGATATGGATACAGAGCCAATTGAAGACTAGGTTGATGGCATATTCCAAAATTAGAGGAGAAACTCAAGCAATATTTTCTGTTTTATATTTAATTAGTAGTGACTCAATTAGGGGGCCAAAGATAGGTGAAAGTAACTTGTCTCATCTCAGAGTATTCAGAGATTTGTGCTATCGCAATTAAATAGAAAATGTAAAGACAAAATTTAAATGTAGATTTATTATATCTATTAGTGTAAAATCCAGATAAATTTCTTCAGAGTTCACCACGTTCTCCAGAAGCTGACCACATCCTGCTATTTTCAACCCATACCCAATCTTATGTTCTTGCAAGTAAATATAATCATTATAGGAAGAAAATGGTATATTTACTTCCCCCTCTATGACTTGCTTTTATGGATCTTCTTTTTTTTTTCCTGAAACCCCTTGCTTAGACCATGTTTCAAAATTCATCTCAATTTCCAAATTCCTTTGATGAATTAATCTTATTTCCTTACTTTTCCTCTTTTTACATGTTTTTAATTGCAATATTATTTTATAATAATTAATGCTTAAATTGCTCTATTTTCTAGGGTTTTATTATATTAGTACATAATACTAATTCATATATGTATATTTCTCTTTACACTAATTCTGCAGTTGACTTGTATCCCCAACCAAAAACATCTTGATCCTCAGGAGTAGCATCATATCTTATTCTATATTTTTACTCTTAAAGTGCCCAGAAGAATACTTGTGACATAATAGGTGCTTAATAGTGATGATGAAACTGATAACTCATGTTTATCAAGGCCTTACTATGTGCTAGGTACTGTGTGTGCCAAGTGTTTGATTAGCGTTTTCTTACTGATCATCACATTAATCCTATGTAGCAAGTACTAGTATCACATCCATCTTCAGACTGAGGTATAGTGAGAAGAGCTATAGTGACAAAGGACACGAGTCGTACACATATATTCTTAACAGAGTCCTTGTTTTCAAGCATAGGTGTTTGACTAATTAGCTCCACAAAAAGCCAGAAGATGCAGGAGCCAAGCAACATCTATCCTGATGTACTATAACGTGTGTTAGACAAGCTGAAATTTTTTATAGCATCACTTTATGCAGAGCTGGGTTAATGGTGTCAAAGCAGCAATTTTCTATGCCTGTTTGTGCATCACTGTGAACCAATGCACACACTTTAGTCCCTCCCAGAATAGGCTTCCACTCCAGAGCCCCACAAATGCTTGCAAATTCCTGTTCATCCTTCAAAATCCAGCTAAAATCACATCTCTGAGACTGTCCTCAGGTCCCTCAGGCACAGACGACCTCACCCTTCCTCCTCTTGTATTTTTCCATTATATCCATGCTTTTTTCATAACACTTAGTATTTTCACTAGTAGAGCCTGAATTTCATTAGGGCAAGTATTGCATCTCACCTTTGCCTCTACTACTTGGCCTAAGGACTAGTGCAGAAGTGATAGAAATAAATGAGTCTTAACTGAGTTACTACACAAAAGAAAAAACAGCACAGTTTATTTATGCATGAAATTAGCTGCTCCAATTCTAGAAATGACATATTCTGAGCTCCCCTAACTTCAGATTCTCAGAATCTATGGAAGAGTAAAATCTTACCTTCAAAGACAGTTTCTTTAAAACCTTCCAAAGATGGAGGTTTTCTCACAATCACCTTATTGGTGGGGAGGGGATTGGAAAAGATGGGAACAGGGCCATTTCTTTCTCTGAAAGACATGAAATGAGATGAGATGAGATGAGATGAGATTACTCATTTAAAGACTCTGGAAAGTGATAACTGCCATTTAGCATTCCTTCATTTCCAGTGTTTATGATGCAACTGTGTTCTTGCTTCTGCAGGCTGAGCAGTCTTATTTGAGTCTAATATTGGACATGATATAAAGATGTGCACATCTTTTACATTAATAAGGCTTTATATTTCAAACCCTCATATCGTGCGTCTATGTGTTTGACAGCTGGTGTCCTGCAAGGCAATGGCCAGTAAGAGGCATGGTTGCGCTAAATTGGAAGCATGAGGCAAAGGGGTGTGTTTTTACTAGGGGGGGCAGGGAATGAAATATGAGGGTAGTGGGTTAGAAGAAATCATCCACAGATGCTGATCTCTGTCCGTTAGTGGATGGGATTTTTGAATTGTGTTAATTCCTGTTTCTGTGACAATTCATCAAAAATTGAGGGCAACCCATTTGAAAATTACCCATGGTTTCACTTCTCAACTAGATGCAGACTCTATGCCTTTGATTATTAGAATTATTCAACTCACTCAGTAGAGCAGAGAGGAGGGGCATAGGTAAATACTACGCCAACTGTTATTCTGTAAGAGATTCACTACAGAAGCACAAGTCAGCAAAGCAAACTCCATCACTTTTTAGCAAGTCTTATTTAAACACACAGCAGCAACTGAGGAGTGAGCCAAAGTGACAATTTGGAAGTTCATTTCTCTCCTTCAGAAATGTCTGTGTGAGTGAGGGGGCAGTCACACTGAAAGATGTGGAGACAAACTTTTCTCTGCTTTTATTAAGCATTTTTAGATGAATTGTGGAAGGCAACTCGTCAGATGTCTTCAGGGTTCTCTCTACTCCACAAAACTTCACAAATATCATATCTTACTCTATATTGAATCTGAAAAAAGTGATACAAATGAACTTAAATAAAGCAGAAACATACCCACCACAGACATAGAAAACAAACTTAAGTTTACCAAACAAGAAAAGAGAGGAGGAAGGATAAGTTAGGAGTTTGGAATTAACATATACACATTAGTATATACAAAACAGATAACCAACAAGAACCTACTATACAGTGAAGGGAACTATACTCAATATTTTGTAATAACGTGAAAAGAGGAAAAAAGAAACTGAAAAATATAGCTATTAGGGAAAAGAATGTGAAAAAATAGATCTTATGTATGTATAACTGAATCACTTTTCTGTACACCTGAAACAAGCACAACATTGTAAATCAACTATACTTCAATTAAAAAAACATAAAGATGAAAAAAGTAATATAAAATACATCTCTAACCTGCTTTCCAGTGAGTGAGAAGGAGACAGTCCTTCAGAAACTTTTTACAGGTAACACCTAGTTGATGTTCATTCAGCAAAAGCAAAACTTCAAAAGCTACTTTCCTTTCATTCTGTCAAACACCGACTGAGGTCATGTCCCAGCTTTCTCTTAAGGAAGAGGAGAGAACTCATATGGAAGGTGTGTGGAAGGGAAGAGGAGATGCATGTGAGTTAGCCATATCCACCGTAAGAAATTTTTTCGTCAGTCTCACATAGAGACCAGAGTGCGCTCCTGATGCTCTGAGTGCACGGGACGGCCATTGTAAAGAGACAGGACTTAAATGTAAGAGGGATTTCAAGAGAAGCAGGCTGCTGATCCACATACAAGCATGTCAAAGATTATTTAAGTGGCCAGTAATATAAACATCATGCTACTAACACTGAACAGTTTATCACATAAATATAATTGTCTTCTTTTAGAAGAATAATAAAAGCTAAATCCATATGTTACGTATTATCTAAAATTGTTCCTGTAAGATGTATTAGTCCCATAGAAGCAGCAGCTCTTCCACCAGAGGAGGACAACAGCAGTTTTAGTATTTTACATTGTCATTTGTTTAATTTGTTTGTTCCCAGTAGTAGTTTCACAGATTTTTATGAACTGTTACTTTTATAGAAAGTCAAGTTATTCATGATTGATGTTACTTGCATTCATTTTTTTTTAAAAAATGAGTCAAAAAGGTAGATGGCATGGATTTACTTAACAGAATGTGTTTAAAACAATGTTTCTGAATTCTTAGACAAATCGAAAATTGATGTAGGGAGTTAGGTTCTGTCAGGGATATTTCTAAGATTTTGTCTGAGTTTATTTAAACATGGAGATCAAGTTAAAGCTCAGACTGGAAGACCTCTTTGTGAGCAAGGATAAACTAGCAATTCTTATATTTAGAGATAATTCTGAATTAGATTTCTCGAAGGATTTTTTTTGTCCTGGTTACTGCAAAATACTAGTTTTATTTACTTATAGTTAAATGTCTACTACTAATTTTATTGGTTGAGAAAACTAGTTTCTCCCATCATTTCTCAGAGTTTCAACTAAATCTTATCTTTTGCCTACATTGAGATGCTTCTAGGTAAATTTGAAATTTTATTTTATTTATTTATTTTTTTACATTTTTTTATTACTTAAATCCCTGCATGTTTATTTATTTTTTTTTAATTTTATTTTATTTTTAAACTTTACAATATTGTATTAGTTTTGCCAAATATCGAAATGAATCCGCCACAGGTATACCCGCGTTCCCCATCCTGAACCCTCCTCCCTCCTCCCTCCCCTACCCTCCCTCTGGGTCGTCCCAGTGCACCAGCCCCAAGCATCCAGTACCGTGCATCGAACCTGGACTGGCGACTTGTTTCATACATGATATTATAGTTTGTATTCTCCATTAACTAGTAGATTAAATAAATGCAATATGCAAAAATACCACCCAAGATGTACCATTCTTATTTCTTCAAACTGCTAAAGATGCCTTCTATTGAAGTCATATATTTGGAAAGAAATGTCATGAAAGTAAATGTCCAAGAGAATTTGAGTAAAATTATTCCAACAGTGTAGACACAAGGCTGGACAGAAAATCAGTAAATTCCAAGTCTTCCGGGTATCAAAGTATGTGAACATTCACAATCTATTTATTTGTAGTATTCTGATAAATTAAAAACTCTAGAAGAGAACAGCAACATTATTACAACATAATCTAGACAATTAGAGCATTAAAAATCTGACAGTATAGACATATATTTTCTGAAGCCAATCGAAGTCAAGCTGTAATTCCACAAAGCAATTTTTATGAATAAATAATTTGTCACACATCTTTTATTCTCAGTTGCAAAATTTAAAATCTAAATACCTGAAAAATTCTGAAAATGAAATATGACCATATCAGAACAACTGACAATGAAATCTGTAATTCTAAGTGTACATGCGTGCTCAATCATGTCTGACTCTTTGCAACCCCATTGACTGTAGCCCACCAGGCTCTTCTGTCCATGGGATTTCTCAGGCAAGAATACTGAAGTGAGTTGCCATTGTCTTCTCCAGGGGATCTTCCCAACCCAGGGATTGTACCCGTGTCTCTTGTGTCTCCTGCACTGTAGGCAGATTCTTCACTTCTTGAACCACTGGGGAAGACAATTCTAAATAGTCCCAAATAATTTGTATTTGGCTTTGGAATCCCTTGCAAATATCTTTGTGTTTTACTTAACTAATTTTACATTTCCTAAGCATATTGATAAAAGCATAGAGAGATGGATTAGAAACATTCTGGGTGTTAACAAATCATCTTGAGACTTAAAATATCCTTTCTAAATTTAGAGAAATGCAAGATAAATCCTATAAGAGGTTCATAGTTCCCTAGACTAAAAGTAAAAGAATGTAAAGATTTGCTTAAGCCTGTAACTGTTCTTTATAATTCTATATTGACTGTAGAATGATAAAAGCACCTCAGCTCTGACCTTAAGCAGTTATATTGCTGTTTGTTGAAAGAATATTTTACAACTTTTTGTATTAAAATATTAACTGTACAGAAATTCAAACAGACAAAAATACGCAAAGAAAAAGAAAAAAATGTCATGTAGTCATTTCATAAATAAACACATAATAAAATATACACATGTATAATTATGTTAATAGTGAATAGCATTAAAGATGACTCGATATAGTGATGTAGACAGATATGGATAATAAGATAGGTAAAAATGGGACTCTGCCACAGTTATTATTTTTTAGTAAAATGTTTTATGTTTAGTTTTACTTGAATTTTAAGAAGAAAAAGAAATGTAAATGAGTTTGAAAGAATGACTAAACTTCAAATAAATGTTTATTTGACCCAAGAGTGATCAGCTCCTTAAAGATAACTTAACCCTGAGGAAAATGTTAAGATTTTGAAGTGAAAAGAATTATTTCCATTTAGAGTAAAATTTTTGCTATTCAAAAGATTTGGAAGGTGTTCTTCCTTCCAGATGATCTTCAGTTTATTTAGGATTTTATTATTGACAAGGGTAACATTCGCATTTGTAATCATTATTCCCAGCATTGTTTAGACTTAGTTCTATGCTACAAAAGGAAAAAATGTTCACATCTCGTCATTTTATCAAGTTTTCTTTATTCTCAAGGACTTCATTTAAACCTTATTTATTACATTTTGTTATCCAATTGCATTTCCAATAAAGGAGCACGAGTAGGTTACTCTCCAGTTACTGAATGAATTTTTCTGAATTTTGCAAACCTTTTCATTAGGCACGGAGCATTGCTATGAAGGATTCTAACACCAATCTTTTTTTTTTCCCCCTCTCTCTCTTAATATGAATTACCTGTGCTGTGTGGAAAACCATATGTCTTCTTATTTATCCTTAGACCTACTAGGATATGTACCAATTTTTCCTGAAACTAAGTGCATTTTTTCAGTAAGAAAATTTAAGTGTTTCTCTAGTTCCAAAAATTTTCTTCTATTTCATCTTTAATTGTTTATTTCTGTTCCATTTGTTCTTTGATCTTAAACAGCACTAGTTTTGTCTTTGTATTATAATCACCTTTATTCATATACACAAAATTATTCAGGCATATTTTATGCATTTAACCTTTTCATTTTGTTTAATTTCTTCTAGTCTATATCTCATCCTGTATTTTCAATTATATATGTATGCAAGTTTTCTTCTACTTTGACATTTTTACGTTTTTTTTTTTATTTCACTTATTTCCTGAGTTTGATCAACTTGTTTTTCTCCCTTTGAATATGTATAGCTCTTTTTAAAAATTAAAAAAAATTTTAATTTCTGATAAATTTTATTGATATTTTTTCAACTGTAGATAACTATTTGCCTGAACTCTCCTGGTTTCTTGAATAATTTCTCTTATGATTTATATTCCCTTGTCTTTTTATTCTTATCTAAACAATGATACCTTGGTACTTTTGTAATCCTTACTTATTTTTTCTGATTACTGCTAATCCTTGAATTGGGCAATTTAATCTTTCTCTCTCTTTCTCAGCAACACAGTTCTGTTTGTTGGAACCTGCAAATTTCTGTTTTATCTCCCTCCATGCAGTTTCTTCTTTGGAACTTTTCCTCAGCTAAGTAACTGGGGAATAAACAATAAAATGATTTTGTTTCCATGCTACCTTCCTTGACTTTCTGTGGCATAAATTTCTAGGATATTTGCCTACTCACAGGCTGCACCCATTCCGTTCCCAGACCTGATATTCTGTTGGATCATCAGATATTACACGCAAAACTATGACACTTGTAAGGAAACCCCTTTTCTCTTCTATTTCTGAAGTTTGTGTTGGCTCTTATTAATAGTTTCTCTCCTCATATTGGTACAGATTCCATTGTAGTTCACAGTACACCTGACTGTGTATAGTTCGAAGCTCTGGCTACTTCTTTTGTTTTATTGAAGATTGGAGGGACTTTGCTGTTAGTGTTGCTGTGGTTCTCTTTTTTTTTTTTTTTCAGTCTTTATTGCTTTGGGTATGTTTTCAAAGCACTCAATCTAGATGCTTTTTAAATGAAATAATCTTAAGACCTAAGTTGCTCTAGACTTTTGAAGTTTGTGTCATTGTGTTTTGATCTTTATTCAAATATTCCTGGAAAAATATCTTCCTTTCTAATGAATTACTTTAAACAAATCAAATATACTACTCCTTCCCAAATGCCTCTTGCTTTCGTTGATTTTTATCCTTCCCAAAGTAAAGGGTAAAGGCCTCCCTTTCTTTCATCTTTCCTCTTTCATAACAATTTCTGTAGTGCCAGTCCTCCATTTGAACTGTTTGGAGACATGTGGACGCCACTGGTGGGATAATAATTTTGTGCTATAGTCAAACTTATCATTTGACCTCCAAAGAACACCAGTCATTTGTCACTTCTTTAAACTGATATAAATATTTATTAAACATTTTTAAAGGCAAACTCCAGTACTGGGGTTGGAGTCTATTAGAAAAGAAAGTCTATTAGAAAAAGTATAATAGAAAAGAAGTCTATTGTTGCCAGTACCTCATCATGTAGACCCCATTCAGTACATCAAAAACCTTTCTGTTAACTGGGCTTAACTTCCTTAGCAAACAGTTTAACAGTATTTTGGTTTTACTCAAACATAGCCACCTAGAATTTTAGCTCCTCTCCTCCTTGTCAAACAGCTTATCAAAGAACTATATACAGTTTTCCTCCTAAGAGAAGGTTTAATACTATAAATTCTCCCTGCTCATTACATTTGAAGTGATCTTTTAGAGTCCTTTTAGATAAGTGATCTGGAGCACCCATGGTACCTTCTAGGTAGGCCCTCCATCTGGCTTTCTACCCTTCATCACATTCCAGAATAGTGATCTCAATTGCTTTAAGTACTCATGTTTTCAAGCTATTTATCTTCTAAATATATTGGAGAAAAATCAAGGTTTCCATTTTTAAAAAATCACACTCATTGCATTCCAGTTTGCTTTTATGAACAGAAGAGAAAAAGTATGGATATCTAATTAGTTAAGTTAGACTGTGTCCCTCCTGGGCATACTCATCAGAAATTCTTCCACAAAGAAATACCACCTGTACTATGTTGAAAATTAAATGATTCTGGAATCTTTTATTTTCTACTCAGTTTAATACATTTCCTCCCTGGCTTAGACATGTTTCCAATGCTCTATAGTAAATTTACATTCATATTTGACTTCCCCAACCAAAAAAGGCCTTCTTCCATGGCCTTTTTTAACCTACTTCCTGAGTTAAGAGTTTAAAAAGGCCTTAGGGTCCATTTTGCTGGTTCCTCATCTGTACCAATATTTCACCTATTGAACTAGGCTGGAGAAAGTTCAACTTTAGACCCTCTTCTCTACTCCCTCTTCAGAGAACTTGCATAGTTCAGCTATCACTTGCAATCAAATTATTCTCAAGCCTTTATTTCTATACCTTAATTCCTGCCTTTGAGCATATTATTAAAAGTGTGGTTTTTATTGCCTAAAAATATGTCTCCACTTAAGTGGTCACTAATCACTGAAATGATAGAGAAATTTAATCTCTGTTCTAAGAAATCTACTTTCTTTGTGTATACTCTACTGCCTACAAAATTTGACTGCTCTTACTAACCTAGGATGACAGGTATGAGTCATTTCCAGTATTTGCTTTTTCACTTTCTCAAAACTACCATATCTTTAACAGTATTTCTTGAACACTTATTATATACCACCACTGCATGATGTGATTTACAAATATTATCTCATTTAATAAACTTAGAGCCCAAAGAAGTAGTAGACTTTACTGTCTCAATTGGGCTGATAAGGAAACAGAGTTGGTAAGGTTAATTTGCCTAAGGGCATAGAGCTAGTAGATGACAGAGTCAAGAGTCAAACCTAGGATTGATACGAATGTAATGTCAATGTACTTTTACACACTGTGTCAAAATCCATAGTGTTATCTTAAATTCTACCTCACTCTAGGTATAGGGTAAGCTTCTTG
The DNA here is from genome assembly GCF_055505025.1 of Bos grunniens. Classification (NCBI taxonomy): domain Eukaryota; kingdom Metazoa; phylum Chordata; class Mammalia; order Artiodactyla; family Bovidae; genus Bos; species Bos grunniens. The sequence continues at coordinate 83,678,418 of NC_141166.1, forward strand.
AGTCTGCAGTCACTCTTCTTTAACAAACATGAATTCATTGGCCTATATATCCCAGGTACAAAACAACAGAGTGTCAAAATGAGTAAGATGTGGCCCTAGCTCAGCGGACTTTTGGGGCTAGTGAAAAACAGTGAGACTGAAACTTGGTGGGGGTGGGCATTTTTTATAAGTTGGTGAGTAGTACTGTTGCAGTTTGAAATATTTAGCTCTTAGTAGTTAATCTGTATATATTTTCTCTCCCTTGATTCAGTACTTACTGCAGATGATTGTCTCATTTGGGGAACTTCACTGAAAAGTGGAAAGCAAAGCCAAGTGGATTGGAAAAGAAGATCCTCTGGACAGACAGAAGTTTGTAGGGCATGATTAGTAGCAAAAAAATAATAAAGTAATTGTGAACAGTGAAGTGGACAAGTTCTCATTTTGAAGTGGACGAGTAGTACTCAGGAGATATTTGTTCACAAAAATTAGGCATCCAATTCAGGACTTCTCCTGATGATGACCTATGTGAATTTAGGATGTCATGCACTCAGGAGCCTGAAAAAGATTCTTCTTGTAAATTTCCAAAAGTATCTATTTGGTGTACCATGTCCACCTTACTGTTCACAAATACTTTGTTAACTATTTTTGTTACTTATCCTTTCCTCCCAACTCTTCTTTCCAAAGAATCTTCCTCCCCAATCCACTTGGCTTTGCTTTCCATTTTTCAGTAAAGTTTCCAAAACACATTCATTAAATCATAAAATTAGATTGTGACAATCAGCATGTGTCATTTCTAAGCACAAAATAATTTGTGCTTTAAAATGTGAGTTCTGGAGTCACATTGGCCTAGGATAAATTCAAGCCTTGCTCTGTAAAACTGGCACAGCCTTGAAAAGTTAGGACATCTTAGGACTTTGCTTCTTCAACTATAACACAAAATTAATAATCCTACCATGTGAAGTTCCAACTTCAAATGCAAGTGAGATAAAGGTTATTATTATTATTTTCTTACTATTCTGCAAATATTGCTGGGATAAAATTTCTTGTAACTCTCTTTTTAGAAGGATTCATATTTGAAGAAACTGTCTTTTACTGCTTTACTTTGCCCCATAAAGCAGCATAGCACATTTCTCTGTTTCAGCTATTTATTTATTATATTCAATATTTCCTGGATGAAATGCTCTTTCTGAACGATTAATAGTCAAACACCATTTAACAACTCCTTCTTTTAATTTTCTGAATGTCAATCCTTTTGTATACTAGTGGAGTATATGAAAAGATTTGCCTATAAAAAATTAATTTTAAAATTATACTCAGATAATTAGATGAACTATGTTTTTCTAGATATTTATTACTTTGTGTGTGTTTAACTTCACAACTCAGTAAGAAATTATAGTATCATTTTGGAAAGTCTCCAGTCACACTCTGATCTTTGCCTATGATGTATCTGGTTTTATTTAACCAAAATGGGGGAACTGAATACTTGTAGATTTTCCTGCTATTCTTCGTTGACTATTTGACTTTTGTTGTGTCATTCTGTAAGAAATCTTGACAAGTTAAATTTATCCACACAGAAACCTGTAGTTAGGAGACCTGTGAGACGACTATAATTTCCTTCCCATTAGTTTCAATGAATTCCATGCACGTGAAATAAAACATGGAGAGTGGAGTCTGGAGCCCCACATTTCCCGTCGTGCAGGTATATTGAGGAGAGAGATATAGTCCAGGTCCCCTTACGTTGTTCCTCTGCTGCACATTACCCTTAATCCTCCTCTGAGCAAATACAGACTAAAGCAGCAATGTCAAGAATTGGAGACTTAACTCTTTAAACACAATAGGCCTATGGACATGTAGCTTACTCTTTGCACAAAATCTGTGAAATGGTTAATATATAAATGTGAGTGTCTATTGTAGCCAATGTGAACCAGAAGAATTGAGCTTTAGCCAGCATTTATTTAAGCATCATTTTTGCCATCTGGATTCTTTTGTGAGGCAAGAAACACTTGAAGGGAATTGCCTTTGGTCGCAAAGGTGTTTGGACTTTCCTCCCTATTTGTATGTTAATCATCCCTAAGGTGCCATTGTTCAAAGTTCCATAATGAGGCTTTTTTTTTTTCCTACTGTTTTGAGACTTTAGGTAGCTTAGATCTTGACTAGGATGTGGGAAGGTATATCAAAAATTCTGTGGACAAAGCACATTGGCCTAAGTATGTGAAAATCAACTAAACAAATTAATCCAGATGAGAAACCATGTAACTGAGGCCACTTAGCCTTACTCATTGGTTCTTTTCTAAATCACATGCCATATGATATGACAAACCCTTTGGAGATCAGAATCAAATTCAAAATCTTATTGGCCATGTATTATCAACAGCTCTGGTACTGATTCAGTTCATTCTTGGTATGGAAACAGAAGACGAAAGTATTACTATAGTCCAAAAATCATAATTTCTAATCCCCTTTGACCTATGGAAAAGTATAATTCAAATACAATAGTGAGCAACCATCTGAAAATGTTTTGAAGGTTAAAACTTGAGAAGGGTAGTATTCATATCTAGGAATTATACATTTTATACTTATGCTAGAGAAAAGGCTTTTAAATTAGTATGATTTAATTTATTTTATGACTGTGTTTATAAGTTTCAGAACTAGTGGTTATTTTATGATTACTATAAGATCAGGTAATTTTATCTCATATGAGAGCTCTTTGATAATAAATTAACTCTCTCATCTGAATAAAGGGTTTTTGTGGTGCCATGGGCAATGAGGCAAAGTTTGTAGAACACATATTTTAAAGAACACATTTCTACAAACAAAGTTTGTAGAACACATTAATTTAAAGTATATTAAAATAAAGCTATTTACAACTTGTAAAAGAAAGTACTTTTAGTCTTGTAAAAGAAAGTACAAGAGTACTAACTTGTAAAAGAAATACCCACAAGTAAAGCTTTTGGGGGGCTTCCCTGATGGCTCAGTGGTAAAGAATCTTCCTGCAATGCAGGAAGCATGGCTTTGATCCCTGGGTAGGGAAGATCTCCTGGAAAAGGAAATGGCAACCCACTCCAGTTTTCTTGCCTGGGAAATCCCATGGACAGAGGAGCTTGGCAGGCTACAGTCCACGGGATCTCAGAGCTGGACATGACTTACACACACACCTTTTTAAGATCAACAATAAAGTAATAGATCAACAAATGCAAAATAATATAATGCATACAAAATATTTTTGTGCTATTCACATACACACTGAAAGAATGATTGGAATGGAAATGAAAATTATCAGTATGTAATTCTAAATATTCACCCCTAATAGTCTTAATTGGAAATTGATAACTTATTTTACTCTTGAGCAGGAGTGCATGATGTTAAAAAATTAAGAGGAAAATTATAAAGTCAAAAGGTAAATGTTCAAATACATATATGTGTGTGCATGTGTGTGCGTGTGTGGATGTATTAATCTCATCATTAAAAGGAGGAAAAAAAGCCTTTAAAGTTTCCATTATCCATTATGTCAGGTAGCAAATATCTTCTCAACGTAACTCCAGACATTAAATCTGTCGAGAGGAATGCTGTAAAATAAATGTCTGGGATACCTTCATAAACAAAAATCTTATTTCCATAATTCATACAGCTGGCTGGCATTTATTGGCACGTCAGGTGCAATGGGGACATTTCAGGAACATTAACATGTACAGCATCATTTGTCAACAAAGCAACAATGTAAGCAAATCGTTCAGAACTCATACAGATTTACAGCTTTCTCTGCCAGCTGCTAATTACGGTGTGCTCGGCCTATTTGGTATGGTCTTTTTATTGGAAAATGACAAAGGGGTTATAGTATCCAAGTTTGGAATATAGATGTGGCTTTTAGTAATAATATGAGTGTAATATGACCATGTAGCTTGGAGTTGTGATCCAGTTTTGCTGGTCTTATAATTGATCAGCTTTGATTGATGAAGGACAAAGAGAAATTCACAGCCTATTTCATTTCTGATACAAGTGTAACCTCTAAAACAAAGGGAAAATAGGAGGAAAAATTATCAAAGACCATGTCATAGCAGTCTTACTGTTTTCCCCTATGGAACATGACATGTAATATTTACCTCTCAAAGAAAAGCTGATGTGTTGATTGCTGACGGAGCAAATGTTACAGGAGCCTGTACATTTCAGAATGCTAGACTGTGCTTTGAACAATCAGGAAGCTCTTCCACAAATATCTTTAAATAATGTTAATGTTATGGCATAAGGTGACAAATGTCAGCAGTGTCAAAGTTAACATCTATAATCACCCCCTGCTTAAGTTGTTCAGTTTTAGGAAAAGACACAACTGTGCAAGCAAATGATGGAGTGTCAACTCTACCTTCAAATTCCCTGGATTGTGTCAAGATATATTATAATCCATAAAATGAATAGTGGTACTGCCGTCAAGCCCAGGATGTAAATCCATGTTTAGAAATATAAACACCTCCTATTCAACCAAAATATAAAAAGTTAAATTGGTAAATACTTATTCAAACGTTATTTAGATTTATCCCATCCCCAACCTTATTAAAACCCATTAAATTCCAGTCTGAACAGATTTGACATTCAGCAAATCAATTGCTGTCAGAGCAGCTGACTTGACCAGATATTAAAATATTTTAAGCTTTGCTAGCACTGTATCTTCAAAGAAGAAATGTGGTGAGACATTCCTAGGGCTGGTTATATTAGGCCAGCAATGGTTGACTAAATTTAGTGTACATTATACTAAATTAGCATCATCTCATATTCCTGTAAATAAATATTTTAACTTCAAAAAGAGTTTATAGATCAATAGTCCATCTATTTTGCATAATCCTCCAGTGGAATCTCTTACAGTCTTCCCTTACACATTTGTCATTATGTATTTTGATTGTTGGTGATGTCCTCTTCCCCTAGAGTAGAATTCCTAAAAACAGAAAATATACTGTGTTCAATTTGCACCCCCAATCCTTAGCACAATCTAGAACACAGGACATACCAATGAAAACTAATCAAAGGGATGAAAGAACGAATTCATGCATGAATATTGGGGAAGCTCTTGATAAGATTCTGAGGAAGCAGAAATTTATCAACATTTGTCCACTAGTCCTTTTCTTCAGGATAACTTCTAAGTCCTCTAAGAGACATATTTCCTCTGTATTTTCTTCTCTTTTTCTTTTCTAAAACCTACTCTCAGAAAAGTATCTTAAACCCACAAATATTAGGTATTAAGTATTGTCTTTTTCAGGGGAATTTATATTCTAACCAAGATCCAGCTCTTAAACTAAGATTGATTGTTAACTTGAGGCTTTTAGGCATTCCTTTTACGTAAAGAAAAAATTTTAAGGTGAGGGTGAATTTAGGTTTCCCTTAATAAATAGTCTCAAATTTTTCCCCAAACCATCTTGTTTTGTGCCAAGAGAGGAGGTGGTATTGACTCTACTCTTTGGGATTATGTTCAATTTATACCAGGAATTAAAACACAGTCCCTGGAATGGAAATGTGGCTTTGCTAAGGAAAAATGCCATGGTCTAATTCTCATTAAAATGAAAATTTTAGGTTGAGTCAATATGAAGAGAAACATCTAGATTGCTATTTCCTGTGTGAAGCAAGTTTCTACTGAAATTAGAAGCAAACAAGAGCTTTTATTTTTTACTGTTCAAAGAATGCGAAAACTTTCAATTCATGTCATAACAACCCCAGAGAAACGGGGTTGACGGAATCAGATCATTTGGAAGAGAGGAACAATGGTGATTTGAGTAAAAGTCGCCGTTTGTGAATCTACCCAACTTGCCCAAAATTAAAATAATTACTCTTGAAACTAAATTACATATAAACTAGCATTTGTCTTAACCCTTACTCCGATTGTTATCCTTATTTTTATTTAGAATCGTTAAGCCAGATCTTTAGAATAGTCTGTATCATCCTTCCAAATAATTTAGATTTCACTAATTAATGATTCATATATACTTGAGATGGAATAGATTGATGTTTACCTGTTTACTATGCAAAAAAAATCTTCAAAAAATGCTTCCAAAATTCTAGGGACATTCTTAAGCATTATAAATTACTTGTAAAAGTTTTTCTTCCACAAAGTGGTGTTCTAACTATAAAATGTTCATCACTAATCTCTAATTCAGATCCTCTAAGGAATTCCACCAGGAATCATTTATTATCCTCAATAACATATAATAATCTATTTTAAATGAACCAAAGTTGACCATAATTTTATTTCCCACTAATTTAAGTTTTCCTTTCCTTTTCTTTTCCTCTTCCTATCCCTCCCATCAACCACCACTTTCACCTAACAGTAATACATGTTTATAGCCATTTTGAAATTACAGTGATATAAAAAAGAACTTTTGAGAATTTACAATTTAGGAAACATGGCAGAATTCAGGACTTCTCTTATTATCACTTGGTAGTTGATTTGCTTAAATACAAAATATCATAATAAAGAGATAAACATATAAAATTGATATTCTTTTGTAAGAGCTATGGAAAAATTATTATAGTTTATATTATATATAATACATATTGGCTTATGTATCTTAATTCAGATTCTAATGCAGATAGAAAATCTACCTTTAATCCAGTTGATGTGGAAATTCCCTCATATGACCTTTCTAAAAGAAAGCAGGAGGCCAAGCATGAGAACTGCCCTGTCCAGCTGTCCCTTAAAATGTTAGTCTGTCACTTAATGCTGTTAAGTCACTTCAGTCCTGTCCAACTCTGTACGACCCCATAGACGGCAGCCCACCAGGCCCCGCCGTCCCTGGGATTCTCCAGGCAAGAATACTGGAGTGGGTTGCCATTTCCTTCTCCAATGCATGAAAGTGAAAAGTCAAAGTGAAGTCGCTCAGTCGTGTCCGACTCTTAGCAACCTCATGAACTGCAGCCTACCAGGCTCCTCCGTCCTAGGGATTTTCCAGGCAAGAGTACTGGAGTGGGGTGCCATTGCCTTCTCCGCAGTCACTTAATAGGAGGTAGCAATTAATCAGCTTAATAATTCTCTCTTATTGTTCCCTTCGAAAATCTAATTTAAGGGAGAAAGAGAGACTTTAATCTCAAAAGGTAAATATTTAACTTAAAAATGGTACAGAAAGATAGAAAAGGTAGTTTGATAAGTGGCATTTTTCTTACATGAAAAAAAATAACATTCAACTAATAACATGTGTCTGTATATATTCTGTAGCAAAATAGAAACAACCTCAAGCAAGCAAATCTGAGAATTTAACATCAACAGACTCTCTCAAAACAGTATTATAAGAATATGTTTCAGGAAGGAATTAAATTATGCCAGAAGAAATGTCTGAACTGTTAGAAGAAAAGATTAGTGAAAAAACTAAACTTATGGGTAAATCTAAAGAAACTGTAAAACAATGATACATTTGTGGAGTGTAAATCTAGAGACTGATAAAATCTTGTCAAAAGTAGTGTATAAACTGGGTAGGGGAGTAAACAAAGTTAGTAACTTCCAAGGTCTACAGTAATTATGGAGAGATGTAAAGACTTTAGATGGTATTACATGATATACACATGGTAAAATTTCTTAGCCACTGTGTTCTAACATGGCCACCATTGGCTGGTAAGAATCTATCTGCAAAGCAGGAGACCCTGGTTCGATTCCTGGGTGGGGAAGTCCCTGGAGAAGGGATAGGCTACCCACTCCAATATTCTTGGGCTTCCTTGGTGGTTCACATGGTAAAGAATCCTCCTGCAATGCAGGAGACCTGGGTTTGATCCCTGGGTTGGGAAGATCCCCTGGAAGAGGGCATGGCAACCCAGTCCACTATTCTTGCCTGGAGAATCCCCATGGACAGAGGAGCCTGATGGGCTACAATCCATGTGGCTGCAGAGTCAGACACAACTGAGCAACTAAGCATGGCACAGCACACAGCTGGAAGGTGGCCACAGGGAAGGAACTTAGGAGTGGAGTTGGATTAGCCACCCAACAAGATCAGCCAAACCTTGTATGTCTCTATCACACCCTGCTTGTCCTCCACAGCCTGGAGCAGTCTGTTCTTTAAATAGAAGGTTTGTTTTATTTCTGTTGAGGATAGAGAGTATGCAAACAGAAGATAGAAATCCTAAGAAATATTCTGGATAGAAGAGGAGAGGTACGTTTCTCAGGGTTGAAAACTTAAGAGTCTTAAAGAAGTCCATGCATTTCCTTAAAAACCAAACATCAATAGCAAACAGGAATACAAGTGATGTATTCTGGAAGGAATGTTAGCTATTGCGAAAATTATTTGTCTATTCACAGAATGCTAACCTTCTAAATACTTCCACTTGGAAAAACAGCAGTAAGTCATTTCAATAAACATGGACATTTGAATAGAGTTTTTGCTGTCCATAGATGAGAGCCTAAGTAATTTTCCTACCAGCAAAGAACAATGTACTTTGAGAAACATGTGTGCACCTGTAGGTTCCTATTAACACACAATCTTTCAAAAGTAAACTTGAGCATGAGCCATTTGAATATTTCATAGCTAGGAGGGAAAAAATGATTTTGTCTTAACAAAAATACATTGAAAAAATTGTCAATTACTAACAAATAGAAAATGATAAACAAATGAAAATATCACTGCAAAAAAAAAAAAAAACAGAAAAATAAGCCTCAAAGAACAGAAAGCACTTTTCATCCAAAAATCAAATGTTTAATATTCTCATATAGTTTGTATTTATCATGAATTTCCAGTTTAACTTAAGTTTCTTTCCATTGCTACTTATGGACATGGATTACTTTTCTCACTCTTTCTCTCTCTCTTCTGCCAGTTCTGCTATTTCTTATCATGTGTATCTGCCTCAATGAGTTTTAAATGGCTAAACTGTTTGCTTAGAATTCAGGTGTTTTTCTTAGCAGATTTTTTTTCAAACTGAAGCTGGTCCCTTCAAATGTAGTGTTGAATTCCAAATGTCCCCCTAAAACATAACCATGAAAGTAATTTCTTTCCTCATCAACACTTCAGATAGTTAATAGCTGCAGGCACATGTTATAAAAGAAGTTGCTGAAGAAGGGAACTTGAAGTGAATTTGGCATAGAGTTGTGGATGGTACTAAACACATGGATGAAGTTATTTACTTAAGATTTTTCTTGTCGGCCTGATTTGGCTATATTTTCAAAATTGACACATACTAGGCTGTAGACTTCTATTTTCACTAGCTGAGAAACAGAATGATTGCAGACTTTTGCATGTTATGCATTTTTAAATATCACCAAGTTAAACTTAGATTTTGATTCTGTGCCCAGGACCAAGTGGAAAAATCTCCATCTTCAATAGTTCCTATTATCTTTTAGTCACAGGGCCACATACTGTATTTCTTCCATGAGTAAAACTCCCACTTGGAATTCCAAGCATTGCATAACCAGCAGAGTGTTCATATTATATGTAACTCAGTCGACTTTCAGATCTGAAACAGACATTTTATCTGCATGATATTCTTCTCAGCAGTTAAAACTCTTAAAATCGTGGTCCAAAATGGAGCCAACATTTAATTCATCCAACAAATATTTATTAAACACCTACTTCTACCACTAATATCACAACCATGACTACCACTTTACATAGTTCTTTACTGCTTTAAATTGCTTTTACAAACCTCATTTCATTTAATTACCATGTGAAATTGTCCACTATATTGAAGGAGCATAGAGTCCCATAAAGCAGATTAAGTCAATCGCCAGAAAAACTAACCTTTAAAGTCCTTGTCTATAGTTAGCTAAATGGTACTGGCTAATGTAGTATTTTTGATGCTTTTGGGAAACCGGCAAGTGATCTTAAGTAGTTCATTTGCACAAATGTACATTTATTTTTTATTTTATTCTTTTTAGTCCCAATATAATACTTTTTTGAGAACTAAGAAACTTCATATAAGCATACCATTTAAAATATACCACCTATATGAATGACATTTCTTGAAGCATGGCATATTTAAAATATGACCTATTTTTAAAATGTTACCCATCTATGTTTGAGCTAACTTTGGTCTATGGGCCATAGTTTGCCAAACTCTGTACTAAAGCAGTAGTTCTAAAAGTTTAGCTGGAAAACATCAATTGCTGTAGAAGTCCCAAACTGGTTTTCACAGCTTGTATTTATAATTCAACTGCTGGATCTGAAGAAACCTCAATAAGTTATCTGACTTTCTCTCCAAATATGATTCAATTTCTCTTGATATCTTTAACATGTATTTTACAATGTGGTGGTCTGTAGATTTGCTTGGATTTCATGAGTTTATAATATTTTGCTGACAATCTGTCTCTTCAAAGATGTTTTCTTTCGTTAATGGTAGAAGGTTTCTTGCCCAGGGAAATTCGACATAGACGTAATAAGAAGTAAAAGACAATAGAACAAGTTTTTGAAATTAATTCTCTTTTCTCTGATACAGCAAGCATTCATAAACCTTAAAAATTAGCAGTAGCCAGTGATCAAGCAAATGTTGCTAGTTTCAAACACAAGAGGGAGGAGGTTGCCTGACCATAGGGCTTGACCATTAAAACCTGAGCTGTATGATTTCTCTGGTTAAAGTGAGTTGAAGATTCTCAATTTTCCCTTGCTATTTGTCTTTCATATCTCAATCATGAGAACATAATTGAGCATTTTTACTTCATCTGGTGTTGAAAATCTTGCATGATGCAGGATTTAAAGTTTTCCATCCTAATTCTTAAAAGTCTTATTTCAAACCACATTGTATTGTGTGTTTCATTTAAAATAAGCAACTATTATATAGCTTATCTTGGATTTTTTTCCCCCTAAGTACACACAGTTGTTTGTGACTTCCTTTGGGAATGACTTGTTAATCTTACCCCAGTCCCATTTGTGAGCCTTCACTCTACAATGAGCATAGACTACTGGACACTTACCCTTTCAAAGATACATTTTTCAGGGGTTTTTTTTTCCCCTTGTATTACATGAAACAATAAAGCATTCATTAATTCTTTCTCTCTTTATTGAATTCAAAAGGCAAATAAGCTAGTCTTTTCTCTCTTTTTGGCATGCATCAGCAAAAGTATATTATGAGGTATTCTAAAATAATATATCTTCATAAAACAATATAGGTGGAGGTTTAAAGAGAAATAGGGAAAGAAATTGGAACCATCTGGATATCCAAAGTAGAGAAAAGTTTTTGCTAATGGTTGTCATGTTCACATTACAAAAATAACATTGTATGGCTTTCTGAGTGGATGGGAAAACACAGAGTTATCAAAAAGTTTTAAAAGAAGACAGTTCTGGAGTGTAGCAATTGATGAAGTAAAATTACTCATGAGACCTGTACTTAGAAGGCAAGCGGAGATTCACACTTCTTGGGTCAGTAGGGAATTAAACATATCTCAAAGATGATTTGCTTGGTCATGATAATGGAAATACAATGGTGTTCCAGGGAAGATGGAGGGGGTCAGATTTTTCTTTCTTGGCAGAGGTGAATGGGGAGAGCACCTTTTACTGGTTTGCTCTTAAATCAGCCTGATGAACTGGAAAAGAGTAGAAATTTCATGAAAGAAAAAAATAAAATTCCTGCTTTAGAGATAAGAGGGGAAATGTGAAAAAAAGAAGAAAGGAATGGAGGACAGAGTAGGGAAAAAGGGAAAGTAGGAAAACTTTTCAGAAACAGGCTGAACTCCCTCATGTGTAAATGTTACATACAAGAAGCAATGTAATTGAAATCTCATTTCAAAAGATATTATTTAAGTATTAAGACATAAATTATAAATCAATTTTAAGAGGATTATGTGTCCAATATAAACGTTTTTCCGGTTTTCTTTTTTTTTTTTTTGTCATTTCATCACTATGTCACCATGTAGGCAGGGAGTATGTCTTTAAAGCAGATTAGTAAAGGTGGTCTGATCAATTATTTTAAAGCCAAACCCAATAGGCGTGCTCTAATTTTGCATGTTTCAGCATAAGGTTGACCAGCATGATAGAATACTTATTTAAACAGGTATATCAATCTCAGAGATCTATATGTATAGTCTACCTTGATGTCCATTGGAAACAGAATATTCCTTATTGATTCGGCCTGCTCTGCTGCTGTATGTAGTCAGTGGGACTCATAGGGATGCAAATAGAATGAATCAACTCCTCGCTGGCCCTGGGCCTCCTCGAGTCATGTGAAGTAGGTTTCTGATTCCTTTATGTTCAGGCACAGCCAGGGAGACAAGAGTGTTACTGTCTTCCGCTGGTGCACAGAGTTACCTCAGGCTATGCAGGAAAAATGCTCTTTTCTTATTTTTAGACCTGAATCAGTCTCTGCCACTAAATGTATTCTTGTGAACACAGACAGCACTTTGTTGCTGTGCTCATGGGAAGGCGATGGAGTAACCTGTTCGGACGCAGCTGCAGGCCACCTGTAGAGAAAGTCAAATTAGGGAGAGACCCCACTGTTCTTTGCATTAATGCTTTTTGTATTGTTGTTTGACTTTTCCCCCCTCTGTCTATGTATCTTTTTCAACTTGGGAGATCGGGAGCACATTTTAAGGCTTTCTGTCCCTTTAAGGCATCTAGTGATTGAAAGGACTCGAAGATTTGAAAGGCTGTAAAAACTCCCCAGTTACCAATGAATGATGGCAATACAAAGAATTGTAAAGCTGTTGAAGTAGTCTTCTTACAGATTTAGTTTGTTTGGTGAACTTTCAGCAGCAGCTCTTGCAAGGTACTGTTCAAATATTCCCACCTATCTGTGCTGCTTCTCCTTGTAAGGATTTCTCCTATTCTCAGTGGAAACGTAGTTGTCTGCACTAGCAGTTCACTTTACTGGAGATAAGGAGAAGAAAAGAAAGAAATTCTTGAAGAAATTCTCCTCATCTTCCTTTCCTCATCTACCAGTTTGAAGCTTGAAAAAAGAAGCCCATAAATGAAATATCTACATTAGCCATAAATATTAAAGGAGGGAAATGCACAAATAAAAGTTGTTTCTGGAAAGCTTGATTTTGGCTGAATATCAAAAACCATTTCCTGACAATGAGATCCATTAGACTACAAAATAATTTCTCCAAGTAGTGGTTGCATTGCTTATAAGATTTCAAATTTAAGGATAGACTGAAGGCAGCCAAAGATATCAGGCTCAAATGCAGAGTTTTGTTCTGGCAGTTAGAAAAATCAATTCTTTTGAGCCTGGCTGTTTCTCTTGTTTTTGTTTATTTGATTGAAAATTCCAATCCAAATGTTGGATTGGAATTTTCCAAGACCCTCCATTATGGATCCTTGCAAGCTATTTTGGGAAACTGGACTCTCATGGACAGACCTGGTTTTGTCTGTGAATCTGCATTGCTCTTCAAGCATCTATCAGAAGCAAGAATCTATCAGTACAGTTATCACTTAGAGAATTCTCTCTGCTCCACTTTCCAATGTTTATCAAGCTCCTATATTATTGCACTTAAATACCATTTAGTCACAAAACCTTTCTATCATCAACATTTTGCCCGTTTGTATATACAAAATGCCCTTTTGGACAAAGTATTGTACATAGGTAGCTACTGAGATATTTCCTAACAAATTCCTCTAGATAAGGCTTTAGTGTTTTAGCCCTAATGACCACGATTTGGTACATACAGGTTATACTCCTACTAAAATCAGATGATATATTAATAGAATAGAATTTGCTGAAACTAAATAGTGACATTCAGACAACTTTAAATCTTGCATACATGTTCTGTGCTTCCTCCTAAATGTTGTACTCTCTTGAGCATCTCTGTTCTGGTGAAGATGGTTGGAGTAGTAATGCCTTATATAGCATAATATTTTACACTTTCATAGATTGTTCCTGCATATACGTCCTTAAATAGATCCTCGCAACACAACCCAACAATTGAAGCTAAGAGAGACAGAGCAGGGACTTGAAGTAAAGAGTTCAGCCTCTCAGCTCCTTCCTGCTCCATCAACATTTGCTCCATGCCTGCACTCTCACATGAAAAGCATTTGCATTTTCCATTTGGTATTCTCTTTCACTGGTACTAGCACCATAATTGGAGAAGGCAATGGCACCCCACTCCAGTACTCTTGCCTGGAAAATCCCATGGACAGAGGAGCCTGGTAGGCTGCAGTCCATGGGGTCGCTAAGAGTCAGACACGACTGAGAGACTTCACTTTCACTTTTCACTTTCATGCATTGGAGAAGGAAATGGCAATCCACTCCAGTGTTCTTGCCTGGAGAATCCCAGGGACGGGGGAGCCTGGTGGGCTGCCACCTATGGGGTCGCACAGAGTCGGACATGACTGAAGTGACTTAGCAGCAGCAGCACCGTAATTAGCACTTGGAACTATATATTCAGGTAAAGATGTAGTCCTGAGGGAAGAATGTAAAAAGTACCTAACTGCATAGAAACAAGGCACTAGAAAAAATGTAAAACATAGCACCTCATGTCAAGGTGCTTGAAATCCACAATTGAAAATAGGACAGGTCCCAGGAAAAAACTCATAGATAATCCCAAACTGACAGTTATACCAACATCTACTACTATGAAGCAGATTCAGGACACTTGAGGTAAAGCCACTTTTGCCTTCCAGCATAAAGAGGTGGAATTAATTGACCACAGGGAGCTAGTTGAGACCTTGCTTAAAACCATTCATCTATAACTTTCAAACAACCTGTGCTTCGAATTTGAAATGGTTTTACCGTTTTTTATCCCTGAATGCTGTCTTTAACCTAGGTATGCTTTAAAAGGGCTTCCCTGGTAGCTCAGCTGGTAAGAATCTGTCTGCAATGCAGGAGACCCCAGTTCGATTCCTGGGTGGGGAAGATCCCCTGGAGAAGGGATAGGCTACCCACTTCAGTATTCTTGGACTTCCCTGGTGGCTCAGACAGTGAAGAATCTGCCTGCAATAGGGGAAACCTGGGTTCAGTCCCTGGGTTGGGAAGATTCCCTGGAGGAGGGCATGGCAACCCACTCCAGTGTTCTTGCCTGGAGAATCCCCATGGACAGAGGAGCCTGGCAGGCTACAGTCCAGAAGCCTGGCAGGGTACAGTCCATGGAGTCACAAGGAGTTGGAATATTTGACTCAAAGACTTGATTCAAATCCTGACTCTCCTATTTACAATATTTGTATAGTTATTTCACTGAACCCCTATTTATTGTCTTCTAAAATGCAGAGAATGCTAGTAATAACTTTTCCCCAGATTGTTGTGTTAAATGAGATACTGAATGTGAGTGTGTTTTGAATGTGATGAATGGTATTAACATAATCTGTTATATTTTGCTCCAATTCGTTTAGTAGCTTAGTAATTTCTTAAATTATTCAGGTAACTACCCTTTTAACACCCAATTTGATCTCTGTGGGTGCTCAGCTCATATCAGGTAATTAACAGTGGAATAGAAAAGACATTTGGCATTTATAACAGTCCTTGGACTCCTGTATATAGACAGCCTTTCTTCTTGTCACTGTGTTTATGAGACATTCATACCCAAACTTAAAGCCAGCCCTGTAAAGAACTTTTCAGTGCCAGAAATCCCATATGGTTTTGATGTAAGTAAAAGGTGTACATTTCCCTCAGGGTCAAGTCTAAAATTTGGACCACTGCAGGCTTTGACCACATGTGTAAGGATCCACAAAACCTGTGATCTTACCTACTGCAATCGTATGCCTTTATTTACTCTACTTGTGTCCTTTGAATAGGTATACTTCTAGCCAAACACAGTAGAGGAGAAGGTTAAATGATATTAGGATAGTCCTTACAGATGAAAATACCACATTAAATGTCTTGACATAGTGCAACAGAATTACAAATATAGACATAATTTAAATCTATATAAGTCATCAATGTGGAGTGTTCTTTTAAATTACTTTCTTCTCCCAAATGAAATGTCAGTCATTTTTAGTTTTGATTTTTGCAAATTTTGAAAAGTTTTTTTTTTACACATCATAATTACTGCAGATACTTTTCAATCACACTGCTATAACTTGGGAGGAGAAGTAGCAGTAAAATTCTACTATGTTTCAAAACTTCACTGTGTCTTCAGAATTCTACCATGTGAATCAGAGTCTAAGGTGACTCAAAAAGAGACTAGAGAGTCTCAGCAGAGACCTTCAGATCTCACCTTTTTCATTGGAACTTTTTATAACACTTGTGTCTGAACTTTGACTATTTGCCAGAGAAACTTTACTTCCTAGAGCAAATATCCTGATATTTTAGAACCAGAGATGTCTCATAATTTTGCACACATCTATGCATTATCAAAAGCCCTGTGAATTACTAGTCATTTAAATACCAGTTATCTACTTTTTGCTGATTGTTTTTTCATTGTAATTGCTCCCATTTCCCGTCTTGACCCTAATGTTTCAGAGAAAGGAAGGCATCCCACAATAGAGAGAGTGATCTTTCATTTGTGAGCTGCAAAGCTTCATAGATCCTAATTTGGCAGTATGTTTGCTGCAAAGCCTTGGAATGCTGTTTTGCAGTTTCGAAAGTGATCATACTCAGCTTCCCAGAATTTTTTATGCCTGGAGGATGCCACAAGAACAAGGGTAGCCTTGTTAACAGTTGCAATCTCTCGAAAACAAGATAGGATTTGGATATAAATCATCACTTCAGCTCACAAAGCTATGTTCTCCACCCCACTAAAGGATTGCATTTACATGTAAAATGGTTAATACTGATCTCCACTAGAACTCCTAAATGGAGGAATGTAGCTGCCATGTGTTCAGTGACTTTGGGGTTAGGGAAGAATGACATCACCAAATTTAAGCATATTATCGGGCTGACATAGAGGCACCTTGTTTTCTCTTCTGTGCATAGAGCAAGGATTGTGTTCTGAGTCTTGATTTTTTCCTCCCAAAGAATACCTTTCTACCCCACTTCTTAGCAGCTGCGATATGAAGGGTTGAAAATGTCACTTCAGCTAATGATGAATGATACTTGACCTCCGTATGGGTTACTCTGAATTTTACGCAATGCTAAATTAATATGAGAGATTCCGACTCAAAGGACTTTGGCTGTTACGAACTGCTCTGAGGATGGAGTTGTGTAAAGCAGGCAGTAGCTTCAGGGTTTTTTGTTGTTGTGTCCTTGGTGGTGGTAGAGGGGTGGGGGCGCTCTAGAAGCAAGGTAGAAGACGCAGTGTGCTAACACTTTCATGTCTTTTCTCCTGTGACATTAATATCTTTTCATACTGGAAATATTGTCAGTAGCAGAACCAGTTTGTGAAAAAAAATTCTCAAAAGGGCAACTGGCCCACATGTCTTTGTTGTTTTTATTTGAATATAATTAATTATGTAAAGTAATATTTAGTGGAAGATTAACAATTAGTAGATTCTGTCAAGTAGTCACACGGAAATTACTAACTAATTGAACGACTGGTCCTCTATTGTGTCAGAAAGCAATGCTGAGTGTCATTCTTTTTATCTTTCTACTTTGTTGTTTTCACAGATCCCCTTGTTCTAAGATGTATGTTTCACAGCAGACTAATAAATAAATAACCCTGGTTGTAATTTCATAGCATGCAAAAGGGTTTGAAATAAAAACACCTGTTTTAATTAGCATTATGGTTTGTTCACTTTAAAAAAAAAAAGTGATAATCCTGATGCAGTTAGCTGACATTTTTAAAGCTTTGAATTTCCATCTGTATCTTATATTATGATGTTTCAGGATTGTCATGAGTTAATTATGTTAACTTGGGAAGCATTGCTTGCATTTAGAATGAAAAACTTCAGCTTGAATAGACAGAAAAGCAGATGCTATCTTTCTTGTCAATTGCTTTGTTGTGGGCTGCCTTGCAACTTTTCATGTATTTCTGGATCTAAAGGGAAGTGTAAATCTCTATTTATTTTAAGTTTATCATAAACTACACAATTTCAGTATTCTTCTGTTTTGGCTGTACGTGTCTTGTGTATCCTTACATACATCGCTTTCCTGCCCCCAAATCCAAAAACCCATGGTCAAATGATCTCTTCTTTAATTCTTAATTTGTTTTGTTGTGCCTAGCCATTATGGAGATTAGAGCATAATAAAATTGAAGAATAGGACAAGGCTACATGGCTTGATCCTTTTTTCAGTTAATTTTTCTACCACCTTTTTTTTGCTTTTGTACATCAACCTTTTAAACAGTGCAAAAATACGTGCAGCATCTGGGCACAACAAGGCATGTTAAGGATGGAGTAGACACTCTAAGTAGGAATTTCCATGCTTTTGTGAGCTTAATGTTCCTTTAACGTAGAGAGCAGCTGTGTTTATGTCAATAATTACACTTTGAAATAAGTGCATGTACATGTGTTTCTTTATGGGATTAAGGATGTTAGGGATGGCCTTCCACAAAAGATATTTGTGCCTCCCATCTCCACCCAGAAAGTTCCTACAGTATTCTAAGCCAAGTTATACTGTTTGAGATTCTGAACTATTACTCTGGACAACTGGATTCAAGTTTCTAACATACAGATTATTGGATTGTGCTTAGTGCTCAATCACTTCAGTCAAGTCCGACTCTTAGTGACCTCATGGACTGTAGGCCACCAGGCTCCCCTGTCCAAGAGATTCCCCAGCCAAGAATACTGGAGTGGGTTGCCATTTCCTCCTCCAGGGAATCTTCCCAACCCAGGGACTGAACCCATGTCTCCTGTGTTGGCAGGCAGATTCTTTAGTACTGAGCCACCTAGGAAGCCCACTATTGGACTGATATGCTTGTAATTTTCTGTTTCCTCCCTGCTCCACACTGGTTCTCCCTTATTCTCTACCCTGCTCTGTACCCAGGATCTAACTTATATGTACCACTTCACCAAGGTCCTGTTTACCAAAAGGCTTCCAACCAGATTGAACTAGAAGGAGGCTTCTGCAGAACAGAGGATAGGAGGAGACAATGCAAGAATGCTCCGATTCTTAATGCTTAATCCCCAAATCAGGCTTCGTAGGTGGCACTAGTGCTAAAGAACCTGCCTGCTAATGTAGAAGTCACAAAAGACGTGGGTTCAATCCCTGGATCAGGAAGATCCCCTGGAGAAGGGCATGGCAACCTAACCTGTATTCTTGCCTGGAGAACCCCATGGACGGAGAAGCCAGGAGGGCTACAGTCCATAGGGCTGCAAAGAGTTGGACACGACTGAAGCATCTTAGCACGCATGCATGCACAATCCCCAAATTAGTGTCATAGAAAATAAATCCTCAGCTTTCAAAGGCAAGTGAGATCAAGCAGAAATGGATCACTCTAGGGAGGATTTTAGGAGATGGCAATGGCAACCCACTCCAGTACTCTTGCCTGGAAAATCCCATGAGTGGAGGAGCCTGGTAGGCTGCAGTCCATGGGGTCGCTAAGAGTCGGACACGACTGAGCAACTTCCCTTTCACTTTTCACTTTCATGCATTGGAGAAGGCAATGGCAACCCACTCTAGTACTCTTGCCTGGAGAATCCCAGGGACAGGGCAGCCTGGTGGCTGCCGTCTATGAGGTTGCACAGAGTCGGACACGACTGAAGCAACTTAGCAGCAGCAGCAGCAGCAGGGAGGATTTTGGGAGATGTGAATGCTTCCCTTTGGGCTTTAAAGAATTGGTAGGATGGAGTAGAAGGAGGGAGGGGATATGATAGCTTAGGGTCCAGAATGAGAAGGAACCAAAGTATGGAGGGTACGGAGTATAGCTTAACTTTTCTGGGGAACAGAAAGAATACCAGCTTAACAGGAACAGATGTCAGGGGTCTGAGTGAAGAGGAAAGTTAAGATTAAATGGCAGGTTGGGTCATGTATTAATAGTAGAGGCCTTGAATGGATGGAATGAGAAATCGTGGTCTTTAAAATACATGACAAACGTGTCCTCAATCTATAGACCCAATCTGTGAATGATATGTATTGTGGAGGTTTATTCAAGTGCCTTATCACACATTCAAATTAACTTTTGGCTGTTCTATCCCTTAAAAATAGCTCTGTTCATTAAAGGAAATGTAACCTAGATTTTCAGAAAACTAAAACATAATGTTCCTAAAATCATGTCATGCCTTAACCAAGAGTCATCATTTAGTACTGTCTTCCTAAAACCTTTTGGACTAATGTGGAGTGTTATAAATCTGACAGGTTATTTGTAGTTGGTTTGATTGCAAACTATCAACTTCAGACTATCAAACAACAAATTGATAGTTTGCATAGACATGACCATTGAGCCTGGGAAACACCTATCACTCCATTATGTTTCATTCCCCTCAACTTTAGATGTATTTTACCCATAAAATTTACAACATAGTGATCGTTATTCAGCACCAGTTCAGAGAACACTGGGTTTGCAGTGATTGGTGTTCTTTAGGACAGATGACCTGAATCACAAAGTGTGACTTATTCCGTGTACTTAAGACTGCTGCTCCTCCGCTAGAGACAAAACTGCTGTGGAGTTTACCTTGTCAAGTCAACTAATTTGTGTAGATGCTGATTTTTGGAACTTAAGTATTAACACAAGAATCTATGTTTAACACAGATTCCAATTTGTTGGTTGGATATTAACCAATCTGTTGGTTGGATATTCCTTTCAAATCAGTCTGGAGCTGTTTGCTTTTAAACTCATATAAAAAGAATTATATTCTGACTTCCAGGACATAAATTTGAGTGGTACCCTTCTCTTCTTGCTCTGTTTCTACATGACAATTTGTCTCCCTTATTATCTTAGTCTTGCAAAATAGTTTACAAGTGAGGAAACAATGTTAAAAACTTACTGTGACACTAACTTCCTGAGTGAACTTGAGCTAGTTAATTTCTCTGGTCTTTAGCTCTTCACATGTTAAGTTAGGATAGTACTACCTTGCTTGGTTGGATGGAAGTTAGTTAAGATTTTGTGTGTGTAAAGTACATCTCGCAGTGACTGGCACATGATAGAAACTAACTTAACAGCTTCTGTTGTCATTACTGTAGTTATCATTACTATTTAACTCTTACTTCTATGTTGATAATTCTCAAATTGACCTATTTAATCTTTATCCCCTTTACTAAGCTTCATGTTCAAATATACAAATGTCTATATGGACATTGCCACCTGGAAATGCCAGTAGCATTGCCAAATCAAACTCATACTCCCTGGCATCTTCTTGTTGAGAATGAACTGAATGAATAAAAACTCTTCCTCGGTGTCTAATACGTGACAGCTGTATCAACACACCAACATCCTTCTAGCTAGAAACAATAGTTTTACCTGATTCTCTTTTCCCTTTACCACCACTGTTTTCATTAAATTTTAAGTCCTTTTATCCTCAACCTTTTCTTTGAATTTCTACAAAGACTACGTAATTCTGGCCTTCATGGTGCTTTGGACAATTGCAATGACTTCCTAAATAATTTACATATTCTTATCTTTTCATCTCTCAAATACTATGTCCACTAAAATACACTCTGAGTGACATATATCCCCACTCAAACTTTTAATGGGTCTCTCTTGTCTAAAGAACATTTAATCTCTTAACATGACAGTGAAGCTATCCACTGATTTCCAAGCTAAGCTCTCGTCACCTTACACAACCCACTTTAGCATGCATGCATCAGAATCACCTGGAGTACTTGTTAAATCACAGATGGCCAGCCGCACCCCAGAGATTCTGATTCAGTAAGTCTGAGGTATGGTTCATTAATTTTCATTTCTAACATTGTCCTATGTGATGCCAATATGGCTGGTGCTGAGACCACATTTGTATGACCAGGGCCTAGAACATCTTTCTTTCCCCATCTCAGTCCATCAAAATCCAATGAATCCCTTACTGCCATTGAATGAACCAGTTCATACTCTGTGCTAGCACAGTGCCTAAGGGTTCTAAAGGCTTAGAACCAGATTACTGGACTCTAGCTAAATATCTGCGTGAACCTGGATAAGTTACTTAATACTGGACCCATTTCCCTATCAGTAAAACTGGAAAAAATAATAGTGCTTATAGCGTATGTTGATGTGAAAATAAATGAACATATGTGAAGCACTTAGAATAGTGCCTGAGAAGGACTCAATTCTATTATGTTACCTAGTAGTTCATATCTTTAATCTAACACTCCACTTAGCATATTATGACATTTAGAGTTTGCAGAACAAAGTCCTTTACTAGATATTAAGCACCCTGAAAACAGAGACCACATCTCCATGAATTCCCAGAAACATAACCCCAGGCCTAGCACTTTATAGAAATTAAGTATAAAAACCTTTCAATTCAATTGAAATTCAGAAAAGATTGCAAAGAAATCTTAAGTAAAACTCTTCTAATCAATAAACAAAACCATCCATTTGTTTTTCCCTTATCATAAAGATGCATAAAAATGCGGTCAGTTATTAATAATACATTGAAAGTAGGTTTGCCTTTTCCTTTGACTTTTCTAAACTCTATAATTAAAACAGCTTCAAATTGAAAGATTGTAAAGAAGAAATTAATCTTATTGGTAAGTAAAAAAGCAAATCCCATGGTTGATGATAGATATGACCTGTTAGCAATAGTTCCACTTTTACACTTCCTTCTCTTACAATCAGCGTGTGGAGACCAGCATAATCCAATTAATTGTAATTCCCTTTTGTAGAGTCAGTAAAGTAGTGCATGATACTGAAACACCATTGAAGTCTTATCTCTGGTCAGATAATCCACACGGATTTTCCTTTTCCAACTACCAGCAGGTTTTTATAAACTTCAGGAAAATAGAATATTTTGACTTCCTTGAACTTGTGATAAATGTGATACACAGTAATTGTCTCTGAACTTTAATCCTTTGTATATGCCTAGCCATCAGTTTTCTAGGCTTCTTTCTCTGCTGTACAATGGTTTCATGAATACACCTGCGTTTTTCTCTATCTCCTGACTGCATTTAAAATATTGTTTTTCCACAGTGAATATGCAGTATTTTAACACAACAGAGCATCTCAACTGAGCTGTTTGCTGCTGGTACCTCTTGGACGCATAATCTCTCATCCATATACTCCTTCTGATCCGTCTTGCTCACTCCTGGCAAAGCACAGGAAAAATTATAACAATATGCTGAAATAAAAGTTATGTGACTGTGCTCTTTCACACACAGAATATCTTACTGTACGCATTTAATGCCTTTTCCATCTTAACTAAAGTTCAGCAGTTTGAGGTGCAACAGTAAAACTAGCATGAATTTATTTTTCCTTTTTCACAATTTCATGGACAGAAGGTCTGTTCTTAAACATCAATCTTAGTAACTTCAGCATACAACTTTTTTTCCTTTCCTTATTAAATGGAGAACATTTACCCTTTCACTTAGAGGAAACACATTATAGCATCTCTTTGGCATATCCAAATTGCCAGCATCACCAGTCTTGTGTTTGGGGGCCAGTATTAAGGAAGGGTGTCTTGCACACAAGCCTCTGATATTATGGCAGCCAGTGTGGTAGATTGAGATGGCTACCTGGGACTGATGGAGGCTACACTAGGCAAAAGGAAGATTCAGGTCCCTGGGAGTGGGGAGGGAAGGGGACAAATCAGGACCGCGTGAGATTTCATCACACCACTCAGAATGACTTAAAATTTATTTCTAAAATTTATCATTTAATATTTTCAGACTGTGGTTGATGGCAGATACCTGTGGAAAGCAAAACTAAGGATGAAAGAGGACTGCTAAGGCTAAGTTATTTAGGGTGTGCCCCCAGAGTAATGGGCTTCCCAGGTAGCACAGTGGTAGAGAATCCACATGCCAGTGCAAGAGAGGCAAGAGACACAGGTTCGATCCTTGGGTTGGGAAGATATCCGGAGGAGCAAATGACAACACACTCCAGTATTCTTGCCTGGAAAATCCCACAGATAAGAGGAGCCTGGCCAGTTACAGTCCATGGGATTGCAAAGAGTCAGACACAACTGAGGACACAGGCACGGCCTGGAGTAATACGATTACCAGGCTAGGATGAGTAACATACTAAATGGACCTGAAATGAAGCTAAATGTAGGCCAGAGTGAAGATCAGCAGCACAGACGTGGGTGACCTCAGGAACCATAGGCAAAAACTCAGGAGTGAGGGCCCCAGATGTGTTTTGTGTTAGACCAGAAGAGAAGAAAAGCAAGAAGAGTACCTAGTTGAAGAAAGCTGTATCTTTCCACTAACATCACTCCAGTTTCCTCCACTAACTTTCTTGTGTGAGAATGTGTGGTGAAGTTAGCCTGAGTACATCTCTACTCTGCAGAGAAAAGGGAGAGGCTCGTATAGGCCAAAACTGCCTAGGCTACTTGGAAAGGTGTCTTAGTACTAACAGTTCACCTGAGACTATAGAAAATGATGTCTTCTGTCTTTCTACAAAAGGAACTGTAGATAACTCTCAGACTTGGACATTTATATAGTTATCATCATCATCTTTATTAAAAAGATACTTAGTAAGCACTAATTGAGCATGTCTTTGTACTAATGAATTGAATATAAAATTAAAAGGAGTAGCTCCTTTCCTAGAGACAGCATAATTCTAGTACTAATGTTAAAAAACTTAAGAATTGTCATATTTCAAGAGATTATATATCATTTCTTAGATATCTTACAATCCTCATTCTGTCATTATAACTGCCTTCCCTACCCGTACCTCTTGCACTTAGCACATTTGACACATATTAGGTGTTTTATTTTTAATGAGTGAATGTATTAACTTGATTGGTAGTTTTGTTTCACTTTGCACTATAAATGTAATACTGAAATTGATGTATAACGATGGAATTTCATTCATTCATTTCATTTTCAGCATGCTAATTCCTTTTTCTTTTGACTTTGTTTCTATTTAGATTTTTATTTCATCAGAAAACAGTCACTGTTGTTGGGTTTATTTTTTTGATTTGTACTTACCGTTGACCCCTGAGCACTGAGGGGATTAGGTGTGGCAAAACTTCCATGCAGTTGAAAACCGGAATATAATTTATAATCCACCCTCCATATGCGCAGTTCCTCTGTAGCCATGGCTCTGCGTCTGCTGATTTGACCAAGTGCGGGTCATTTAGCCCTGCAGTATTTGAAAAAAACTTGTATATTAAGTAAACCCTTGCAGTTCAAACCCAGGTCGTTCAACGGTCAGCTGTATTATTGTTATATATTTGTTAAGCATCAATTGTTTATCAGTTCTTACTTAAAGAGTCAAACTTTTCTTTTCATCAGAAGTTACATCTCTCATGACAGTACAGTAAAAGGAGTAATTTAAGCCAGATATTATATAAGATTCTGAAAATATTTGCCAAAGTCTGACTGACAAAGATAATACTCAAATAAATTTTCTAATAATGTATAACAAGCCTATACTAGATCTTTTATATCTCTTCACTGAATTCTCACACAAAATTAGGAGGGAGAGATAACAGTTCTCATTGGACAAGTAAGGAAACCAGTATGTTAAGCAATATCTATATATATGCACGTACCTACAATAGACATATTATCTGTATACGGGTATTTATAGACCTTAGTTATATTTATTTCCTAGATATCATTATGAGATATGTTTTGACCTGACCTTCTGCTTGGTATTTACAAATGTAATATAACTCAGAGAGAACAAAAAGCGATAGTGTTGAAACTTAGAGCCGATAACGAAGAAAACTTTCAAAAATGACTTGAAATTTAATCCTATGGATTCTCTACCCTTTGGCGTATGTAATGTATGAAATCATCCATGGAATTTGAGTGAATTCAGAATCTGTTTGGAGAAGATGGTCAAATAAAATGAACCATTGTGTATAGTGTCTGCAGAGCACAAAAAGCCTTTGACTGCATGGAAATAAGAGCAGTATTGGAAGCTCTGAGTGAGAAAGGAATTAAAGAAGTATATATTGGTATCATGAAAGGTATCCTTTTTTAAAATTTACGATCCTAACAAAGTCAATTCATTTTTATCATTGTTACTGTTGTTAGAGTCTGAACAGGGCTACCTCCCCTCGGATGCCTAGACAAAAAAACCTAGGAGCCAGGAGAGAAAAGTAATGTCCATAACAGCCTTTTATAAGGTGCATTATACATGGAGTTACGATGGGAAGATGCTGTACGTTATGCCATTATAAATTAAAGATGCAAAAGCAGTGACACATTTGTTATAGTTTCCATCTGTGGTGCCTGCTTCACAAATTTCAGTTGTACCTATTTATTATGTTATTATTTACATTCAAATGAAATCTGAGGAAAAACAAAAATAAGGCATAGTCATTCTTGACTCAGTTCCTGTACTGGTTAGCTGGGGAAGGATAGATAGAGTAGAAGGCTGCTCCACCACCATCAAAGAGAGTCACTAAAGACATTTCATTAGCCTGTGACATTATTTGCATGCCTTGGGCTTCTTAAGTGATTCCCAAAGAAATATACACAGCATGAAGTCCATGGAAAGCAAGCTAAAATGGCATACCAAAATACCCCAATTTATTTTCACTTAACCCAGTGGAGTTAAGAAATAGAAGCTTTCATGAAAGAGGCTTTAGCATGTTGGAGAATTTCTGCTTATTTTCTTGGCTCCTCCCTTTTTCTTACTACAAGGAGGCCACACAAAACTGAATTTGGTAAACCAGGTGGCAAAAGTGTCCATTCTCTATATGGATCAAGCCATCTCTTTTTATAGTAGAGCAACCATTTTCAAATGTATGTCTTCTAATAGCTTCCTGCAGGTTACTGTGGTAAATAGTAAGGAATAAATTTCTTTGGTTTTGGAATATAAAATTACATATTTAAAACAACTTTCTGCCTTCTTTGATAGATAACCACGGCCATAGGGAGTTAATTTGGCTTGCATTGAGATCTTGTGTGTGTGTGTGTGTGTCTGTGTGTGTGTGCACGGGCGCTCGAGTATGCACAATGTCAGTCGCACACTGCTTGTGCAACTGCTTGCCACCCCATGGACTATATAGCCCACCAGGCTCCTCAGTCCATGGCATTTCCCTGGCAAGAATACTGGAGTGGATTGCCATGTCCTACTCCAGGGGATCTTCCCGACCCAGGGATCGAACCTGCTTCCCTTATGTCTCCTGCATTGTCAGGCAGATTCTTTACCACTAACACCACCTGCGAAGCCCAAGATTTCCAGAGAACAATTTTAAATGTTCCTTAGTATTTCATGTCTTGGGCTATAGCAGCAATGAAGTATTTCTACTTTAGAAGTAGTAGCTGGAAAAAAGAATGAGTAAGAAAATAGCAATCATGATTTTATTGTCTGGTAGTCATGCTAGAGAGTATCCTGCATGTGTATAGAGCAAACCATTTGAAATAGTTAGGTTGAGCCTGAATAGGCAAGAAATTGTTCAACTAATTCAAATTTCAAATGCTTTCTCTGAATCTAGATAATAATTTTTATTTAGTTTGAATTACTTAAACAGCTATTTCTGTTGTCTACCATATTTCATATGTGACACGGCCCATGATTTGAGAAAATGTCTAGATATGATCTAGGAACATGATGTCTTTCTCTGCACAGAAACTTTGGGTTGGGCATTGTATTCATTCTCTAGGGTTGCCAGAACAAAGTATCGTAGACTAGGAGGGATGGGGGGCTAGGGGATTAAACAATGGAAATGTATTTCCTCTCCGACCAGAATCAAGGTGTTGGCAAGGTTGCTTTCTTCTGAAGCTTCTCTCCTTAGCTTGTGGATGCCTGTCTTTTTCCTATGTCTTCACATGGTCTTCCTTTGTGATGTCTAATTGCCCCTTCTTATAAAGAAACCAGTCATATTGGAATAAAGCCATCCATGTCACCTCATTTTACCTTAATTACCTCTTTAAAGGCCCTATCTCCAAATATGGTGGGGTAGTGGTCATGTATGGATGTGAGAGTTGGACTGTGAGGAAAGCTGAGCACCAAAGAATTGATGCTTTTGAATTGTGGTGTTGGAGAAGACTCTTGAGAGTCCCTTGGACTGCAAGGAGATCCAACCAGTCCATTCTAAAGGAGATCAGCCCTGGGAGTGCTTTGGAAGGAATGATGCTAAAGCTGAAACTCCAGTACTTTGGCCACCTCATATGAAGAGTTGACTCATTGGAAAAGACTCTAATGCTGGGAGGGATTGGGGGTAGGAGGAAAAGGGGACAACAGAGGATGAGATGGCTGGATGGCATCACCGACTCGATGGATGTGAGTTTGAGTGAACTCTAGGAGATGGTGATGGACAGGGAGGCCTGGCGTGCTGCGATTAATGGAGTCGCAAAGAGTCAGACACAACTGAGTGACTGAACTGAACAGGAGTTTGAGACTCCAAGTTATTCATTGGAGCAGTGTGGTGGTGGGGGCACAATTCAGCCCATAACAAACATAAAGCACATTTCGGGGGTGAATTTGTCTCTGCTTTAAGGTCAAAAAGAGTATTATTCTAGGGGACAGGAATAAGATGGAAAATGCCTAGAACCTACTTTATTTTCACTTGAATAAAATTTCTGAGCACCTGGCGAAGCCCTCTCTTTGAGGTATCCAAAGCAGCCTCAACAGTTGTAGCTCTAAAAAGGCACCAAATACAGCTCCTAGTATGTAGTCTCCATTCAAGCTACAATTGTTGAGTAAAAATTAAATAAACTAGCAAATTAACTGGTCGACCAGCCTAATTTTCTAAGATAACGTCCCCACCAAAGTCTGATGTTCCCAAGGAATTACAGAGGTCCTTTAGTGGGTGCAGGATGCAAAGAGGATGGTTTTGGCACAAAGTTTACATATCGCTGTGTTTGAGAATTTGGAACCTCTCTAATCCACCAGAAATCAGATTGAACCGTCACTTTAAAGAGCTAACACGACAGGAAAGGTTGAGCTAGTTGGATGATTCACCCGACTTCCTTTTGATCCACCCCTTTGAATGCTAAACTAAAAATCAGCTGTATCCTTATAAACGGTATGTTTCATCCACTCATATCTAATCTTCCAGTTTGATTTTATGGCCAAACATATTATTATTTTTTGGATCAATTGTCCCTATGACATTTCTTTCATTCATGATGTGACTTTCATGTACCCAGCAGGGCTTTCCGATAAGGTTTCCAAATGGTCATCTGTGCTGGAAGCAGATACCATATCCTTTATGAGAGTTTCACGATGTAATAGGTTCTTGTCACTGTATTAATGATATCAGAGCTATTCTCTCTGTATCCTGGTAAAGTTGGGCTGTCTTTTCCTCTTTTTTTCTTTTATTACACCAGTAAAATAAAAGTTGGAAAGGGACTTTAAAACTTCCGTGGAAAATTACAAGGCAAAAGTGTACTTGTCTTTCAATATACAAAGATGCTCATCTTTATTCTTATGTAACTATTCTACTCTGGAGAGTCCAAGTTTGTCTGCAGCTCCATGTCAACCAATCCTAGGTTAACACAGTGCCTTTAGTTAAAGTCAGACAATGTTGCAACTTTGAGTTATAGCAAGTCTGTAGAGCAATATATAATACAAGAAGAGAGTGGTGATTAAGCTATTAGTGATATTTATTTATTTATTTTTGACTGCAATATGTCTTCATTGCTGTGTGTGGACTTTCTCTAGTGGAGGCAAGCGAGGGCCACTCTTCACTGCGATGTGTGGGCTTCTCTTTGTGATGGCTTCTTGTTGCGGAGCATGGGCTACAGGTGTACAGGCTTCAGTAGTTGAAGCACATGGGCTCTGTAGTTGTGGCTCATGGGCTCTAGAGCATGGCTCAATAGTCGTGGTACACAGGCTTAGCTGCTTCAAGGCTTGTGGAATCTTCCTGAACCAGAGATTGAACCTTTGTCTCCTGCATTGGCAAGAGGATTCTTAACCACTGAACCACCAAGGAAATCCTATTAGTGATATTTAAATATTTCTTTTTCCATGGAAAGTATCATGACATTCTGTGGTTCTCAAAGATACACCTTTCAGTTCTTTTTAAAAAGAGGTAATTTCTAATAGCTATTGTCAAAAATGTTTAATTTCAAATATAGTGGATTTTTAGCTAGATATAGGTAAGTTTTTATTTAAAAAAAACAAGTCTACAAAAAACCCTTTAAGGAAGGACATTTCAAGATAGACTTGAATGCTTGGATACAATATTAAAATATATTTGTTGTGGTATCTTAAAAGTCACAGAGTGACTTTGGATTTTGGAGCTTAAGCTGTCTTCAATTCTGTTTAAATGGTTTAAGCCAAAAGCCGTAACCAACATGAATTTACAATAACCTGATTAGAGGGCCAGGAGAAACCAGCACAGATTATTGGTGTGACGATTGTGAGGTGTCTTGACTCAACCAGACTTCTTCCCAGTACTGGACTCCAGCATGTGAAGTTTTTGTTGAGCTCCTATGACAAATTGCATCATGCTGAGGCAAATCCTCTAAGACAATCAGGATGGTTTATGATGTTTGCTCAGTATTTCCATTACTTTAATCCCTAATATATTTTGCCTTTTGGGCCTTTATTCACCTTCCCCATCACAAGGGCATCTTGGATATGCCTGAGGTTTTTTTGCTTTCCAAATGTTTTTCAGATACATTTTCTCATTTGATACAAATGACTATCCTTCTAAATATATTTATTTCACAAATAAATAGATACACAATAAATTAGCGGTAAATCCAGGTCTGGTGTTTTATATAATCTCTTTCTCACTCTATCATGTTTCCTCTTCACTCTAGCACCACATAGTAATTTGCTCCATCTTCTGTCCCATTCCTAATGCATTCTTTTTATTGCCAGTTTGCTTTATATCTATTTATATAAAAATCTGTGTCTTCTATAAATGAGTAATTAGGAAAGATCAGAGTCAGGTCACAGGTAAAAGCATAGCCTCAAGTAAGATATTTAGGGATAAAATATAAAAATCACTATCTTTGAAGTAATAGTCAATCCACTATGACTTGCAATTACCATTTACTTGCCTTTATCCTTTCAGCTTCTGCAAGCCAGGCTTAGCCTGACCATAGTGGTTTGGAGAGAGACTGATTGGCTCCTTGGGCTTCACGGGTGGCTCATTCGGTAAAGAGTCTGCCTGAAGTGCAGGAGATGCAGTTTCGATCCCTGGGTTGGGAAGATCCCCTGTAGAAGGAAATGAAAACCCACTCCAGTATTCTTGCCTGGGAAATCCCAGGGACAGAGGAGCCTGGTGGGCTACAGTCCATGGGGTCGCAAAAGAGTCAGACATGACTTAGAGACTAAGCAACAACAACAAATTGACTCCTTATCCTGGGTTTATAACTTGTCAGCCGTGGAAATTTTACTTAATCTATACATGCTTCATTTTCCCTGTCTGTAAAATAAGCTGATGATAACAATAGCATAGACCTCATTATTGAAAAAAAATTATATAAAAAAAATGTAAAGTGCATAGCATAGTCTCTAGCATGGTGTAAGCATCAAATAACTATTGGTTATTGTCTCTGTTGCAAAGATTCCCTAAAATATAGTCATCTGAATTTTGTTCTGTAACAGATTTTTATTTTGTCAATAATAATTACCAGATCTTAATGTTGAATGTGTTAGTTACTCATTCATGTCTTTGCAACCCTATGGACTGTAGCCCACCAGGCTCCTCTCTCCATGTAATTCTCCAGGCAAAAATACTGGAGTTGCCATTACCTTCTCCAGAGGATCTTCCCGACCAAGGGATCAAATCCAGGTCTCCTGCATTGCAGGCAGATTCTTTACCAAATGAGCCACCAGGGAAGCCCCACCAGCACTTAAGTTCATGTTGAAGAAACCTCAATATGCACATATCTAGTTTTCTATTTCTCTATACACCAAAGGTAAACTTCACAAATCAACGTTTGTTGAGTAACTTTTATAGACTCTTACAGACTCCATTGTTTTGGTTCTCCACTGGGGGATCACTTTGTACCCCCAGGAGATATTTGGCAATACCTGGAGACATTTTTCATCAGCACCATTGGGAAGTGCTGCTGGCAACCAGTTGGCTGAGGCCAGGGATGCTACTAAATACCATAGCATGCACAGGACAGCCCCCGTTACAAAGAATTATTCAGTCCCGAATGTCAACAGTGCTTCACTACAGAGAAATCATGCTCGTTTGAAAAGGGGGGAACAAGAAGACATCATCACTGCTAACAGATTTGTAAGAAAATGCCTATCAGATAATACAAATGTGTTCATAATGATACCTGTTAACACAGAGATGAGTGTCACTTCATCTTCACTACAGATTGCATTCATGAGAAGGCATATAAATATGGACCCAACTGTGTGTTTAGATAAGTATCAGTGGTCTTGAAAAATATGCCTTAAAGTCCTCTGTTTTACAAAGAAATCTTAACCTTGGTTGTTTATGGAAAAACTTAATATAAAAATTAGGTATTATATACCAAAAGACTTTCCAACTACTTATCATCTTATTTATTGAAGCTACTTGTTGGGGGGCTATACATGGTCTTTTTAAAATGAAGACCACATAATAGGAATGTTAGTTTAAGTAACACAAGTTGATATTGATATTATATGGCATTTTGAATGGATATAATCAAATGGTGTTGATTGAGTGGTAGATTTTCTTTTTTATGTATATTGAAATATTTCATTTTCAAAATCAGTTGAATTAATTGATGTTTATCTGAAGGTGACAAACATGACTGGCATCTATCTTTGGTTATGCAATTGTTTGCTCTTATTGTTTGCTTGCTCAAAATAAAATCATCCTGTTTTTTAACCTGCTAAACTTAAACGTACGCAGCAAAATAGCGTTTTGTGTTGGACTTTTGTACTCTTAAACCTATGCACCAAAATGAATTTTTGTGTGGACTTTTGTGATAAATTTTTGGTAGAGATAGTTGTGCATGTGAGCATGTGTGTGTATGTGTGTGTTTGTGTGTATTTAGTTTTCCACTTAAAGTTCAGTGCCAAAGCTACCGTACTTATACATTTTCTAAATGTGCTTTAAGCAATAAGTTGTACAACATTTTTAGAACATGTGTTAAGCTATTTCTCTAAGAATGAAGCTCTTAACAAAACATAAGCACTCTGCATGAGATCTTAGCAGCAAAGTGCTTAAAAGATAAAGTAAGAATTGGTACCATGGGAAGAACACCAGCTGTAGAGCGCACAGGTCCATTATGAGAAGTATGGTAGTGGGTAGGGAGAAAATGATTTAATCAGGAGTAAAACCAATTTTATTATAAGGGCACGCAGGGGGTGTGGCACCATAGTGAGAGGGACATTTCAAAATATCTGACAGATTTCAACAATGTGAAAACCCCGTTCTTTAAAGTGACAGTAAACCCCATCAGGTCTCCCTTTTTGATGCTATTGTTAACAGTTGACTGTTTAAAGCTGGCCTGCTAGGATGCTGTCGTCCTATTTCAATAGTGTGTAGCCAAATAAAAGACTAATTGTTGAAATACAATCAATCAAAAATGATTGCAGGGCAGAAAGAAGGTCTCCTCTGCTGATTTTGTTGTGGGTCAAATTATTGTGTTATGATTGAGGTAGGGATGGAGACTGAAAGGGAAGAAGAAAATAGCCCAGCTGAAATAAACAGATTCACCTTCATTCCTTCTCTTTGCAAACAGCCAGTTGAGCAGGAACGTCACTTACCAGCCCTGGGAATAATAATCCATTTAGAAAAAAAAGATCTGATAAAGATTTCAGCTAATATTTTTAAAAGGACATGAACACTATTAGCAAAACAGCCCATGCAGAGATTCCCTACAGTGACAATTCTCAGCTTTTCTTACATTTTTGGTGCAAAGTCTCCTCTGCATTCATAAACCTGACACAAGCTGGCATCTAAATGTGAGCGCAAGATATCGGTAAAGACACACAATTCCAGTTGACCAAATACCTAGTAAGTTCTTGCCAGGATCCTCAGCTTTCCTGTTAACCCCCAGGTTGTCCAAAATGATTAGCATCAGCTTTCATTAAGCCCAGAATCCAAAATCTTTTCTGTGTTGTAACGTTCAGAAAGACAAATACTGTGTTTCAGCAGCAATGCTTGTATGCCTGCTTCCTTTTAGTTGTATGTAAAGGTGTCACTTTCAGACATTATTGCATCCACTTTTTGAGTGAGAATGGTTCCAGTCTTTCATACTGAAGACGAAAGAGAAGGAAATAATTGCCCAGACTCTTTTTATTTCTTCTGAGAACTTTATTGGGGCCTTTATTGCCTTTAATATTTAAATGTCTCAACTCACTCAAGCTTCCCAAGCAAACATTTCCGTTGTTTCTAAGAGGAGTTGGTGAGCACTTGTGGTTTGTCTTTAGTGTGTTATCATTTTTGACAGCTTTGCATAGCCTACGTAGGCCAACAGGGGTCTGTCTAATATTGTTGCTGGGCACATTTTCCTCGCTGAGATGAAAACTGAAAAAAAAAGAAAAAGATATTTTTGAAGCGGTAAGAAGGAATTAATATCTTTTCTCACTCGGTATTCTATTCCTTGCTGACTTTATATTCAGCAAAAAAAGGAAAAAAGTGTTACCCATTATTCCCTTGTACATAGCAAGGCTAACACATGTAAAGCAATAACTCATTTTCTATTGCCATGTTTAGCATATGTCTCCTGTTGGCTCAGCAAGGCCTTTAGGCCGGTCCCTTGAGCCAGCCATCATTGGCAACTCTTAGCCCCTCGGCCTCTAAACCAAATAGCTTTGAATCATGTTGAGCTGTGATGCTAATTTTCATACT
Organism: Bos grunniens; assembly: GCF_055505025.1. Lineage (NCBI taxonomy): Eukaryota > Metazoa > Chordata > Mammalia > Artiodactyla > Bovidae > Bos > Bos grunniens. The sequence goes on from NC_141166.1 coordinate 83,712,839, forward strand.
GATGCATTATGGGAATAAATGTATCTGACATACTGTGTCAATGGCACTGTCTCTTTGTGTCTCTTGTTTTTTTGTTAGCTGCATTCCTACAGATGGTATTCCATTGAAAATGTTCCCTTCCTATGGAAAAAAGGGAAAAAAAAAAAAAAAAAACATGCACAGCACCAAACCTCTAGGTGCAGAAGGCTGTTAACGGTTGCTGATGATAGTAGGCAAACATTAACATAATAATTAGTGTCTTGTAATTGTTTCATTAAAACCAGTTGTTCCATTTCTCCTCGTGTTTTCCCAGAAGAGAAGCTGAATTTGGACGACAGCCAGTGGGAGGACATCCACGTTGTCACCGGAGCACTGAAGATGTTTTTCCGGGACTTGCCTGAGCCGCTCTTCCCTTACAGTTTCTTTGAGCAGTTTGTGGAGGCGATCAGTAAGTACCTGATACACAGGAATGGCTGGTGCAAAAACCTGGTGGTGTGGAATTATTATTAAGTTAACAATAAGAATGGCTAGAGTAGCAATCAGGGCGATGATAATACCCCCAGTGCTCCACAGCTTTCGTTCTAGTTTTGGTGTTTCTAATGGCTTATTCTTATTTCCGCAATATTATCTGAGTATTTTTAAAAATTAAGGAAAAAAAAAGAAGACATCCTGTTTAGTGTGGCTGATTTTCAACTAAGCCTCCTTAAATGAAAATAGCTTCTTATACAATCTGCTTTATTTTTTTCTAGTTGTTGTTGTTGTTTTAAAACTTTTTATTTTATACTGGAGTATAGCTGGTTAACAACATTGTGATAGCTTCAGGTAGACAGCAAAGGAACCCAGCCATGCATATACAAGTATCCATTCTCCCTCAAACTCCTCTCCCAGCCAGGCTGCCACATAACACTGAGCAGAGTTCCTTGTGCTCTACACTAGGTCCTTGCCCACAATCTGCTTTAAAGGGGTCACCTTCCACATCCCCAGCCCCTACCTTTATACTTTGGGAGTTACGGTGAGTTTAACTGATTACAAGGGGATTTTGAAAAAGAACTGAAGTGAATTAAACATTACATTTCATCAAAGAGGTATTAAATCGTCAACTGAGACATTACCTTCTTAAGGGATCGCTCACCCTACACCCACCAACACTAGGAAAGAGTTGGCTACAGTTTGCTTATGGACATTGTGAGTATCAATTAAGTTATGGAAGGTTTCTTCTATTAAACTGGTGGCTTTGGGGGAGGTTGAGTTGTATCACTATCCAGTAGTCATTGTACTCTCCATGAAGCTTCCTTTTTGTTATCTTCTCATTCATAACACACACACACACACACACACACGCTTAAGGAAAAACTAATGAATAAATGAATGAATGAACAAATGAATGAAAATCTTTCCAAATGTGAGGCAACTTCTGCTATTGATTCTTGAAGCAACAGCGACTAGTACATTTCTAAATTTAATATTAATATCTTAGGGTATACTTACTATGATTGTGACAGCTTGGAAAAAGTTTCCTGGCAAGCAGGCTGATTCAAGGAGGAAAAAAGAAAGAAGAAAGAAAGGTAAAATTAAAAAGCTTGCAAGCCTGGCAGGAGCTTAATTAAAGTCCAAATGAGAAAAATCTCTGAGAAAAAAAAAATGCTCTACTTAGGAGGTCTGATCTTGGATGGCTGTGTGTACAGCATTCCCATTAGGGGGAGTGGGATACGGGGAGCCTGTTGGAAACAGCCCCTCAATATGCTCTTTTATTCTGTTTTTCATTTCACAAAAGTCTTCACGCTTGTTTAAAGCTCTGGCAAAATGATATCAAGAGGAATAAAGCAGAGTTTATTCTCCCAAGGTCTTTTTCTTGCTGCCTGCTCACAATTTCAGATGATGTTGCTGTTGTTGAATAGAGGAACAGTGCTTTAAATATAGGTTTTGAAGTGAGGCTGGAACTCTTATCCCCTGTCAGATTTTTTATTTCATGAGTCCTCTGTTTCTCAAGAAGAACAGTATTTTATAGTTCCCAGGCTCTCTTAACGTCTTTTTAAAAGGAAGAATAAAGACAAAAATAAACAAGCCTGAATTTCCATAACAGTTTATTCTGATATGGAAGGTCAGTCATAAGGCTAGGACAGCCTTCCAGTAAGACGTTGGGGGCTTCTGCATTTGGGTGGTGCTAGTGATTAAGATCGTACCTGCCAATGAGGGAGATATAAGAGAGGCGGGTTCAATCTCTGTGTCAGGAAGATATCCCTGGAGGAGGGCATGGCTATCGACTCCAGTATTCTTGCCTGGGGAATCCCGTGGACTGAGGAGCATGGCAGGCTGAGTCGCACAGAGTCAGATATGACTGCAGCAACTTAGCATGCACCCATGTACTCTGATTCTATATATCTAAAGAAGTCATCGGAGAAGGCAATGGCAACCCACTCCAGTACTCTTGCCTGGAGAATCCCATGGATGGAGGATTCTGGTAGGCTGCAGTCCATGGGGTCGCACAGAGTTGGACAAGACTGATTCGACTTAGCAGTAGCAGCAAAGAAGTCATACAAATTTCACATCGCAGTCTCCATACTTTTAAGTGAGAATTGTCTCATTTGGAAGCATACTCGTGCTTGTGCTGATCTGAGGGCGATGATGTAATATACCCATCATTTGAAAGTGAAAGTCTCTCAGTCGTGTCCAACTCTTTGTGGCCCCCTGGACTATACAGTTCATGGAAAAATCTAGGCCAGAATACTGGAGTGGGTAGCCTTTCCCTTCTGCAGGGGATCCTCCCAACCCAGGGATCGAACTCAGGTCTCCTGCACTGCAGGCGGATTCTTTACCAGCTGAGCCACAACCCATCATTTAAGCTTCCTTATTTAACCTGATTCTGAAGATGTTAGGCAAGCCATTCCCTTAGTCTAAGGATGTGGAAAGCAGGCCCTCCAACCCATGTGAGGTTGTGTCCTTTGAATTTCTGTAAAAAGTAACACCATCTCTGGACTATCCTAGACTCATCTCCAAACTGGACAGAATTTCAGAAACACTGGCATGGTCAGAACTTAACAAAGCAGAAGTGAGGTAGAGCAGCATGCTACTGTGATATATGGCTATTGCAATGATTTTTTCCAACTCCTATCAAAAAGGCTATGTTGAGAATGAATGAGAAAGTATTTTAGAACGTCCCTTTAAAGATGTAAGATACTGAACAAATGCTAACAGTGTTTCTTCAGATCAGCTTTGTTTAAGAAAGTGATCTAGAAGGAAAAAGAGGGGAGTTTTTCATTTTTCAAGGCAAGGAGAATCGATCTCAACAATCTTGGCTTACCTAACTCATGCAATACTTAGTATTTTTTTCGTATATAAAATGGAGGGACTAACCAAGAGGTTAATGTGGTTGAGAAATATGTTGGAAAGGGACATATGTTTGCTAATCCATGCATTTTTGACATAACCTTGACATTAGTTCTTGAATTCTTAACTCAGCTCGAAGCTGTAGTTAGTATTTAAATATCCTTAAGCAATAGGAGAGTGGCCACATAGTTGCTTGGAAATGGCAAAACCACACCAGAGGAGGCACTGTTACCCAACGTGCACTAACTGAGTTAAAAAAAAAAAAAAAATTGAAACTGTAAATACATTCTTATCCATTGCAGAGAGGTGCTAGCTTTATCATAGGGCTCACTGCTTCTTGTGAAATCTATACTGTGAGCTCAACAGACCTCCTCATGAGGTCTTAACTTTTCATGAAAAGGAACCAGCCAGGTAAAGTAATTCCCCAGGGGAGATGTCCATATATGCTGGCTCTGGGCTTCTTTGACCATCTTCTTTTGTCACTTCTTTGCTTTGTACCTGTGGAAGGTTGACCCTAGCCAGCTGTATTACAGAGATGCTATCGCAGTCAAAGGAAGTGGCCAATGGTAGTTGGCAGAGGGAGAGGGAAGGAAAAGATAACCCAGTTTTTTAGTTTATCCTCCACCCCTCTCCCCCTTTCCCACCCACCTTCCTCAGGTAGCTTCCCTACCCAAGGATCCATCTCCTCCATGTCTTTAGTCCATTCTGACTCCAGCTTCCATCTGGTGATGGGGACACTCCTCCATTTGCCCCTCTAGCTGGGTAGTGGCTTTCTGCAGTCTCTAGTTACTTGGTTACTACACTCTTCCTTACTTGGCTCTCAGCTTCTTTACCACATGGGTAATCAGTTCCCTCTATTGGCGTCAATGCTTGAAGCGATGTCTGGTCACTGATTAGTCACTAGCAAATGTCATGCCAGTCAATGTCATGGTTCAGGTAGCTATAAAAGTATTTCCCTTTACTGCCTCACTACCTCCAAGCCCAGTTTGTGAAGGCTTAACGTTTCTCTTTGGTCACAAATTGAGAGATCTTCTGTTATGCTTTCATGACAGAGTTAAAAGGTGAATAGACCAAAAAGAATTTTGCATCCAGCTGTAATGCTCTGCTTCTGAAGAAGAAATATTATTTCATGTAAAATCAATTAATGATCATTTGTGCTGTTTGAAATACTGTTAATTTTTATTATATGTTTGAAAGTCATCATTACATATTCCAAGAAGAGGGAACAGAAGGCATTTACTTTTTTAAGTAGTTTCTTTTTGGACCAAAAACAAACATTAATATGATAAGAACCTGCAACTGCCATAGTGATCCCTGTCTAATAACACCCATTGGGGTAACAAAAACACCTGCGATTATTTTATATTTCAGAATCCAAGTACTGCAGCTATTGATCTGAAATTCTATACCTGAGGTCAATACAACTGGGTCACCTGCATGTTATTTCGTAGGGGATTTAACCCACTGACTACTAGAAAATTAATTCCCTGGAAATAACTTGTGCTGAAGGCATTATTAATACCTTAAATGTGAACTCAGTACAAAAACACAGCTTTAGAGTTTTATGATAGGTGATGCAGTCTTGTAGCTAAAAGCCTGCCGGGCTTGTGGACATTTCCAGTACCTCTAAATCCTAGGAAATGTACTGTTTACCTCTATTCCCATCTCTTTTGTTCTGGTACTTCTACAGATCCAAAGGAAAGAGGCAACAAACAGTGTCTTTTCCATTTTACTACCTGCATCTTTTCAAAATTCCTGGGAAAGGAAAACTCGTTGGCACTTTTTATAATTATATCATTCATTTCCGATGATAACACAGGATACAGAAGAAATGGAAAAATCATGTGGAAAATAATTTCTAGCTCATAAAGTTTCTATGAGAATTATACAGCATAACGTTTTCCTCACTCTGTATTAGGTGCTCAATAAATGATTTGAAAGAAATTCATTTTTCAGAGGAATCAAGCAAGTCGCAAAATACTTCCCAAGTTCATGTGGCTCAGAAGATTAGGCTTAGCATTAAGCTGCAGACTCTAAAACATAAATACCTTCCATCATCCTACACTGCCTTTCTGTGACTGTTTATCTAAAAGAAATCTTGCTGGAAGAATAAATAACTAGCTGCTGCCAAATATATGTCTGTTACATCATCCTATATAAGACATATATATCCTATATCATTCTACAGAAGATCATATCATTTTGGTGTTTTTTTAAATCAAGGCTAGAATTAAATCATCAGAAATTTTAGTACTGAAGTTTTACGTTAGAAATAAAGCTAGTGCTGGATTGGTCTCCTTGCTGTCCAGGGGACTCTTAGGGGTCTTCAACAGCACCGCAGCTAGAAGGCATCAATTCTTCGGTGCTCAGCTTTCTTTATGGTCTGACTCTAACATCCATACATGACTACTGGAGGAACCAGAACTTTGACCACAAGGACCTTTGTCCGTAGAGTGACGTCTCTGCTTTTTAATACACTGTCTAGTATTGTCATGGCTTTTCTTCCAAGAAGCAAGTATATTAAATATAAGTATATATTATATACTCATATTAGTATATAATAATGTGTATGTTTACATATGTACTCATGTTCATTAGTAATTACTATATGTTCTTGAAACCTACTATTATGTTCTTAATTATTTTACAATTTAAACTTGAGATAAAAAGTCTTGTTTCAAGATGCCATCAAAAAGTATGAAAAACAAAATATGATAAATCATAAGTCAAGTATGTTTGTGCTGTGTGTTTAAAAAATGTCTCAAATGCATATTAATACAAATTTAAAAAAAAAAGAAAAAGAAATAAAGCTAGTACTTTCCAAGAGTGTGCAATGTTTCAATACTTACTAATAGATACTAAAAGCACCAATGCTTTAAATGTTGCCCTCTTTGAGTACATTTTAACCCTCCACTGTATTATTTTTATAACCAGTTGTTCACACACCCCCTTTTGAAATGCATTTAGATATATGCAATATTATTTTCTTAAATCATGTGAGTAGTATTTCAAGTTTAAGTGTTATTTTTTTTTTTTTTTTTTTTTTTATTCTTCCAATTTTATTTTATTTTTAAACTTTACATAATTGTATTAGTTTTGCCAAATATCAAAATGAATCCGCCACAGGTATAGTTATTAATATTACTTTTTTTATAGTTTCTCACTTGTATCAAACTACAACATTTACCAAACCAAATTTCACAGAGGAATTTATAATGGAAAGTGATAGATCGAGTCCTATCACTTCACATCCCCAGGCCTGTTCATAAGAGGAAACCTCCTTCAGCTATTTCAGTTTTTAATTTCTTCTAGCAGTTACTTACATAACTCTGGATAACATCTCTACTTCTTGACTTATCATCTATAGATAATTCCTAATAGGAAGTATCAGTTTATTCTATTCCACTTCCTCCATATTTGATAATCATGCTATTATATTTTGGTACTTAATATGAATAAGCCTCTGTTTCTTGTTTCATCAACATTCTATAATAACTCATAACTTCCCTTTGTAAGATAAGTATATTTTCCTTTCTGTACTTTCCTGTATCTCACTTCCTTTTTTTCACAGTCACTGGTCATTAACCCCTTGAAGTTTTAATGGTTTGACCAAATTGGAAACTAATAAACAGGATTTATATTTGTGTTACTATGAGTTTGTAAGTCTTGTTCATTGCCTATCCAAGAGATCTCACAAAGACTTTTTCTTTAGAATTCACTGTTACAATCCTTACACTTCTCAAAGAATATTCTTCACCATATCCAACAGAATCTATTTTATTTCTCTCCAAAAATTGCTTAAACTATTGGCCATATTTGTTTCCCTTTATAGTTGGATCATGCTTTTCTTGCGTAGATTATTTATTTTTTTCCTGGAGTCTGTAATTGCTTATCTTTCTCTATGTTTTTTTTTCTTTTATAATGAACTTACTCTTCTGACTCTATTGTACAGTGTCCCAATTTTCCAGAATGCTTTCTTTTTAGAGCCTTCTGCCATTTACAGTGGTGCTTCTAGAACCTTGAAATCCCTGTTTCAGAGTGTTCAAACAGGGATTTCTTTCTGTTTTCTGAATTAGAGCCTCTGTTTCCTATAGGACATTGTGTATTAGTTTCCTATTGCTGCCATAACAAATTACCTTGAACTCAGTGGCCTAAAATAATAGTAATTTATTACCGTATAGTTCAGTAGAACGAAAGTGTGACACTTGGTCTCACTGAGTGAAAATCAGAGTCAGAAGGACCATATTCTAGAGGTTCTGTGCGAGAATCCACTTCTCACTTTTTTCAGCTTCGAAAGTTGCCTGCGTGCCTTAGCCGGTGGTTCCCTTCCTCCACCTTCACAGCCAACAATCATACGACATCATATCCCTCCAACTTCTTCCATTGTAATATCTCCTTCAGACTTGCTTCTGATTACAATTTTCTCTTTTGAGGATCCTTGTTATTACATTGGGCCCACTTGAATCATCCAGGACACTTCCCCATCTCAAAGTCCTTAATTTAATCCCATCTTCAAAATCTCTTCTGTCATGTAAAGGAAGAATGTCACAGCCTTTGGGAATTAAAATATGGACTTCTTTATGGAGCCATTTTTTGCCTACTACAGGTTTTTTTCTTAATTTTTACAGATGGCACTTTCTTTATCTCCATATGATAAAAGCTCTTAATCCATCAGTTTTCATCTAACTGCCTCAAATCTAAACAATCATCAGCGCTGACATAATAGTAAAACTATAGGCTGCAAGGAGATCCAACCAGTCCATTCTGAAGGAGATCAGCCCTGGGATTTCTTTGGAAGGAATGATGCTAAAGCTGAAACTCCAGTACTTTGGCCACCTCATGTGAAGAGTTGACTCATTAGAAAAGACTCTGATGCTGGGAGGGATTGAGGGCAGGAGGAGAAGGGGACGACAGAGGATGAGATGGCTGGATGGCATCACTGACTCGATGGACATGAGTCTGGGTGAACTCCGGGAGTTGGTGATGGACAGGGAGGCCTGGCGTGCTGCGATTCATGGGGTTGCAAAAGTCGGACATGACTGAGTGACTGAACTGAACTGAACTGAATAGGCTGATTAGTAGATGAGAGGGAAATAAAGAGAAATGACCCCATGGATTTCCTTACAAAATGTTTTATCTATTATTTATGAGGGATAGGCTTAGAGATTTCTCTCAAGCCTAGGTCAAAGTTCAGTTATTCAAGGACTATCTTATAATTTCATTTTGGTCACCTTCTTCACCTCAGCTCTTTGCTGCTCATATTAGAGCATGATTTGAGGTTTGTTGATGTGTTATATTCTCAATTTCCAATGTTGCCTTTTGTGTGTAAAAATAATTACTTTTCCTCCCATCCCTGACCATGGCCCTGTGTATTTCCCATCATAGGGATGCAAACATTGCTAACTCCACAATGAAAAAACCTGTGCTTCCAATACCAATCCCCTTGTCATTGTTTTCAGGTCTTCCCAATCCAGAATCAAACCCAGGTCTCTTGCATTGCAGTCAGATTCTTTATCATCTGAGCCACTAGGGAAGCCAAATATATATATACATAATGTTTATTACATATCACGCTTATTAGGTATCATGTTTGTTTTATATATAGCATGTTTATTTAATATATGTGTATATACATATGGAATTGAAAGTGAAAGTTGCTCAGTCGTGTCCAACTCTTTGTGACTCCATGGACTATACAGTCCATGAAATTCTCCAGGCCAGAATACTGGAGTGGGTAGCCTTTCCCTTCTCCAGGGAATCTTCCCAACCTAGGAATCAAACCCAGGTTTCCCACATCAAACCCAGGTCTCCCAGTTGGTACAGACTCTGTACCAACTGAGCCACAAGAGAAGCTCAAGAATACTGGAGTGGGTAGCCTATCCCTTCTCCAGCAGATCTTTCCAACCCAGGAATCGAACTGGTGTCTCCTGCATTGCTGCTGCTGCTGCTAAGTCGCTTCAGTCCTGTCAGGCAGATTCTTTACCAACTGAGCTATGAGGGAAGCCCGTATGTGTATGTGTACTTATGTATATAGGCCTTGGAGATTAGGCAAGCCAGCAATAAACTGAGACAGTAAAGATGTTCCATGCAAGTCTTCAGTTTATTAATGTCAATGTATGGCAAAAAAAACTACAATATTGTAAAGTAATTAACCTCCAATTAAAATAAATAAATAAATAAAATGTTCAAGTCTTCAGTTTAAAGGTTCCAATCACACACACATTTGAAGACAATATTTATGACCAGTTTTGGTATACACTGATTACTTAAGCAGTAAAACAAATTCTGAGAAATGGTATCCATAAGGTTGAATGAGCATCTTTGAAATCTAGGCCCCAAAGATAAAACATGCCCTGCTGCTGCTGCTGCTGCTGCTGCTAAGTCACTTCAGTTGTGTCTGACTCTGTGCAACCCCATAGACAGCAGCCCACCAGGCTCCCCCATCCCTGGGATTCTCCAGGAAAGAATACTGGAATGGGTTGCCATTTCCTTGTATCCTTAAATACAACTCATCCTGCTATATATCTGTCAGTCACACAACCCTCCTATAAAAAGGTGTTACCTTATGGCAGAAAGTATCCATTGCATGTCTTAATGTTTTTTTTTCCCTTCTATGGCCATCATGCTACTTTACCTTTAAAGTATACTTTAAATAAGTAATTGGGGAAAAAACTAGTCAAGTATATTTGCAAATATTTTCTTTACTCTTGACTATCTTGCCCTTTGGTCAAACTATTTCTGATGCATCATCAACTCCATGATGATACTCTTTGGGAGAAAAGAAACAGAGCTTGCAAGGCACTTGACTACAAACAGTTGCTAAACATGAAAGCATGATAGTGACAAATTACCTTAAGACCAGAGAAAGGAAAAAGCAGGGTTTAAAGGGTAACCACAAAGACAACAGAGATGTAAAAATAATATAGTATAAAAATATTCTCTACAGCACCGTTTTAAGGAAATTTGAAATTAAAATAAAGGTAGATTTTACAAATACTCCCCTTTAACTACAGTTTCCACTGCAAGCTAACATTCTTGCAGACTTGGCAGGGTTTTTGTTGTGGTTGTTTTTTAATCAGTGTGTGTGTGTGTGTGTTAGCAAACTAGAAATTTTATGGTGGATGCCTCGCTTGTCTCTTAACTCATTCTAATTATATTCATAATTAAATTGTAAAAAAAATAGTTGACTGGAGCCAAATGGCTTGCACAGGTGTCTTTTTGTAGGAATGGTTTAGTGCTAGATAATAAACAACTGGACCTCCATCTACTTAATTTGGCTTAATGAAAAGTCCTTTATAAGTAAAACTAGAAGGTGATTCAGAACTAAAATTGGGCCTTGACGCTGAAATTAATTGAGTGGTAAGACATCACCTCCATGAGAAAATGCAGTGCTTATCTTTTTGTTTTTCCTTATAACTTTGTTTTACTTGCACTTCTTTCTTCCATATCTTTATGAGGTCACTTTTCAAAGCAATAAACTTCTCAAGCTGAGTGATCAGTCTGTCAACCTTCATGAGACAGCTTCCTGAGCATCTCTGCTCACACTGAAGAGAAATGCTGTTAAAAATATATAGCAGAATGTAGAATTTACCCTCAGTACCTCAATGGACAACAGTTATCTTACCCTCTCCTCTAATGTAGATTTAGGTGACAGTTTTAATCAACTGTTATCCAGTTCACAGCACTAACAGAGCCTAATGAAACTGAAGGTCTGTGGTCTTTGAGATGCTTGTCTCATCTCACATTCATGGGTTGATACCCACACCATCGAGAGGGCTTCCAAAAAATTTTCTACTGACCCACTCCCAACTCTGAGTCTGACCACATTTCTGGGAGAAAGACCTCTTCTACTTCCCTAACAGGTTCCTTTTCTCTCACCCAATCCAGCGTAAATCTAGTTGTAAAGATAGGCTTCTTATGCAACTGGCTTGCAGTTTTCTTTTGAAGAAAAGACAAATTCTTTGTGAGGTCTTCAAAGCCTTCATGTCTGGTCACCCACAGCTGTCTTGCCTGGACCGTCTCACTCAAGCCCATTGGCTTCCTGGCCCTTCCTTGAATGCCCCAGGTATATGGAGGGTCTGACTGCTCAACCTCTCTACCAGGGGCATGCCCCCATGTTTCACTCACATTTAACTCCTCAGTGAGGCCTACATCATCAGAGAAGCTAACGTTTCTACATGCAGGGCACAGCACCACTTCCATTCAAATCCTGAGTCCTAAGACCTTTAACAAGAACACACGTCAATGTCTACATCTAGAAATAAATGTAAAAGTAATATCTTTCCCAATGGGACTGAAGGGGATTTAATGAAATGCTAATCATGACAAGGGGCCTCCCTGGTAGCTCAGATGGTAAAGAATCCACTTGCAATGTGGGAGACCTGGGTTCGATCTCTGGGTTGGGAAGATCCCCTGGAGGACGGCATGGCAACCCACTCCAGTGTTCTTGCCTGGAGAATCCTCATGGATGGAGGAGCCTGGCAGGCTATAGTCCATGGAGTCACAAAGAGTCAGACATGACTGAGCCACTGCGAACACCATAGCAATCATGACAAAGGCTTCCCAGTTGGCTCAGTTGTAAAGAATCTGCCTGCCAATGCAGGAAACACAGGAAACATGAGTTTAATACCTGGGTCAGGAAGATCCCCTGAAGGAGGAAATGGCAACCCACTCCAGTATTCTTGCCTGGGAAATCCCATGGACAGAGGAGCCTGGCAGGTTACAGTCCATGGGGTGCCAAAGAGTCAGACACAACTGAGCATGACTATCATGACAAGGCACTTATTTACAGATTTCTGGCATGTGGCCTTCAGTGAACGTTAGGTAGTAGTATCAAACCTGTGTACAGTCAGACTATCCTTCAGTCCACACTCTCACATGACTTTCCTATCTATTCCCACCATCTTTCTACTCATTTAATAACATTGTCTTGAGTGACACATATGACTACCTTTATTCTGCTCTAATATTGGTTTGCAGAATTCCAGACAGCACCAAATATGTTTCAGATAACATTCCAGGATATTCTCTTGCTTCAAGATCCAGCAACTCCCACTTTCTTTATCTCACAGCATCTCTCCTTTGTTCTGCCAGCAGTTCCCAAGCCCAACTCCACCTCATGACTCCAGAGCTTGTCCCTTCATTGTAAAACATACATCTTTATCATAACCCAGAGGCTTACCCTCCCCAACCTGATGCTGTCTTCCTTTTACTAAATACTAGAAATTGTAACATCAAGAGTGGCACCAGAAAAGAAAACTTCAAAGTATTGCTTTTTCCAAGTTGGGAAATTAGCTTCCTTGCTGATAGTGTTCCTGTGTTTTCTCTTGTGAAGGTCACAGACTCACAAGTTGGGATATAAGGAGTTTAGGGTGTGGCACAGGGAGGCTACTCACGAGCTTGTACAAGTATTTGTAACACTGTTGATCTTTCTCACAGAGCAAAACACTCAAAGAATTGTCAACTAAACCATACTCCACAAGAAGTCATCCCTCCTCATACACACACATAGACACAGGGACACACACACACACACATTCTCCAAACTGGAAGTGTTTCACTCTTCAACTCTCACAGCTTACGACATTCTAGCTTTAAAAGGTAGACTTGTTTTTTTATCCTTTTATAATAATCTCAAGAAAACGTTCCCGTTAACCTCCCTGAGCTATATTCGAACCTTGATATGAGGTGAGAACTGATGCCTTACCCTCTGGTCTCTTACTTGCTCACACTCAGTCACACACGTTCAGCGCTCAGGCACCTGTCCTCGCTCCAATTCTCTACCTCTAAGTTTATAACAGAATTTTCTCCTAATAGCTTGTAGGACTATCATGGGGTTCTTAAAATGCAATGTGTCTTTGCCACTCTGTGTTGTTTGGAGAGCTACACTTTAGAAGTGATGTCTGCTGGAGGACTATACAAGTCCGGCAGGAATTCTGCTCATGTTGGAACAGCAGAATATACTCGTTGAGAATTGCCATGTTGTTTGGAGAATGGAATTTTCCCCTAAGGATTGAGTCACACATTTTCTACCTACACTTTGGGAAACAGAAACATGGAAAATGGATAGCCTTTTATAGAAAGCAAGTAGCAGTGCTAGTTTTACAAGTAAAAGTAGTATGCTTGAAAGAACAAAAGCAAATGTGTATCTTAAAAAAAAAAAAAAATCAATGCACAGTTTAAAAAAAAAAGTGTTGTATGGTATAATTATGTGTTTCCTCCTTTCATTGACTTATTTATAGTTTTCCATTTAAATATGCAGCTCACCCACATCCCCATTTTGAGCTTTCCAGGTGGCACTAGTGGTAAAGAATCCACCTGCCAATGCAAGAGATGCAAGAGACATGGGTTCAATCCTTGGGTCAGGAAGATCCCCTAGAGGAGGAAATGGCCACGTACTCCAGTGTTCTTGCATGGAAAATTCCATGGACAGAGAAGTCTGGTGTGTTACAGCCTTTAGGGTCTCAAAGAGTCAGAAACAACTGAGCACACATGCACATCGCTTTTTATTTCATGCAATACCTTCACTTTCCAGAAAATTACTCTAAAAGTGTACATTTCTAAGGCCCTGAGTCCATGAAAACCAATCAGCTCTTAGCGCCTTTCTCTTTCACTTTTCACTTGGAGTGTCCAGCAGGTGAAAGAGTGTCTCTTTTAGATCTCAAGTCCATTCCTCTGCCAAGTAATGGATGGGCAGACCTAATTAATGCCATCTGTTGTGCTAACTGCAGGTTCATACTGTCCTTCCAATACATGAAATCAATATCTTTTGAGCTCCCCCTCCAGGTCCTTAACTCTACCTTCCATGATAAGATTGTTCTTTGACACTTTTCTGTATTTTTTCTCTGAGTAAAGCTCCCACCTTCAAATACTGTTACAGTGGAAGTTAGGATTTCAACGAAACAATTTGGGGGGTAGAGTGAACAAAAACATTCAGTAGCAGAAATCATTCTTGAGTGGAATATTTTAGATGTGCTACTAATCAGTGTGGATAAAGTTTCTTGCCTTATTCTGGCAGTATCTTTTTATCACTGCAACACAAGGTTTAACTAGCTCTTTATTAACAGTATTTTATTCTTATTTGATGTATTATTGGGGTCTAAAACTGAATTTAAAGTTTCGGGTGTCACTTTTACCCATTTCTCTTTCACATTAAATTTGTGCACTTTTTAACCTACAAGAAGATTTATGAATGCAACCCTCTACTATTGTGCTTTTTCCCTCATGATCCCAGGCTGTCAGAACAATAACATTGGCAGAGGAGTTTCACTTTAAGTTTTGCATATTCACAAGACTTATCTCACCTGAGTCACATAACAATTAGACCAAAATGCAAGTTTTTAACTGTAAATCCTTTAGTCTTACCATCTGATCTTCCTCTCAGCATTGTGGCATTTGCAAATCCGAACACTGTGTGTTCCTTGGGTCTTGAATACATTTCAGGACCATGCAGCATAGACTGGAAAGCCATTTGAAACAGTGGAGCAATGAGAGAGAACAATTTATAACATTTTGTTAAGAATTTCAAATCTGTGCCAATAAGAAGAACTGTAGAAAAGAGCATCACAAATTTATAATATAGACATTCTTTAGACATTTGGACAGTTTTAAGAAGTCATTTGAATTATAAATGTTATAGTCTAATAGAATAATGTTAATGTATAAATAAATCCAGAAACAGCTCATGTAATTACAGTTTCAATTTATGGGTTACTTACCATATTTTCACTTGCATAAAGCCAAGTACAATATGTCCATTTTTCCATTTAAAGTAGTATTTAGGACCTCCTTTGTGATAGGTGTTGTTACTCCCATTGTTTCAGCTTAGAAAACTGAGGCTCGTGAAAATGAAATAGCGTACCAGCTGGGAAGTTGCTAGCTGAGATTTGAACCCCAAACTGGAAGACTCCAAAGCTGTTGTTCTTAACCAGGAAACTATCACTTCTGCCTAATTTGGATGAAGTGATAACAAGTCTACTTAGAATTTAGGTAATTAGTAGATTTAGATGTGGCTCAGATAAAGACTCTGTTGTCAAGAATTATAATGAGAGGAAACTAAATAGAACATGAATAAATTGTTATGTTCATACACATGGTCACAAGACCTCATTATTTATTTAAGAAAAGCTTCTGTCCTAGCTATTCAATTTATAACAAATTTAATGAAATTTTTTTATTGCTTTCTGTATCCAAGGCAACATTGCAGGTACTCATTCTCATTCCTGGTCATTGGAAAAACTTTTAAAAATAAAACTAAGCACCAGTGAAATTCAAACATTCCTAGCAGATGGAGAAGAAATCCTTCAAGTGTAGAAACAAGACTCTATGTTCTTACTACATTTTCTAGGAAGTGAATTAAGAAATAGCATAAAATTTCTTACAACTTTCATCATATGTGTTATTGAATTGAAACGTGGAACTGCAGCAAAGCATTGCTTTGCCTCTCATGTCATGTGCTAGAATATATTTTCATAAAGTCTATAAAATAGATTCGTTATTTCAACCATCTTAATCATAATAGAAAAAGCCCAACTATAGTTAAAATATTGATACTATGTCCACTCACATGTAGTGATATTCTTTAAAAACAAACAAACAAACAAAAAAAGAGGTTTAACATCTTTGTTGAAACAGCAAATACAGAAAAGTACACAGATCTTGAGAGCGTTATTAATTTGGAATTATTTTTTATAAAATTGATTTTCCAGGCTTGTATGTTTGTGACTCTTTTCTCTGGTGATTAATCATAAATTATCTCTGTTGAATTTGTAAATATGAAACTGAGTGTAAGCTGTCTCATTTCTGGGTATAGAACTTAGGATATTGTTTTTCATCTCTTAACCTAACCTAAAGGTCCTTAGGGTAGGAGCCGTGTCTTAGTTATCTTCGTAGCTGCAGCTCTAGGTGAATGTAAAGACATAACATGCTTTGTGCTGGTTGTTTCATATAATTCTTCTTTTAACGACCCATTGTAATTAGCAGCAATGCACTGCTGAAGTGCGGTAATGAAAAGGACTGGTCATGAGGTAAATAAAAGAGGAGGAAAATGTGCTTAATATTACCCATTTTACTGATAACGGATTTAAGAATTAACTGCTAACATTTCTCCGAATGTCCTTCATCTTCTTTAAAACTCTGTGAAAATGTCACCATCAGAAGAATATACCAACTCTTGTTTTCGTACTTTCTGTATGACAAAATGGCATTACTATATAATTTACAAAGACTTCATCTTTGTGGCTTGAAAGTTTATGAGAGAATAAAGAGGAAATTAAATGAACAAAGAAAGGATTTTGATCAGCTAGTGAACTTTTGCAGTATTCAAAGGGTTACCTGAACTCCTCCTAAAACAACTTGCCAGACTTAATGCAGGGCAGTGGTGGAGAGAACAGTGAAACTGTACTATAAAAATAAATTACTGTCATGAATATTAAGCAACAAGAATATAATAAACATGACTGCATGATTCTGATTTATTGGTATTGAAATGTGTATAAATTACGACACTCAGTGTTTATTCTAGTTGTTTCAGAATATGGGCCAAACAAAGCTGGGTGGACACTTCCCGCAGACCTTTCCATCTGCCACCAAATCCCCATTCCTCTGCTCCTGTGCTGAGTTTCTTATTTCTGTGGCATCAGGACCATGTGTGAGCAGCCATTCCTTTTAGTTTACTTGCAGACTGAATGAAGTAGCTGGCCTTTCCAGGATCTGGTGTTACAACTACTACCCTTACGAAGTTTCTGCTCTCTTGCAGTCCAAAACCTCCAGCTTCAAAGCATCACAGAGGCCATTCCTACTTGCTCTATTAAACAATGCTCACTTTTGACGTGGGAGGGTTCATGACTATGTTTATGGACTTCCGGGCACCAGATTTGGGATTTCCCAATGCTAAGCAGTATTGTATTTTACAAAGTTGCTTAGCAGTGGGTGTTCTGGATAACTAGTTCTGCTAGGTTAAAGATAAAGTGAGAGAGCATTGTGTATCCATGTAAAATCTGGTGGTACCTCAACTCCCATAAGATAACTACATGAATAGCACAAGCTTGCACTTGCTGATATTCACAAGTTGAAGTTATTAAGATTTGCCATCAGTTTTAATTGACACTCTTTGGAACCAGATATTTGTTAAACAGATGGCCAGAATAAGGTATCACACAAGAAAATAGCATTCTCCTTCCTCAGGTTTTTTAGTTTTAATGTTACATCTCATCAAAGTTTACTTCAGGAGATTAATTATTTTGGAGTTCTCTTTTCTCTAACATTGGTGGAAGCCTGCAAGGAAGATAGCCAAAATTTTAATAACCTTAACAAAAGATGCAGTTTCTGCATAGTGAAGTATGCTGCGTGGATATAAGCTGATGATACCTATAAAGAAATGCTGATCATAGAAACACTTGGCTCTAGATGAAATGCCAGCTGAAGTTCACGATGAGGCAAGAATTGTTAGCTACTTAGAATTGGAAGTCTTACAACACTCTTGAGGGCATTTTAGCTATATATACATCAAAAGGTTTAAAAATTTGCATACCTTTGTATTGGCCACTACATATCTAGAAATTTACCGGAGGAAATTTTTATAGATATGCACAAGAATGTGTACAAAACTTGTTTATAGAGCTCCTGTTTAAAATAGTGAACAATGTAAGAGTAACATATTTGTCTGAAAGTTAAATTATGGCACATTAATATAATGAAATAGTATACAATTGTTAAATTATGTTACAGAAAACATTGCTTCACAAGGTAAAATGAGTGTAAATATTAAAAGAGAGCATAAGTGTGTACAATATTAATCTACTTTTAAATATGTATATAATTATCTGTAAGTAAAGACCAAGTATTTATTTCAAAATCTTAACAGAGGTTTTCTCTGATGAGGCTTCTCTTGTGGCTCAGATGGTAAAGAATTCGCCTGCAATGCAAGGGACCCGGGTTCTATCCCTGGGTCAGGAAGATCCCTGGAGGAGGGCATGGCAATCCACTCCAGTATTCTTATCTGGAGGAGCCTGGCAGGCAACAGTCCATAGGGTCACAAAGAGTTGGACAGGAATGCGTGACTAACACTTTCACTTTTTCGCTTTCTCTGAATAACTATATAGCCTTTGCTTGACACTCTTTTCTTGCTTTTCTGTGTTCTGTAAATTTCTTTAGTAAGTACATTTGTAATAATAAAACACTAAGAATAAAAGATATAAAAAGAGGGTGAGTTGACATTGTTGTAAGAGATCCCGAGTGGTTACCCTAAAGGATTTGGAAAATGGTTTTGACCTAAAACACCTTCATAGAAACAGATTCCTGGTCAATTTTGATTCTGATAGATTTTGAGTGAGTGTGCCTGAGAGGAAGTAGAGGAATTTTTACCAAAAAGCAATGAGCAAATCCTCAGGTGATACAGATGTCTAGTCAGATTCCGGAACCATTGATTTTGATCCCTTCTCCTCAGTAAAGCTGAAAAGGAGGAAGAAGCTCTTTCTCTGAACAGACTATTGGCATCATAGCAGCTCACCCCAAGCCATGTGTGTGCTCCTTGAGGGAGAGATTAAAGAAGTAAGAGGTGAATTCCCCAAACTAGAGAAGAAATTAAAAGACATTTGCTCCTTGGAAGAAAAGCTATGACAAATCTAAACAGCGTATTAAAAAGCAGAGACATCATTTGATGACAAAAGTCCATCTAGTCAAATCTATGGTTTTTCCAGTAGTCATGTAGATGTGAGGGTTGGATCATTAAGAAGGGTGAACACCAAAGAACTGATGCTTTCGAACTATGGTGTCAGAGAAGACTCTTGAGAGTCGCTTGGAGAGCAAGGAGGTCAAACCAGTCAATCCTAAAGGAAATCAACCCCAAATATTCATTGGAAGGACTGATGCTGAAGCTGAAACTATACTTCAATACTTTGTACACTTGATGCAAGAGCCAACTCATTGGAAAAGACCCTGATGCTGGGAAAGATTGAAGGCAGGAGGAGAAGGGGACAACACAGGACGAGATGGTTGGATGGGATCACCGACTCAATAGACGTGAGTTTGAGACAACTCCGGGAGATAGTGATGGACAGGAAAGTGTGGTGTGCTGAGGTCCATGGGGTTGCAAAGAGCTGGACACGGCAGAGCTACTGAACAACAACAGAGAAGAATACGCAACCCTATGGGTTCTAGCTGCACCATAAGTGATCGAACGCTATACAGAGGAGAGAGAGAAAAGGGCAGTGGTTGGGATGACTTCATGGAGGAGTCATTCAGTGTGTTTGGAGTTTGGAAAAGCCAGCCCAGGAAAGAACACAAGCACTGGCTCTAGACCTGAGATGAGTGTGTTGTTCCGGTGAAAGTGAAGAATCTGAGCAAAAAGCACTAAAGATTTTGGAGATAACAAATGAAGATGAGGAGCAGAGATACAGTTAAGCCAGTGTTACAAATCTCATGAAGGTTGTGGGCAACAACTCTAGTATTTGATCTTGTATCCTCCTGCCTAACACAGTACCTTTCACAGAAAAGTGACTCAGCAAATACTTGGTCAATAAATTAACTAATTAATTGCAGAGAATTCAATACTACAGAAGGGTTTTCATTTTAATCCACAGTAGAGGAAATTCCATTAAACATTTTTGAGAAAAGTAGTGAAAAACTGAAAAGTATGTTTTAGAGAAATTATTTCATGGTAATTGACAAGATGTGTTTAAGAGGAGAGATAGGAGACATGAATCCCTGTAGTGTTATCTACCTACTAGCATTGGACCTGGCCACCAATTGAATATGACCTTGGACAAGTAACCTAACTACTCAGGGACTCAGTTTTTTTTGTTTTTTTTTCTCTAAAGTAATGAAATGATACCATGTCAGAATTCTGAAACTGAGATACATACATAGATGTGCAAGCATTTCACGATCCACTGCCCAAAGTGTTGTTCAAATTTCTATTTATGCACACCTGTGTATTTTCTGGAACAGAAATCTCAGAAGATATGTGACCTTGAAAAAATTTATAACATAAGCACTACTCAGAATGTGGTCTGCAGACTGGTAGCATCAGACTCACCTGGGATCTTGTCAGATGTGAAAATCCTGGGGCCCGATTCCAGACTTTCTGAATGACAATGTCTGGGAACAAAGCCCAGGAATCCGTTTTTATAAGCTCCCAAGGTTATTCATCTGCATGCAAAAGTTTAAGAATCTAGTAGCTGGATGAGTTCTAAGCTTCTCACCAACTTGAAAATCTTTGCCGGCTTTGTAAAAGAAAGAAAGGAAAAGAAGAAGGTATTGGTAAAGATTACCAGAAAAGAGAAAAGTCGCCAAGAGGTAATGGGAACTTAAGACAGACTATCATGGTCAGATTTTAAACCTAGATAATCAAGAGAACAGAACTGTATTTGATAGAAATAGAGAAGCTTTGTTGGCTGTTTGGCATGCAGTAGGAGACTGGACCAAACACAACTCATTGATGAACTGATTTTTCTTCCTGGCATTGTTCTTATAGACTTTGGAGCAAGACAGTTCAATGTGCCTTTGTGCTTCAAGTTATTCTGGGATAACTCAACTGATTAGAACTATTTGAATACTGAATAGCTGATCAGAAGTAGAGAGTGTTTAGAATGAAAATTTTGGCAAAATCAAAGATAACATGATATCTTGGTGTGTGTGTGTGTGTGTGTGTGTGTGTGTAGCAATAATAATAATAATCAGTTCAGTTCAGTCAGTCAGTCGTGTCTGACTCTTTGCAACCCCATGGACTGCAGCACACCAGGCTTCCCGTCCACCACCAACTCCAGAAGCTCCCTCAAACTCATGTCCATCGAGTTGGTGATGCCATCCAACCATCTCATCCTCTGTTGTCCCCTTCTCCTCCTGCCTTCAATTTTTCCCAGCATCAGTGTCTTTTCCAATGAGTCAGTAATTCGCATCAGGTGGCCAGAGTATTGGAGTTTCAGCTTCAACATCAGTCCTTCCAGTGAATATTCGGGACTGATTTCCTTTAAGGATATAATTTATAGTAATAATAAAGCCTAAAACAGGGATTTCCACAAGTGAAAAGCGTAATTATTTGATGAATAAGTGTAATGTAAAATTCCTAGTTCAGAGGCAACATTGTTTTAAATTTTTAAACAGAGCATTGAGAAATGAGCAAAAACGGTTAACAGAACATGCAAATATGAACCTTGACTAATTTTGACAAAAGCTTTCCAGTTCTACAAACCAAAAGTTACCCTTAAAGTAAATGAAACCAACTCCTTTGAATCAAGAAAGGGAAAAGATATGCAGATTGAAAAGAACTTTTAACTCTGTCTACACTATCATTAAGTGTACTTAGATTTGCACCATATAATTATTATGATTGTAGCAATTAATCAATCAACTGATTAACATGTAGGGTCAGCAGGATCCAGTGATCTTATCTTGAAGCTTGAATTAATTAATTACACTTTCTTCAGCAGTATTATTTTCTATTTGTGTACCCAGTTTGTACAAGTTGCCCTTATTGACAAAATGTGGTTTAGTCTCTCTATTTATCACAGCAGGTATGAGCACTCACTAAGGTACTTTTGCTGATATAGTCAGAATCATAAAGAAACAGAAACATTTTCAATACTTTCTGAAGTAATTGCTGTTATTTTTCATCATTTAATGTGTTATACAAATAATACAAATTAGCAACATTCTTGTGAATGATTTTTAGCATAAGATCACAGAACAAGAACTTCTCTGTCAGAATAAGACCAATTCAGTTATAGTATTATAAATCATATAACAATTACATTATTCAGATAATTTAGCTTATATTGCAAAAAATGCCCAAACCTGCACCTTGCAAGCACACATTTTTTATTAAAACATTTTTAAATTTTTTCAAATATATTACCTCTTTTGCTAACTTTTTGTGAAATGTTTAAAGCTGAATGAGGGAATTGAAGCTAAAACCCATGAAATGTTTTGTCCAGAACTTACCAGATAGATCACTAAGAGCAGTACTGGAATAGAACAACTTATTCACCAAATATATATTGGATGACTTCTTATGGACATGATATACTGAACGTTAAAAATGGTAAGATGAGCAGGACAGGGTACCACTTTTATGAAGTTCACAGTCCAGCAGCGAAACAGACATGTGACAGGATCTTTACAGCACAAGGGCAACCCCACAATGAAGACATGAAAGAGCCTGAGCTAACAAAGGGTCTCTCTTCCAATGCTCATGGTGTTTCAAGATGACATCCTTGATGAGGATGCTCCAAATGAAAGAAGATAGAACACAAAAGCAATAAATGCATTGCGATTTGAGACCTGTTGCATATGTTAAAGCTGGCTTTTTTTCCCCTTTTTACTGGAAGCCACTTATTAGCAGGGCCTGTCTCAGTTGGAGGTTCTGCCTTTTTGCTTACAGACTGTCTGACGCCTTTATAAAGTGGGCCACTATATTGTTGATTACTGCACACCAGGGTGGTCTGTGAGCTGCTTTTTTCTGCCATGCCACAGTTAGACAGAATCTTCTGAAGTTCTGGTCTCATAGGTCCTTGGAGAATGGTTAGTGTTTCCTAAGAAGCTTAAGTCTGGATGATTTACATGTAACATTTTAAACTCCTGTTGTGTAATGCCTGGACTGAGATTTATATATACTGAATACAGGTTTTCAGGTCTGTGCATGACATTAAGTTACATATTGTATCAGCTACCCCCATTTATACATTTGGCTGGAGAAGATGTTCATGGGATGCGCAGTAATGAGGGTCTGAAAATTCTGTATTCTACCCCCAAGTATTAATACCATCATGTGGGTAGATGTTCCAGCTCCTTAGGATAATCTCATAATCAAGTGATTAAGTGTTTTGTCAACCCAAGTTAGATGTGTTTAATTCTGACGTGAAAAGACAAAAGAGAGAGGCAACTGGGAGAAGTTAGGATTTGAAAAGGTCAGAATTCCTGACCGGGGTTCGTTTTCTCCCATTAACTTTTTTGCTTTCTTCCAAGTAAACAGCCTATTTCCTGGATATGAGACTTTGTCAAATGATCTAAAAAAATTCTGAAAACAATTTCAATGAATGAAAAATAAAAACTTATACTCACTCTCATGAGCATTAAAGATAGTAATACGTGAAGATCCATTGAAATGTGATTATCAAGCTACACCAAACCAGAAGACCCAGAATGTAGTGTGTCTACTAGACCACATGTGGTGGCAGTGTGCATGTTGTTTGGAGTGTGTATGTGAGATGTATCATTGCCATAATGTAAAAGAGTTGAATTAGCTTCCACTTGACTAGATGAGAGCTCTTAGTTCTTATTTTGAAAGCAATCAATTGAGCATGGTTAATTAGGATATCACCAAGTAGTTAAGAAAAAAAAAAAGGCAAGCCACTTATTAGAAAGTATATTTTAAATCTGCTCACATTACAGTGCTGATCGAAGGATTATGAAAAGAATTCACCAAAACTGTGGTTGTTAGGTGCTTTCTGCACAAACACATTTTTCTTCAATTAGAGCAAATTATTATAGTTATTTTATGTGGTAATACAGGGCTGCCTTTATGAGAATCATTGAGTCATAAACAAAGGACACATTCCAATCTTCCGAGTAATAATTGTAAAGGGATGAGCCAAAAAGATCTCATTTGGGGAAAGATTATCTTTAATTCTGTTTTTATTCTATCTATCAGCACTCGATTAACTCAATTTACAAATATTCATAACTTTTTAAAATGTTAAATTACAGTAAAAAATTCAAAATGACTAGCAAGATTGACTAGCTATCTGAGATTTATACTATACTGTATCATTTTTTCAAGGTATGCCTTTCACTTCAAAGTATTTCAGTGTCCTGAAGAAAACTGTCTCTCACTAACATGGAAAATGAGAATGGACTCCATATTTTCATACACATGCCTTCTTCATTATGTTCTATGTCTGTGTAACACTCTTTTCAAAATAGTTCCAGAAATCTAACAGCTAGAGAGGGCTGAGTATTAATACTCAAAATATCAATCCACTCTGACTATTGTTACTCTACCACCACCCAGATTGTCCCCCACAAATACTAATAAGATAAATGCAAGTCTTCTTAACCTTGGACAAGGTTGAACATTTACATGATTTGAGATCTGAAAGCAAGAGCCCAAAAGCAAAGTCCATGTTTTCTCATAATGCTTGAATGCCTTCTCATTCCCGTTTCTCGATTTGAACCGTAACCCTCTTGCATGCATTAACTTGAGAGTTTCTGTGACCACAGTATTCTATTAGTTGTATGCTTCAATGAAAGAAAATACAAATGTTAAAATTTTACATGCATGCCTTAATTTTTTGCATACAGTATTGGGCAAGTGTTAAATAGTGAACTCAGATTTTAACATAGTTTTTCTTCCTTCAAAGACTCTCAACATTTTCAAGAGAAATTTGCTATGTGTTTTTATGCTAAGGATAAGTTATTTGTCCTTCTTCCCATGTCTGAACCTAAGCAAGTGGGACTGGATTATGCTCAGATCCACATGTTGAAAGTGGGCATGGGGAGTCTTTGCCTATTCATGTCAACCTGATTCTTTGGGAGATTTGGATGTTTTTTTTTTCCTTCCCCTCTCCCCTTTTATTATAAAAATACTTCAATTACCCTGCAAATAAGTGAGAATCTAGGCAATAATCTAGATTATAAAACAGAATAGCTTTAAATTTTCAAATGAAAATAGTTGCCTGATATCCAAAAGTTATTCCCACCATTGGCTCTAATCAAATATAAAATTTCCTGTGATTTCTACCCAACCAAATTTTTCCAAAAAAATAAAATCCTAGCTCATAAATATGCATTGTTAGCACATGTCTATATCTTTATTACATTTTTCTGTTTTTAAATTTGTTCTCCATCCTGGGAGTGAACAGAAGAGTGGTCTTTACAATTCAACTATATCAGAGGATCATATGTGTATTTACATAATGAGACATAGGAAGAACATCTGATTCAGCCCACTGGCCTCACTGTAATACCAGCCTCATAGTGAAAACCACACATGAGGTCCCACACCAAGTGACTTATAAGCAAATTGAGGGATTTCTCTGACTTTACTTAATAACCTCTAATCATTGAATCAGTCCATCCTAAAGGAAATCAGTCCTGAATATTCTTTGGAAGGACTGGTGCTGAAGCTGAAACTCCAATACGTTGGCCACCTGATGCGAAGAATTGACTCATTGGAAAAGACCCTGATGCTGGGAAAGATTAAAGGAGGAAGGAGAAGGGGACAACAGAGGATGAGATGGTTGGATGGCGTCACCGACTCAATGGACATGAGTTCAAGTAAGCTCCAGAAGTTAGTTGGTGATGGACAGGGAAGCCTGGCATGCTGCAGTCCATGGGGTCACAAAGAGTCAGATACAACTGAGCGATTGAACTGAACTGAATGTACTTACTATGTTCTGGCATACTCAAGGTCAGAGAATGCGAAGTATCTCCTGATAATTGCTGCCATTTCTTTTTCAAATAGTGTATAAAAAGCAAAACCTCGCGTGAGCATCAAGCATAATTGTCTTCTGTTTCATTCATCATTATCAACATCACAATCAACATCATTATCATCTATGTAATCAGTTAAGTAACCAGCATGTGGTTCTATCCTCTAATCTCTATTTGTTGAAGAAGCAAGAGGCTGAAATTCAGCTCTCTTGTTCATTTCAAAACAGTTGTCAGATTCTTCCTTGGACTGGAAAAGAAAACTTTGGAGAAATTGACATCTCATTCACTGGTTAGGAAGTAAATATGGAAGCGCAAAATGGCATTTTTAAACAAAACTGCTTTCCTGACCATAACTGAATTTTCACATTGTCAGCACTTCCATTATAAACATTTTTTTTTTAAGTTGGGAGTTTATAACGCAAATGTAAAGATTTGCTATGGGCTAAATCTCAACCCAAGAGCAAATGTTTATACCAATTTTGAAAACAATCAGCTTGCCCATTTGTAGTTATGCATGTGTTCATCATCTGTTATTGCTTGTCCAATGCTCTCCAACTTCTGGGAGGAAAAGCAGACATCTGGAGAGAAGAAACAGTGTTTGCTCTCTGGCAGATGTAGTCTGTTTTCCACAATCACTGAATAAGGAAGGTATTGAATAAATCTGTGCCCTTTAATATAGGGGAATGAAAATTACAACATTCTGCGTGCATACCAATACTGTTGAAACACATAACAGTCTAAGAATTATTCACTTTGGGTCATTAGAATTCATAGTTATACCCATTTTACAGACGGAAGGAACTGGGATACTACCGTGAATCACAGCAGTGAAAGCACCTCTCTTATAAAGTACCTCATACTACAAGGATTGCAAGAGTTAAATAAAAAATAATCATTTTGGTACAAAGTATACTTTACTAAGAAAAATTAATATTTTCCAAAAGATTGTAAATAAACTTTCATTTTCATATTGTTGGAGCTTTTTTTCCTCTTTTAAATTCCTTCATTAACCTAAATTTTCAATTGCATGCATCCTTAATCACTCAGTCGTGTCCAACTATTTGCAACCCTTTGGACTGTAGCCTGCCAGGCTCCTCTGTCCATGGGATATTTCAGGCAATACTTGAGTGGGTTTCCTTCTCCAGGGAATCCTCGACCCCTGTCTTCTCGAACTCATGTCTTCTGTGTGTCTCCTGCATTGCAGGCAGATCCTTTACCCGCTGAGCCACCGAGGAAGTCCAAATGTTCAACTAGCACTCTGCAAAAAAAAAAAACCCAATTATCAGAAACTCATTTATATCAGGAACAACACTGAAAAGTTTCCCTAGATGTGGGTCCTGATGAGCTGAAATATCAAAGCTGGCTACAACTATTTTTTTCAAAGTAATATGATAAAATTTCTGTGGGTCTTTTTGTCACCTACATTGTATGGCACCATGAGTAATAAAGGGCAAATACAGTTTACCATGGAAAGTGTGGGTTCACAAGTGAGTTTGGCTCAAATTAGCTCCTCAGATCAAGCAAATAATTTGTCCTCTCAAATTTGATGTTCGAGGTTATCAAACGAAGTGATTTCTAACCACCTCAACCTACTGTAAAGTTCATGGTTCTGTAATGCTAAACTTTACAGATTACCCTCCTCACAAGTCTGCTGTTTTGTAGTGAATCAAGCCAAGACTCTTGCCTGATTCTCCTGTAGTCTTTTATACTCTACCCAGTAAGTATTCTCTTTGTCAAGGACCCAGCCAAATGAAAGAGGCAGGCAAGCACCTTTGTCTTGTTTTGAGGAAGGTAAAATCAAAGATCCTTATACATAGCAAATCCTCATTGCCAATACAATTTATTTGGTATTGGTGAGGAATTCTACAGTACTGTTGACAAAATAAAATTCTTGGCTTACTCTGTCATGTATTTGGTGGCACTTAATATACCTTGGGCTTCCCAGGTGGCACTAGTAGTAAAGTACATGCCTGCCAGTGTAGGAGACATAAGAGACATGGGTTTGATCCCTGAATCTGGAAGATCCCCTGGAGGAGGGCATGGCAACCTACTCAATTATTCTTGCCTGAAAAATCCCATGGACAGAGGAACCTGGTGGGCTATAGTCCATAGGGTCTCCAAGAGTCAGACACGACTGAAGCAATTTAGCATGCATGCATGCATGATTACATAGCTCCCATCACATGACTCATTTTCCCCCAAATCAGCACAACTGCATATGTTGTCCATTTTTACTGTGCTAGAAATATATTTTAGTGGTGACCTGGAGGAATCTTGGAGGAAAATCCTATATATCAATGTACTAGTAGATTTTTCATTACACAAAATCATCAATTACTTATGCCTTCTCATCAGCAAAAAAAAAAAGTCAAATATAATGGGTTTACTGCAATGCAGATGCCCTGGCCTTGCCCATTAAAGACCAAGGGTACATGTTAAGTCTGGTTGCTGTTGTTGTATGTTTGTTTTTGATAAAAGCTATAGTAGTAAAAACTAAAAATGCACAGTATTAGAGCATGCCATATGAATTTTTCTCCAGCTGTGTTAAGATATTATTTGGGACACAAATTTAGTACACGATTTGATGAGTTTCACACAGTGAAATATGTGTACACCATGAAATCATCAGCACAGTCAAAATACTGAGCTCATCCTTAACCCCCAAAATGCTCCCCATGTCCTTTAGTAATTCCTTCCTTCCACCTCTGGTGCCCTCCTCCATAACAAATGATTTTCATTCCATCACTATAGGTTTGTTTTATTTTCTCAAGTACTGTATAACTAGAATTATGTAATGAATATGCTTTTTTGTCAGTTCATTCCATGTGGAGCAATTATTTCAAAATTCTTCGATGTTGTAGATATTGGGATTTACTTTTAGTGCTAAGTAATATTCTATGGTTTGGCTACATCACAGTTTGCTCATCGATGTACCTGTTGGTAGACATTTGGATTGTCAAGTTTTGGGTTATTACAAGTAAAGTTGCTATGAGCATTTGTGTGTAAGCCTCTGTATGGAAATATACTTTCATTTCCCTTGTATATATACCTAGAACTAGAATGGCTAGGTCATATGATTATGAATATTTAACTTTAAAATTTGTCAAACTATATTTCAGAGTAGCTATACCATTTTTCCTTCTCACCAGCAGTATGTGGAAGCTGCAATTCTCCTCATCTTCATCAACATAAGAATAGTCCATCTTCTTAATTTTTGCAGTTCTATCAGGTTTGTAGAGGTGTTGCCTTGTGGTTGTTATTTGCATTTCTCTAATGGCCAACAGAAGCAGTGACTCCACAAGAGACTGACCCAGACTTGCCTGTGAGTGTCCAGGAGTCTCCAGTGGGACTGTGGGTTGGCGGTGGCCTGCTACAGGGGTGGGGGCACTGAGCGTAGCAGTGCGTGCATGGGACCTTTTGAAGGAGGTCTCCGTTATTTTCAGGCTTCCCTGGTGGCTCAACTGGTAAAGAATACGCCTGCAATGTGGCTGACCTGGGTTCGATCCCTGGGTTGGGAAGATCCCCTGGAGAAGGAAGAGGCTGCCCACTCCAGTATTCTGGCCTGGAGGATTCCCTGGACTGTGTAGTCCATGGGGTCCCAAAGAGTTGGACACAACTGAACAGCTTTCACTTCACTTCACTTCCATTATCTTCATTACCCTCACCATAGTTTGACCTCAGGTCAAAAGCAGGGAGGGAACACAGCCCTGCCCATCAACAGAAAATTGGATTAAAGATTTACTGAGCCCCACCCTTCAGAATAAGACCCTTTCCCCCTCAGTCAGTCTCTCCCATCAGGAAGCTTTCATAAGCCTCTTATTCTTCTCCATCAGAGGGCAGACAGACTGAAAACCACAATCACAGAAAACTAACCAATCTGATCACATGGACTACAGCCTTGTCTAACTCAATAAAACTATGAGCCATACCATGTAGGGCCACCCAAGACGGACGGGTCATGGTGGAGAGTTCTGACAAAATGTGGAGAAGGAAATGGCAAAGCACTTCAGTATTCTTGCCTTGAGAACCCCATGAACAGTATGAAAAGGTAGAAAGATAGGACAGCAGTATATAGAAGTTGCAATTGTCCTCATCTTCATCAACATGAAGAAATATGTGTACACTTCATATGCTACTGGAGATCAGTGGAGAAATAACGCCAGAAAGAATGAAGAAACGGAGCCAAAGCAAAAACAACACTCAGTTGTGTATGTGACTGGTGATGGAAGTAAAGTCCAATGCTGCAAGAGAAATATTGCATAGGAACCTGGAATATTAGGTCCACGAATCAAGGCAAATTGGAAGTGGTCAAATAGGAGATGGCAAGAGCAAACATCGACATTCTAGGAATCAGTGAATTAAAATGGACTGGTATGGGTGAATTTAACTCAAATGACCTTTATATCTACTACTATGGGCAAGAATCCCTTAGAAGAAATGGAGTAGCCATCATAGTCAAAAACAGAGTCTGAAATGCAGTACTTGGATGCAATCTCAAAAATGACAGAATGATCTCTATTCATTTCCAAGACAAACCATTCAATATCATAGTAATCCAAGTCTATGCCCTGACCAGTAATGCTGAATAAGCTGAAGTTGAATGGTTCTATGAAGACCTTCAAGACTTACTAGAACTAACACCCAAAATAAGATGTCCTTTTCATTACAGGGGAAAGGAATGCAAAAAAAGGAAGTCAAGAAATACCTGGAGAAAAGAAGAAATATGGCCTTGGAGTACAGATGAAGCAGGGCAAAGGCTAATAGAGTTTTGCCAAGAGAATGCACTGGTCATAGCAAACACCCTCTTCCAGCAACACAAGAGAAGACTCTACACATGGACATCACCAGATGGTCAATACCGAAATAAGATTGATTATATTCTTTGCAGCCAAAGATGGAGA
Organism: Bos grunniens; assembly: GCF_055505025.1. NCBI lineage: Eukaryota > Metazoa > Chordata > Mammalia > Artiodactyla > Bovidae > Bos > Bos grunniens. Next base: position 83,743,474 of record NC_141166.1, read on the forward strand.
AGCTCTATACAGTCAGCAAAAACAAGACCAGGAGTTGACTGTGCTTCAGATCATGAACTCCTTACTGCCAGATTTATACTTAAATTGAAGAAAGTAGGGAAAACCACTAGACCATTCAGGTATGACCTAAATCAAATCCCTTATGACTATACAGTGGAAGTGACAAACAGATTCAAGGCATTAGATCTGATAGACAGAGTGCCTGAAGAACTATGGAGAGAGGTTTGTGACATTGTACAGGAGGCAGGGATCAAGACCTGAAGTTTTGTAGTTTTAGATTACATTAGATGTATGACCCAGTTTGAGTTATTTTTTAGAACTTTTATTTTGTATTTGGGTGTAGCCATTTAACAGTGTTTAGATAGTTTTAGGTGAACTGTGCAGGGACTCAGCCATACCTCTCAATTACATAAGATGGAGAGGTAAAGATTGAAATCCACTCTTTTTTGCCTTTAGGTATCCAATTTTTTCAGGACTCTGTTAAAAATACTATCCTTTTTCCATTCTGTTGCCTTTGCACCTTTGTTGAATGTCTGTTGTTGATGTAACTAGTACTATTTCAGTACTATCCATTTGATTCATTGATCTATTTATATAACTCATTACCAGTGCCACACTTTATCATCATAAATTTAGAATAAATCTTAAGATCAGGTATTGTTTTTCCTCTAGCTTCATCCTTTATCAAACTTGTTTTCACTATTCTAGGTCAGGAATTGGCAAACTTTTTTCTTTGAAGGGACAGATAGTTTTAAGCTTACAGCTGTATAGTCTCATATGGTACTTAACTCTGCCACTGTAATGCAAAAACAGCCATAGACAATATTTAAACTAATAGAGATGGCTATCTTCCAAAAAGACCTTATTTACAAAAGCATGCAGCAGGCTGGAAATACACTGCAGGTCATAGTTTGCTAAACCTTGATGTATGTCCTTTGCATTTTCACTTGAATTTTGGAATTATCTTATCTTTTTATAAAACTTTAAAAAAATTTGTTGAGATTTTGATTCACTTTTTTGAACCTACTGATGAATTCAAGAAGAATTGACATTTTAACAATATAGTGAATCCCAACCAATGAATAAATTATACCTTATCATTTATTTATATCTTCTTTAATTTTTCCCATCAGTGTTTTACAATTTTCACTATACATATCTTGCACATATTTTGTCAGACTTATCCATAAATATTTAATATTTTTCATTGCTATTATTATTGTATTTTTAATTTCAATTTCTAGTTGTTATTCACTTCTATATAGAAATACTGTTGATATTATGTTTTGTTCTTACATCTGCAATATTGTGATACTAATTCATTGGTTCTGGCAGTTTTTTGGTACATCATCAAGTTTTCTACATAGATAAATATGTCATCTTTGAATTAAAAAATATTACTTTTATTTCACATCTGGTGACATTTCTTTCTTTTTCTTGTCTCATTACACTAGCTAAAACCTCCAGCACAACGTTAGATAGAAATGATGAGTGTAGACATCTTTGTTCCATTGTTTCCTTTAGGTGGAAAGTATTCACTCTTTTACCCCTAAGCATGTTGCTGACTGTAGGTTTTTTCTTCTCATCTATCACTAGTTTTCTGGCAGTTTTTATCAGAATAGATATTGAATTTTGTTAAAATTTTTTCTGAATCTATTGAAAGGTCATATGATTTTTTTTTAATCTTGTCAATACAGTTAATTACATTGATAGACTTTTCAAATGCTAGAATGAATCTGCATTCCTCGAACAAGTCCCACTGGTTCATGATCTGTTATCTTTTCTATCATTGGTTTCCATTTCTTAAAATTTTGTTTAGTGTTTTGCATCTATGTTGATAAAAGGTATTGATCTTTAAAGGATCTTTCCCCCTTAGCAATATATTTGTATGGTTTTATTCTTTACTGTCAACAATGCTTGTCCTGACAGAATGAAGAACTATTTCTTCCTCTTCAGTGTTGTGAAAAAGGTTTAACTAAAAATTCAGCTTCTCTGCTATATATAGGAATTTCCAGGTCATTCATTTTGAATGTTGATTGATTTTGTCTTTCAGGAAATTTATTTCATTTCACTTGTTGAATATATTGGCATAAATTTTCCTATAATATTTTCTTATTGTTCTTTTATTATTAATAGAATTTACTGAGATGTCACCTCCCTCATTCCTAATTTAGTAACTAGCATCTTCTTTGCTTTTTCTAAGATCTTTCTAAAGAATACAGTAAAGATGCTTCAAAAAAGAGAAACAAAGTTTTAGGAAATTGATGAAAACTTAACACTGCTCCTTAAATATCTCTTGGTTGTGTCTAATTCTTTGTGACCCCATGAACTGTAACCCACCAGATTTCTCTGTCTATGGTATTCTCTAGGCAAGAATACTGGAGTAGGTAGCCATTCCCTCCTCCAGGGATCTTCCCTACCCAGGGATAGAACCCAGGTCTCTTACATTGCAGGCAGATTCTTTACTGTCTGAGCCACCAGCACTTAAGAAACACAAAATAAAAGAGGTGAGAAAGAAGAGTTCCTCAATGAGTACTACCTGCCCCCCAGTGTGGATTAGCATCCTCTATCCCCGGTACTTTCCCTCAGTCAGAGCATTTTCATTAATTTCGTTTGAGATGGTTAGTTGTTTGTCTGTTGCCTTTACTTTCATAGCACCAGAGCAGGCCATGGTGTGTGGCATGTGGTAGTTGCTTAAAAATCATTATTTTAATCACTTATAAATGAAGTAGCATAATCGTTTATCAGATTCTGAACACTCTTCTGTGACTTACTATGGAGGGAGGTTTATCCTGAGGACAAACAAAGTCCCTTGAAGATTTAAATAAGGCTTAAAGCTCTACATTCAGAAAACGAAGATCATGGCATCCGGTCCCATCACTTCATGGGAAATAGATGGGGAAAGAGTGAAAACAGCGGAAACAGTGGAAACAGTGTCAGACTTTATTTTTTGGGTCTCCAAAATCACTGCAGATGGTGACTGCAGCCATGAAATTAAAAGACGCTTACTCCTTGGAAGGAAAGTTATGACCAACCTAGATAGCATATTCAAAAGCAGAGACATTACTTTGCCAACAAAGGTCCATCTAGTCAAGGCTATGGTTTTTCCTGTGGTCATGTATGGATGTGAGAGTTGGACTGTGAAGAAGGCTGAGTGCCGAAGAATTGATGCTTTTGAACTGTGGTGTTGGAGAAGACTCTTGAGAGTCCCTTGGACTGCAAGGAGATCCAACCAGTCCATCCTGAAGGAGATCAGCCCTGGGATTTCTTTGGAAGGAATGATGCTAAAGCTGAAACTTCAGTACTTTGGCCACCTCATGCAAAGAGTTGACTCATTGGAAAAGACTCTGATGCTGGGAGGGACTGGGGGCAGGAGGAGAAGGGGACAACAGAGGATGAGATGGCTGGATGGCATCACTGACTTGATGGACGTGAGTCTGAGTGAACTCCGGGAGTTGGTGATGGACAGGGAGGCCTGGCATGCTGCGATTCATGGGGTCGCAAAGAGTTGGACATGACTGAGTGACTAAACTGAACTGAACTGAACTGAAGACATACTAAGATTAGCAGTGCAACATGTATACTTAGGGGATGGAAGACTCGGGGTGGGGAGCTAATTAAGGAGATACTGGTTGTATAAGGAGTATTTGGAGATAAAACGTAACAGAATTTGTCTGACCACTTAGAGTAAAGAATGAGTGAGTAAGTGAGTGAGTGAAGTCACTCAGTCATGTCGGACTCTTTGCGACCCCATGAACTGTAGCCTATTAGGCTCCTCCATCCATGGGATTTTCCAGGCAAGAGTGCTGGAGTGGATTGCCATTTCCTTCTCCAGGGGATCTTCCCGACCCAGGAATCGAACCCTGGTGTCCAGCATTGCAGGTAGATGCTTTATCATCTGAGCCACCAGGGAAGACACAAAGAATGAGGGAAGATTAATATATTAACTGCTGCTGCTACTGCTAAGTCACTTCAGTCGTGTCTGACTCTGTGCGACCCCAGAGATGGCAGCCCACCAGGCTCCACCGTCCCTGGGATTCTCCAGGCAAGAACTAGAGTGGGTTGCCATTTCCTTCTCCAAAGCGTGAAAGTGAAAAGTGAAAGTGAAGTCGCTCAGTCGTGCCCGACCCTCAGCGACCCCATGGACTGCAGCCTTCTAGGCTCCTCCATCCATGGGATTTTCCAGGCAAGAGTACTGGAGTGGGGTGCCATTGCCTTCTCCGTAATATATTACAGTTCCCTACTAAAGTTTCGTTATCAGTGAAGCACTGATTCAGCCTAGTAGGTGCAATGGATTCACATGATTGAATTTCCCAAAAAAGTTAAATGCATCTCAAAAGATTAAATCTTTTGATTTTAACTGTTATATATTTCCTTAAAGCATTTTCAAGTTTTTCATTTTGTTGTCACCGACCCTGGGACAAGATATTATAAGTACATTCATTTTTCTGATAAATAAATTGAGATGAAGAGGAGTTGAATGACATTTCGAAGCTACGTTAAAATTGTCAGCCTCCAGATTTGAACCCAGATATTTTTATTCTAAATCTGGCTTCTCCCCTGCCCTTGCTAATCACTTCCATGTATACTATGATGCTCTTATTAATGCAGTAATTAACTGTGAGGACAAACACACAATCAAAATTTAATAAAAATTCTGGAAAACTCGTGGTGAAGGTAGTCACCTATTTCCCTAGGGCAGCATTTTTTAATGCAGCAAGAAAACATGGTGTTATAAAAAGAAGATGGGCCCTGGCATTGTGAGATGTTCATTTCCCTTTCTTCCCTATAGTAAAAGGTTGATTTTAGAGCAAAAGGTTTAGCTTTTTTGTATCACTTCCCTATCATGCTAGGTAACTGCTTGGTGGTATGCAAGAATTTCCAAACCTTTTAAAAAATCATAAATTACCTTCCAGTCTGGAAGAATTAAATACAAAGACTGAAAACATGAATCAGTTTCTTCCTACTTATATAAATCAGCAGTTTCATTCTTTTTCACTGTAGTTTTCTTACTGAGGTTGCCCCAGCTTGACAAATGAGGCAGAAAAAGAGTTTGAGAAGGAAGGAAAGCAACTCAGCATTCAGTTAGGCTATTTTCTGGATTTATTTCTACTAGAGAATATCCTTTGGTTTTCTTCTAGGACCAAAGACCATTAAGTTCCATGCAATGTGTGGTTTTCACTCACAGCAGGTCTCATTTGAGCAAGTTCTAATTCTAAACTGATTAAGTGCAGCTTGATTTCTGGATGGCATTTGCTTATAAGTTATAATAGTTTCCTTAGTTATTTGGCAGAATCCACACTGATGCTTACCTTGCATACAAGATATTTTTGTCAGCAGAAGTCATCTCTGACCACACTACCCACAGATCTAGAGTAAAAAGACACCACAAATGGCTGAAAATGTCAACATAAATAACTATCAATAAATATTATGGAATGTAGCGAAGCACTTGGCTTGCATCTTGCTAACCTATCAGAGCTAACTGTTTGGCTATTACTGCCACAAGGGATGTTCCCAGTTTAGCTACATACAGTATTTATCAAGTACCCATCACCATGGTATCTAAACACTTGGGCAATCTAATTAGGCTAGTCCAATTACTTGTGTACAAGTAGAGGAGGTACATTCCTTATATCCCACTCCACTGGAACCAATTTGATTGTGTTTTTAAAAGCAAGAAAAGCCTTCTGTGAGAATAGCTTTCTAGGCCTCTTGTTCCAAGATTAAAAGACTGTCTGAGTAAAGAAATGACTGTTTCCTATTCCTGAAGGTGATAATGTTCGGAAGCAAGCAACTCTCCAGTGATAGAAAACACCACAGACCAGAGATCTTGAATGAGAACATTCTACTCCCTTTTCTTTTGAACTTCACTCTGGGGGCAGGTAACTGAAAAGTGCTTTCTAAAAGCAGTTCACCTGAAGGTGAATTATTTCTAAGGACCTCCTCGGTGAAAACGCTGTGTTCTCTCCTGGCCTCGCAAGGCAGAGTCCTTCTCCTCTCTAGAAGAATTAACTAGGTCAGACATGAACTTAACCTTGATAACGAAGGCCTCCCCTCAGATTTTATTGCTGACAGATACAGAGAAATTAGGATATAATTTCTGGTGTGTGTGTGTGTGTGTTGGCATGTTTTTAGTAAGTCACATATACAGTGGCATCTGTCTGAATTCTGAACCCAATTCCCAGTCTTTCCCTCTGTGTGTGGGGTTGGGGACATATTATCTATTAGTATAATCACTAAGAAATATTTTTATAATTTAAAGCTAATCAAAGATTTTAGAAAGCTATGTCTGTTCACTGAGGCAAGGTGGGAATATCATGTTCACATAGAAAAGTCATGGTTTGCCAGTACAGACCTCAGGATAAAGAGCAATTATCCTTTTGTACTGTCAAGATTTATCTCTGAAATTTATCAATAACTTGGGATGATATCAATCTAATTTATCTGATATTTTATTTTATTATATTTTCATAACTCAGTAACAAATAAGTCAACATGGCCTGTAATGTTTCAAAGTATAATTGAAAATTTCCCAGTAGTAACATTTACCTTGAAAATAGGTAGAATATTATTTTACTGTTTGGTGATTCCATCTATATTATGCATATTATTCTTGCATATTGCTCAGTTCAGTTTTTAAACATACTTATGTTCACTTGTCACCTCTTAACATTATAGTCTCTACATGTGTCTTATTGATTTGTTCTTACTATCATGGCTTTGGATATAATTATGAGTTTTTTTTTAAGTTGATATTCTTTCTGTGCCTCAACCCTCCCACCTCCATCCTGTTCTTGGAGTTTGCACTTCTCTTTTATATCCATTATGGGTGGTGAAATGTTTCTGCTCTCCCAATATACATTTTAAAAATTGTGTCAGTTCATGGAACTTATTCTGTGCAGCTACTGAAGTTCCTTTAGCTAACTATTCATTTCCTTTCTCATCAGACTCATTTGCAATTATATTTTCAGAATTTCACTTTTTAGTGTTCTATTCCTCTTGAGCCATCTTCCTATAAAATTCTCACCAAGGGTTCTTACACAAATTTTTCTCTGGCCCTTAAAATGATGGTTGTAATGATTGAACATCTCCTTCATGATAGGAATTTTATATGCATTATCTCATTTTCTCTCTACCAGCACCGTATAAGATAGATTCATTATCTTCATTGTGCCAGTATGAAGATTGGAGTTCAGAGAAGACAAGCATAGGCTGCAATAGACAGAGCAGGATCAATGTTCAGGTCTGTTTGGCTTAAAAACCTATACATCTATCCATTACATTTTGGCATACACATCTGAGGAGCCAGAATTAAACCTTTGTATGTTATTTATTCCTGTAAATGAATGAGTAATATAACCATCCCTATATCAGTGTCAAATTCCAAATATCAAATAAGTCAGTTGGATTATGTTTGACTACAGTTGACAGAAAGACAGCTCAAAAGGATTTAGGCAGTAAGGAGATGTGTTAGTTCATGTAATGAGAAAGGGTTACAGGAGACTGGGGGGATTATAGGATTTATTGATACAGTGATTCAAAGATGGGTGTGGAGGACCCAGGCCCGTTCTATCACTGCTCTGCCATCCACAGGGCTGGCTTCATTCTCATGCTCATTGCCCTCATTGTAGAAGGTGACCCCGAATAGCAACACAACCTTGTCCTTCCTCTGTAACATATGGTGGGAGGTAGAAGAGCCCATTTCCCAGAAATCTGAAGCAAACATCTCTTTTCACCTAATTACTTTGAACTGCATCACATGCTTATTTCTTAAAATAGCAAGGAAAAGCAGGTTGACTTGGATTAGGCAAGGCTGAATTCCGGATCAGAGCCTGGGGTCTGCTAAGAGCAGCATGGAAGTTCCATTTAGGAGAGGAGAAAGTAATTGCAGTATAGGTAGGCTTTGGCATCTCCTCTCCAACTCATTGACTGTAGAACACTCACATGCTCCTTTCTACTCCAACCTTTACCTCTGAAACCTTCACAGCTATTTGAAGCCACTCACTTCTCTCTAGTCTCATCCAGCTACTGTAGCTAGTACCAAGAACCAAGGTTTGTGCTCAGTTTTCTACCAGGTATAATGAGACTTCTCTAACTAAACAACAGCTATCTACCGCCAAAGCACTTACTATTCAAAAGTAGAGGAAAAGGGCGTAACTAAAACTAAGATTTCTATTTGTAAAAGTGAGCAATGGAGAGCATAAGGTAGTGCTTTGTCCATAAAACAGATGATATTCTGCTGAGCAGGAATTCTGTGAGTTCTGTGCCCTGGCTGTGGAGTGATTTTCTAGATCAGATAGTCTGATGGCTCCTAATCCTATTTTCTGGGAAATTCTCACTTATTCACTGTCTCCCATGGTCAGAGTAGACAAAGAGAGAGTGAAGGATAGTCTTTAGTAGCATCCATGTCCTCAAGGGCCCAGGGAAATTTTAAGGAGTTGTCTACCCTTTCAGGGACAATCTGTTTTAAAAATTGAGAATACTTTGGGTTTATTGGTTTTTCATTTCTAGTGAATTATATAAGCTTTCAATCATTTTAGAAATCTTTTGTGGAAACTTCATCCTCTTAGCAATAAGCTTCTGTGTTCTGCCACTTTCTCTCCCACTCTGTTTATTGATGCTTCTTGGGGCTTCCCAGGTGGCTCAGTGGTAAAAAAAAAAAAAAAAAATCCATCTACCAATGCAGGAGACACAGGTTCAATCCCTGCATTGGGAAGATCCCTTGGAAAGGGAAATGGCAACTCCAGTGTTCTTGCCTGGGAAATCCCATGGACAGAGGAACATGGTGGGCTACAGTGCATGGTGTCACAAAGAGTCAGACAAGACTTAGCAGCTGAACAGCAGCAGCAGCAGCAGGATCTTCATCTTAGAACTTTCTTCAAGATAAATTGAAGCAATAGGTGGATATTCTTCTCATGGAGGGATGCTAGAAAAAGCTAACATAGACCAACATCCTGAGTTTTTAACTCAGGATTTAATTTTTTCTAACAGTATATTGTGGATAGACACATGGTCTGTGTTCCATACTACAGCAGATTTGAGTCTAATAAGATGTTCTATTGCTATATGACAAAAATCATTACAAACTTCATAGCCTGGAATAATGGGGTCCTTGAAGCCCTAACTAACTCCTGCATTCAAACTTTGCTCTGTATAAAATTTGTTAAATCATACTTGTTTCTATGTTTTCAAAAATGACATCTGAGTATATTTCTCCTTCTTCCTCCATATTTAGTATAATTCTTCAACTCCTGAATGTCTTTTCCACTCTGTAATCCCAGAAGTTCTAGGAGAGCCAATGGGAACATCAGTTGCATTTATATGTTGTAATCCAAGTCTATGCCCCGACCAGTAATGCTTAAGAAGCTTAAGTTGAACAGTTCTATGAAGACCTACAAGACCTTCTAGAACTAACATCCCAAAAAGATGTCCTTTTCATCACAGAGGACTGGAATGCAAACGTAGGAAGTCAAGAAACACCTGGAGTAACAGGCAAATTTGGCCTTGGAGTACAGAATGAAGCAGGGCAAAGGCTAATAGAGTTCTCCCGAGAACACACTGGTCATAGCAAACACCCTCTTCCAACAACACAAGAGAAGACTCTACACATGGACATCACCAGAAGGTCAATACCAAAATAAGATTGATATATTCTTTGCAGCCAAACATGGAGAAGCTCTATACAGTCAGCAAAAACAAGACCAGGAGCTGACTGTGGCTCAGATCATGAAGTCCTTATTGCCAAATTCATACTGAAATAGAAGAAAGTGGAGAAAAACCACTAGACCACTCAGATATAACCTAAATCAAATCCCTTATGATTATACAGTGGAAGTGATAAATAGATTTAAGGGACTAGATCTGATAGACAGAGTGCCTGATGAACTATGGACGGAGGTTCATGACATTGTACAGGAGACAGGAATCAAGACCATCCCCAAGAAAAATAAATGCAAAAAAGCAAAATGGCTGTCTGAGGAGGCCTTACAAATAGCTGTGAAAAGAAGAGAAGTGAAAAGCAAAGAAGAAAAGGAAAGACAAACCCATTTGAATGCAGAGTTCCAAAGAATATCAAGGAGAGATAAGAAAGGCTTCCTCAGCAATCAAAGCAAAGAAATAGAGGAAAATAATAGAATGGGAAAGACTAGAGATCTCTTCAAGAAAATTAGAGATAGCAAGAGAACATTTCATGCAAAGATGGGCTCAATAAAGGACAGAAATCGTATGGACCTAACAGAAGCAAAAGATATTAAGAAGAGGTGGCAAGGATACACAAAGTAACTATACAATGAAGATTTTCATGACTCAGATAATCACGATGGTGTGATCACTCACCTAGAGCCAAACATCCCCAAATGCAAAGTGAAGTGGGCCTTAGGAAGCATCACTACGAACAAAGCTACTGGAGGTGATGGAATTCCAGTTGAGCTATTTCAAATCCTGGAAGATGATGCTGTGAAAGTGCTACACTCAATATGCCAGCAAATTTGGAAAACTCAGCAGTGGCCACAGGACAGGAAAAGGTCAGTTTTCATTCCAATCCTAAAGAAAGGCAATGCCAAAGGATGCTCAAACTACCGCACAATTGCACTCATCTCACACACCAATAAAGTAATGCTCAAAATTCTCCAAGCCAGGCTTCAGCAATATGTGAACTGTGAACTTCCAGATGTTCAAGCTGGATATGGAAAAGGCAGAGGAACCAGAGATCAAATTGCCAACATCCGCTGGATCATCAAAAAAGCAGAAGAGTTCCAGAAAAACATCTATTTCTGCTTATTGACTATGTCAAAGCCTTTGACTGTGTGGATCACAATAAACTGTGGAAAATTCTGAAAGAGATTGGAATACCAGACCACCTGACCTGCTTCCTGAGAAACCTGTATGCAGGTCAGGAAGCAACAGTTAGAACTGGACATGGAACAACAGACTGGTTCCAAATGAGAAAAGGCATACGTCAAGGGTATATATTGTCACCCTGCTTATTGAACTTATATGCAGAGTACATCATGAGAAATGCTGGGCTGGAAAAAGCACAAGCTGGAATCAAGATTGCTGGGAGAAATATCAATAAAATATCAATAACCTCAGATATGCAGATGACACCACCCTTATGGCAGAAAGTGAAAAAAAACTAAAGAGCCTCTTGATGAAAGTGAAAGAGGAGAGTGAAAAGTTGACTTAAAGCTCAACATTCAGAAAACTAAGATCATGGCATCCGATCCCATCACTTCATGGCAAATAGGTGGGGAAACAGTGGAAACAGTGGCTGACTTTATTTTTCTGGGCTCCAAAATCACTGCAGATGGTGATTTCAGCCATGAAATTAAAAGATGCTTACTCCTTGGAAAGAAAGTTATGACCAACCTAGACAGCATATTTAAAACCAGAGATGTTACTTTGTCAACAAAGGTCCGTCTAGTCAAGCTATGGTTTTTCCAATGGTCATGTATGGATATGAGAGTTGGACTATAAAGAAAGCTGAGCACAGAAGAATTCATGCTTTTGCACTGTGGTGTTGGAGAAGACTCTTGAGAGTCCCTTGGACTGCAGGGAGAGCCAACCAGTCCATCCTAAAGGAGATCAGTCCTGGGTGTTCATTGGAAGGACTGATGTTGAAGCTGAAACTCTAGTACTTTGGCCACCTGATGTGAAGAACTGATTCATTTGAAAAGATCCTGATGCTGGGAGAGATTGAGGGCAGGAGGAGAAGGGGACGACAGAGGATGAGATGGTTGATGGCATCACCAACTCTATGGACATGGTTTTGGGTGGACTCCAGAAGTTGGTGATGGACAGGGAGGCCTGGCGTGCTGCGGTTCATGGGGTCGCAAAGAGTTGGACACGACTGAGCAACTGAACTGAACTGAATACTAGTTTCAGCCAGATTTTAAAGTTCTATATTTCTGAGCAACATTCTGGAACCAGAAAAGAGATCTGTGCCCTAAGAGGTTAAAGCAGGAATGGTGGTTTAACATAGCCAAGGACTGAATAGTGAAAAAAGAAAGAACTTAATTTTTTTTTTAATATAATATCATGTATGAAACGAGTCGCCAGTCCAGGTTCGATGCACGGTACTGGATGCTTGGGGCTGGCGCACTGGGACGACCCAGAGGGAGTGTAGGGGAGGGAGGAGGGAGGAGGGTTCAGGATGGGGAACACAGGTATACCTGTGGCAGAGTCATTTCGATATTTGGCAAAACTAATACAATATTGTAAAGTTTAAAAATAAAATTAAAAAAAAAACACATAAGAACAAGAATCAATCCTAAGATACACAGTTTATACATTTTTAATGGAAGATATCAAGAAGTTAATTACAGATAGGTCTGCATAAATATCAGTGAACTTTACATGTGATGCATCTCCTTAAGGGTTATTTTCATTTAGCTCAGTTGGTAAAGAATCTGCCTGCAGTGCAGGAGACCTGGGTTCGATTCCTGGGTTGGGAAGATCCCCTGGAGAAGGAAATGGCAACCCACTCCAGTATTCTTCCCTGGAGAATCCCATGGACAGAGGAGCCTGGCAGGCTACAGTCCATGGGGTCACAAGAGTCGGACACAACTTAGTGACTAAACCACCACCACCATGTTAAATTACAAATGTAGTTTTGTCACAGAAATAAACAGATTGGACCTATCGTATACGTTTCCTTCTGAGAAATCTCCTAGCCCCTCACTTTTAACCTAGGAGTACTAGCAACAAAGTGAGTTTGTGATGGCCAGCAAATAACACACAGATATGTCCTCGTTTTATCTCATCACTATTATATTCATTTTCTCTTGATGACTCATTATCTTACAGTTCTGTAGCTTAGAAGTCTGGCATGGGTCTTAACTGGGTTAAAATCAAGATGTTGGCAAGACTGTGTTTTTTTCTGAAGACTCTAGGGAAGAATTCATTTTCTTGCCTTTTCCAGCTTCTAAAACCACCCACATTCCCCAGCTCATGGACCCCTTCTTCCATCTTCACAACCACCAACAAACGGAAACACTATCCTGTATCTCTCAGAACATTCCTCCATACTCCTATCTCCCTCTGGCCACTACCAGCAAAGCTCTCTTTTATGGAACCATATGATTAGATTGGGGTCCCCCAAATAATCCAGGATAATATCCGCACCTCAAGGTCCTTCACTTAATCATATCTGCAAAGTCCCTTCTACCATGAAGATAACATGCTCCAGGTTCCAGAGACTAGGACCTGGGCATCTTTAGGGGTCTGTTATTCTGCCTACCACACAAGTTGAGTAGTATATAACATTGCTTAAATGATAAATAGTTAAAATCCTACATCGTCCTCACCAAAACAATGAAACAATAAATGTTTAATGAATGTCAGCTATGAGCAGAGAAGTAGGAAAAGATAAGCAGGAACACAAGGCTGACAAAAGAAAAAACCCCATAAGAATTTTTTTTAAAAACCCATACTTTTAAAAAGTTTATGTTCTTATTATGAAAATAAAATTATCAATGATAACTACCTTGCAAATAAGTGCTAAACAGAAGTGAGTTGATTTAATCTTCAAGAAAATTCCATCTATAATTTAGTATAAATCATGATGTGTATGTGCTCCATCATGTCTGACTCTGCGACATTATGGGCTATAGCCCATTGGGCGCCCCTATCCATAAAATTCTCCCGACAAGATCTTCCCAACCCAGGGACTGAACCCTGTGTTTTCTTGCATTGGCAGGTAGCTTCTCTTACTACTGAGCCACCTGGAAAGCCCAATAAATTGTGATAGAGATTCAGAAAAGAAAAATACATTAAAGAGAAACAGGTAAAAATGCTTTGAGGTGTATTTTGTAGGTTTAGTATGAGTATTAATAGTAGTCTGGAGAACAGTTACCACTGTTGTTAAACCTGTATACAGTCTAAGTTTCAAATCCCACAGGATGGAAAATACTGTGAAGATATTCATCTGAATCTTAACAGTATGCTGATGTAACACTCCCATTGCCTCCTAAAAGCCTTCTTCACTGTCTCGATTCTATTTTCTTTTTATTTTCAATCATGGTATTGTTTTTAGCATACAGAGCAAAATCTGGCAACAGCTTTGAGTTCTGAATGACTAATGAATTGTTCGTCTGTGTGAAGGATCTCCCTGGTGCAAGCTCTGTGTGAGTCTCTATTCCTCCCTATTCAGAGATGACATGGTTGATTGTGGCGATATCACCCATGTGTGCAGACCCAGCTGAAAAGACAAATGAGAGACCAGCATTCCTTTCTAAAACGCCATGCCCTTAAACTATGTCCTTTGTCTGCAGGCGCAATTTGCTGTTTGACAAGCCTGTACTCTGACTCTTCCTTTTTGTGCAGCCTACATGACCATCTCCTTCTGAATAAGTCACCCTGTTCCTTTTGCTGCAGTTGATCTGCCAGTTATTTTTTCTTAGAGAAGCCCAGAGTTCTGATATACTTGTAGTTGAAGTCACCTTTATTCCAATCCTTTGATGAGAAATTCCAACTTTCTATTTGAAGTTGAATACATAGACAATCCTGTAAAGTCAAATATACAGGCCACAGACAGCTGTAGAATCATTCAAGTTCACAACACATAACTTGATACAATAGCACTTCCCAAAAGAGAAGAAATATGAGAATGATTTAATTCACATTGGTATAAATTTGTTTGCAAGTATATTCTTCTCTCCACTATGAAAGAACCAGAATTTTAATTGTTTTCAGATATTGGAATGGCTAGCTATGTGGAAAGCTTACATTCTGTTGGGACTCAGAGCCCCGAGTTTAGACCTTAAAATTTTACTATAACTAACATCGAATATTTATTATGAGCCAAGTACTAATCTAAACACATTAAATGTGTCAGTTTCAGCTTTTATAGCAATCCTAGGAGATATGTATTATTATTATCTCTATTTTGCAGAAAAGAAAAATTAAGGTGTAGAAAAATTATCTTAGTTTATTCAGCTGTTAAGTAGAGAGACTGGCGTTCAAACCTAGGTAGTATAACGCCAAAGCCATTTTTTAGCTGCCACCGAAGTATACATCCTCTCTTATGTCTCATCTTAGAGAATGAAAAAGTGAAAGTGTTAGCTGCTCAGTTGTGTTTGACTCTTTGCAACCCCATGGACTTTAGCCCGCCAGGCTCCTCTGTCCAGGGATTCTCCAGGCAAGAATACTGGAATGAGTAGCCCTTCACTTCTACAGGGTATCTTCCTGACTCATGGATCGAACCTCAGTCTCCTGCATTGCAGGCAGATTATTTACTGTATGAGCCACCAGAGAAGCCCCAACCTACCACAAGATTGAGCCCAGTGAGAAAAGTCAAGATTTAGAACAAATGCCTAGAACAGGCCTAGAACACTGCAGGTTGAATAAACGAATGAACAAACAAATTTGCCATGTCATGGATCAAACATTTGAAGGATAAACACAAATGTAGGTACCAAATAGAAACCAAAAAAGATAATGACAACAACAGTTGTGATTTGTTGAGCATTAGCTATATACCCAAACTATGCTAAAGGTTTTCTCTAAGCTATGTAACTTAAATACCATGATCAGGCAGCTATCACTCTCTCCATTTTTTAAATAAGGAAACTAAGACCCAGAAATTTATGTGGCTTGTCTAAGATCAGACCACTAGTAACTTATAGAACAAGATTTAAATCTAAGTCTCTGGTTCCAGGATCCAAAGACTTAATCTCTTGTATACTAACATACTTTAGTCAGGTAGGACTTAGTCTCTACCAGCAGACGTATATCATATGAATCTATAAAGGTGAATCTAAGGTTATATTTTATAATCCAGACAAAGAACTATCTTAGCAAACTCTGAAGGTCTGAGAATACAGGACAACTTCCAGACCTGAGAGCTGAAAATGGAGATTTGCTTCTATGTATGCAAGCATGGTGCTCTGAGTGTCTATACTTGAATAGAAAGTACATAAGAAATAAGAAATACATAAGAAAGATAGGGAGAGGATCACAAGACTCCCATTACAAGACTCCCATTACTAGAGGGACCCAAGGTATACCTGATCTCATCACCACCAAAAAGATTCAAGCAAAAGGGGACCAGTGTTTCACACTGAAGTTAATTTTAGGCTGAGACAAGCTGCAGAGGTGACATGGTTTTCAGGTCCCCCACAGAGGGCATGTAGACTAGTTTCTTAAGTGCCCATCACTGCTGAAGGTCAGACAGACCTTGGATGTCAAGGAGGAACTGAGCTCACTGGTTGCAGTTCAGTGTTCCAAGGATGGACAAGAGACTTGACACTGCAGGAGTCAGGCTCCACCTGAAAAGGCTCTTGTATGTATATGTGTTAGTTGCTCAGTTGTGTCCAACTCTTTGTGACTCGATGAACTGTAGCCCAGCAGGCTCCTCTGTCCGTGGAATTCTCCAGGCAAGAATACTAGAGTGGGTTGCCATTCTCTTCTCCAGGGGATCTTTCTGACCCAGGGATCAAACCCATGTCTCCTGCATTGCAGGCAGATTCTTTATCATCTAAGTCTTGCTCCTGCTCAAAGTTCTTAGAATACACCCCTTCTCTGCCCTTAACCACATTCCAGATTTCTTTTTTAATTTATAACATCTACTTTTTTCTGTCTCCTATGCAAAAACCTCAACTTTTTCTGTATTTCTAGTGCTATTGTATTACTTCTTGGTGTCAGCACATTTTCTGTGTCATGCATATCATCCTTCTTATTGGAGTATGATAGGAAGGATTTGAAGATCATGAGACTGATGCCTCAGACTGAGTTTGCTTTCTCTTTGTCATATCACCTACCAGACCAGTCAAATGCTGTGCAAAAGACACATAAAATCAAGGGTACCCATGTGGTCACTTCTGCCTGCCTCTGCCAATTCCATGCATTGGCAAATCCCAAATTTCATGCTTTCAACAGCCTGCACACATTGAGGGATCCAATGGGTCACTGGAGATCAGAACCCTCTTTAATTGTTTTATGTATTTTAAGTTGCTTTGCACGTTGCAGGTTTCTGAAAGTGAGTACTTTCTCTCTATCAGCTGGTAAACCAACCTGACTGCCTAAACAGAATGAGTTAACTGGGTTAAAACATCCCAGGCCAAAGGAAACCATTGACAAATTACTGGAAAAGAATTCTTGGGCATACACATTAGTTCTTCTAGCTTTAACCACACTACCTCCATTCTACAATTATATTTTCTTCGAGAACAATGGGCTAATGGCATGCCTACTGAGAAAACGATATGTCAGAAAGCTAAAAAACATAGTGTATGTTATTGGTTGAACAATAATTGAAGATTACTATGAACAATATTCATGCAATATAATATGTTAAGAAGCAGCTTTAGGTTTTGTTTTGAATCATTTTGACTCAGTGTAAACTGATACTCTCAGATAAAAAATCAAAGTAGAGCACAAAAATGCATATACATGATGGACAAAACTCAAAAATTGGCTCATTGTTCAAACATGAGGAACTATCGCTATTAATGCCTATAAAGAGCCCAAAGATGAGACAAATGGACTATATGCACGTGTTGTTGTTGTTGCTAAGTCACCTCAGTCGTGTCTGACTCTGTGCGACCCCATAGACGGCAGCCCACCAGGCTCCCCCGTCCCTGGGATTCTCCAGGCAAGAACACTGGAGTGGGTTGCCATTCCCTTCTTCAATGCCTGAAAGTGAAAAGTGAAAGGGAAGTTGCTCAGTCGTGTCCGACTCTTAGCGACCCCATGGACTGCAGCCCACCAGGCTCCTCTGTCCGTGGGATTTTCCAGGCAAGAGTACTGGAGTGGGGTGCCATCGCCTTCTCCGATGCACATGTTAGAAGACTCAAATGATTTTTAAGTTAATTAATGGACCTCACCGCAGATATTACATGATAGACATACTATTTGTTGTTCAGTTGCTAAGTCGTGTCTGATTCTTTGTGACCCCATGCACTGCAGCACACTGGGCTTTCCTATCCTTCACTATCTCCCAGAGTTTTCTAAAACTCATGTCCATTGAGTCGGTGATGCCATCCAACCGTCTCATTCTCTGTCGTCCCCTTCTCCTCCTGCCCTCAATCTTTTCCAGCATCAGGGTTTTCCCAGTGAGCCAGCTCTTTGCATCAGGTGGCCAAAGAATTGGCGCTTCACCTTCAGCATCAGTCCTTCCGTTAAATATTCAGGGTTGATTTGCTTTAGGATTGACTAGTTTTATCTCCTTGCTCCCCAAGGAACTCTCAAGAATCTTTTCCAGTACCACAATTAGAAAGCATCAAGTTCTTCAGCGCTCAACCTTCCTTAGGATCCAACTCTCATATCCATACATGACTACTGGAAAAACCATAGCTCTCATTATTCAGACCTTTGTCAGCAAAGTGATGTCTCTGCTTTTTAATACACTGTCTAGATTTAGTATTGATTGATTTCAAAATTTGCAATTTGTGCAATTCCATTAAATTGGTTCAATTTAATAAAAAAGGTAAAGAACCTCAACTCAGCCCTGCTGATTCATGTACAAACCATAAAGAAATTGCTGGGCCAAGAATGAGAATAATATTTTATAACACTGAATCTTTACTCTCTGTAGTAGCCTTTAATGGTGCAGTGTGAGAATTAATTAAGCTAAATGAATATCTACATTATTTGCTTTGCAACTGAACTGAACTGAAAGTAGAAATATCCAAAGGCAATGGTAAAACATATATTTAAGCTTAGTTTAAACTCTTAATTTGAATAAATAAGCAGATAAAAAAGTTAAGGAGATGACACTTTTGCCTTCTTTTTCTTTTGACAGTTATTGAAAAGTTGAATTTTAAAAATATATATATCAGATAGGCAATTTGCATCTCTCCATATTGGAATAACTGCTAATAGACTTTCTTTCCAATTTGAAATAACTGTACAATTCAACAAAATAGAAGATGCATTAAGATATTGAAAAAATAAAATGAAAGGAATCACATGAAATGGGCCTGGTGACTGCTAAGTGGATGCAAGATGTTTTTGGGATACACTTTGATGTTGCAGCATAGGAAAATGAAAAACTTTTCATTTGAGTATGGTAGCGTTGTTGAGTTAAAGAGGTAGAGGCTGGAGTTCAGGACTGTTAAATTGGCTAGAATTCATGTAGGGTGACATAAGAAAAGAAAGAGCTTTGCAAACAGGACTTCCAGAAATCTGCATGGCAGTCTCTATGCTGTGTACCTGAGAACTGTGTTATACATGCAAAAGGCTTCCATGAGGCCAAGAAGAGATATTCTGTTTCAGGATTGAGAGTGGAAGAAAGATGTCTTACAGTACTGAGGTCTCACAGAACTGAGAGACATTGGAGCTTCAGTTTAGTCAAAGTAGAGAAATCTCTCTGAGCAATTTTTTAGGTGAGACCTTAGGAAGGCCGTAGCTGTCTAATAAGACATATAGTTGAGTTCAAAAGTGAAATAGACCAACCTTAACAGAAAAATAGCCAAGTCTTACAAGACCGAAAAGTATCTGACTGAAGCTTAACTATCCTTCATTAAAAACTTCTCCTCCTTAAGGAAAAGCAACCTAACACAGATTCCATACAATGTATCATAGCCAAAGATGCAGTGAAGGTTGCTGGAGATGTGACAAAGTAGAAGATATGACCCACAATCAAGAAAAAAGCAGACAACAGAAATAGACTTGAAGATGATCACAATAATGAAGTCAGCAAAAAAAAAAAAAGAATTTGAAGCAGGTATTGTAAATGTCTAAAGCCTTAAAAGAAAAGATGGTCAAATTGAGCAAACAGAAGGGGAACCTCAGCATAGAGATGTAGAAAAAGAGAAGGGGAGGAGGGAAAGAAGAGGAAGAATTATTTAACCTAATAAATATTTTAGAACTGAAAAGTAAAATATTGAAAGTAAACAAATTTACTTTATAATAAATGGGCCTAACAATAGACAGGTATTTATATTATAAAGGGTTGGCGAACTTGAAGACAGATGAATAGATATTATCCAGCAAGAAGAACAGAAAAAGAAAAAAAAGCTTTTTAAAAACAGAACTTCACTGACTCACAGAACAAAATCAATGTAACATGCTATAATTTGACATAGAGTGGGAGAGTAGAAAAAGAGTAAGCACAAAAGAATGAAAACTATATAGATATATGAAAACATAGTCAAAATTTCCCAAATTTTGTGAAAAACTCCAACTTATAAATTTAACAAGCTCAGAAAACCTTAAGCAAAAAAAAAAAAGAAGATGCAATACAATACAAAGCAAAAATAAAAACACTAAACTATATATTTTAACTTAAAACCAAAGATGGAAATAAAAATCTTAAAAGTTTGTGGAGAATAAAACACAATTCATCCAAATATATAGAAACTATAAATTATGACTGAATTTTCATTAAAAACAAAGAAAAAGCATTGTTAAAGTGCTGGTAAAAAGTCAACCCAGTGTCTTGGCACTTTTATTCAAAATTGTACTAGATTTTCTATCCAGTGCATCCTAAGGTAATCTATAAAAACAGTACTGGAAATAATAAGCAAATTTGTAAGCACCATAGGATCAAAATCAATTTTTTAAAAAAAGCAATGTATATCTGTATATTATTGGGCTTCTCATGTGTGCAGTGGTAAATCCACTGCAGTGCAGGAGATGCAAGAGATGTGGGTTTAATCCCAGGTTAGGAAGATCCCACTCCATTATTCTTGCCTGGAGAATCCCCATGAACAGAGGAGCCTGGTGGGCTACAGTCCATGGGGTTGCAATGAGTCGGACAAGACTGAGTAGATGCACACACACATACACACACACATTAGCAGCAAACAACCAAAAATGGAAATTTCAAAAGTTTAAATTAAAACTTCCATTAAAAATGGCTTTGAATACTTAGCAATAAATTTATCAAGTCATATAATACTAATACATCAAAGGCTACAAAACATTGCTGAAAATTTACAAGACCTATGTGAATAGAAGAATATACCATGTTCATGGTTTAGAAGATTCAATTTTAGTAAGATGTCAGCTCTACTTAGATTCATCCATAGAGTCAACACAAATTCAAAAATGCTTGTTGAAAACCAAATTTTCAACAAGCATTTCTGTAGACATGAGATGCTGATTCTAAAATGATTAAGAGAATGAAAGCAACTTGGAACAGTTGAAACAATCATAAAAAGAAGCAAAATATTAATGGGCAAAGAAAAGTCCTTTCAACAAATAGCACTGGAGCAATTAAATAAGAAAATGGAAAACAGAAAAGAAAAACATTGGTCCCCATCTCACAATATACAAAAGATATATATTGTGAGATGTATATTGCATACAATATACAAAAGATAATTTGAGTTAGACCATAGACTTAGAAGTAACATTTAACTCTACATGCCTTTTAGAAGAAAATATTATAGGACACATTTAAGACCTGGGAAGTAGGCAAAGATTTTTTTGACAAGTCATAGAAATCAATAACCTCAAAAGGAAGTTTATTATTATTGGATTTTACAAAAATCATCATTTAGAAAACAAAATGGCAAGCCATAGATTGGGAAAAAATGTTTATAATACATGCATACATGCATGCTAAGTTGCTTCAATCTTGTCTGACTCTTTGCGACTCTATGGGCTATAGCCCACCAGGCTCCTCTGTCCATGAGATTCTCCAGGCAAGAATACTGGAGTGGGTTGCTATTTCCTTCTCTAGGGGATCTTCCCGACTCAGGGATTGAACCTGAGTCTCCTATGTCTCCTGCATTGGCAGGCTGGTCCTTTACCACTAGCACATACATCTGACAAAAATACCTGTATATATGTCTGTGTGTATATATATGTGTACACACACACACATATATATATGTGTATATATATAAAACAAAATCAATAAGAAGACAACAGGCAATGATATTTTTAAAAAATGAACAGAAGACTTGAACAAACTTTCAGACAAACAGTGGTCAAAGAAGACATGAAAAGTTTCTTGGCGTTAATTAATAGTCATCAGGGAAGTGCAGATTAAAACTACAGATTAAAACCTTACACCTATGAGAAGGGCTAAAATTAAAAAGACTAATAACAAATGTTGGTGAAAAGAGTGAGCAACTAGAACTCTTGTATATTGCTGGTGAGAGTGTAAAATGGTACAACCATTTTGGAAAAATGTTCAGTTCAGTTCAGTTCAGTCGCTCAGTTGTGTCCTACTCTTTGCGACCCCATGAATCACAGCACGCCAGGCCTCCCTGTCCATCACCAACTCCCGGAGTTCACTCAGACTCACGTCCATCGAGTCAGTGATGCCATCTAGCCATCTCATCCTCTGTTGTCCCCTTCTCCTCCTGCCCCCAATCTCTACCAGCATCAGGGTCTTTTCCAATGAGTCAACTCTTTGCATGAGGTGGCCAAAGTACTGGAGTTTCAGCTTTAGCATCATTCCTTCCAAAGAAATCCCAGGGCTGATCTCCTTCAGAATGGACTGGTTGGATCTCCTTGCAGTCCAAGGGACTCTCAAGAGTCTTCTCCAACACCACAGTTCAAAAGCATCAATTCTTCAGTGCTCAGCTTTCTTCACAGTCAAACTCTCACATCCATACATGACCACAGGAAAAACCATAGCCTTGACTAGATGAACCTTTGTTGGCAAAGTAATGTCTCTGCTTTTGAATATCTAGGTTGGTCATAACTTTTCTTCCAAGGAGCAAGTGTCTTTTAATTTCATGGCTGCAGTCACCATCTGCAGTGGTTTTGTTAGGCAGTTCTTAAAAATCAAACATACTCCTACCTATGATCCAAAAATTGTACTCCTAGTTATATACCAAAGAACAGTAAAAACATTTGTCAACCAAAAGTCTTGTACAAGAATTCACAAACTCTGTTCATCATAGCCAAAACCATAGAAGTGACTCATTTGTTCATCCAAAGGAGAATTTATCAACAAATCACATAATAGAATACTATTAAGCATTAAGGGCTTCCCTGGTAGCTCAGATGATAAAGAATCTGCCTGCAATGCAGGAGACCTGGGTTCAATTCCTGGGTCGAGAAGATACCCTGGAGAGGCGAAAGGAAACCCACTCCTGTATTTTTGTCTGGAGAATCCCATGGATAGAAGAGCCTGGGGGACTACAGTCCATGGGGTCACAAGGAGTCTGACACTACTGAGAGATGAACACTTACAATAATCAAGCGTTAAAAAAGAAGAATGAACTATCAATGCACAAAATAGCATGATGATCTTAAAATTTGATTTGAGGAAAAGAATTCAAACACACAATACTATGTAACTGCGTGATCCATTTATATGAAGTTCACAAACAAGCAAAATTATTATGAGCTCAGAAGAATGGTTGCATATGAGAAAGATGGGGATTGACTGGAAAGATGTCTAAAGGCATTTTTAGAAGTGAGAATGATGTACTAACTTATTTGGGGTGTTTGTTACTTGAGTTTATCAAAACTAATCAAGCTATACACTTAAGGTGTATGCATGCCACTATTTGAATTTTATCTCAGTTTTACTTGAGCTAAAAATTAAATGGAAAGTAATTGAAAAATCATTATGGTTTCTTCATCATTTTATTCTGTTTTGATTCTCCTGGTTCCAGGAGACATCTCATTCATTGTTTCATTAGTCTTCCATGGTTCCAATGATTCTAATATTGACTCAGAAAGAAAGGAAGTGAAGTTGCTAAGTCGTGTCCAACTCTTTGAAACCCCATGGACTGTAGCCTACTAGGCTCCTCCGTCCATGGGATTTTCCAGGCAAGAGTACTGGAGTGGGTTGTCATTGCCTTCTCCAGGGTATCTTCCTGACCCAGGGAACAAATCCAGGTCTCCCGTATTGTAGGCAGACACTTTTACCGTCTGAGCCTCCAGGGAAGTCGCAATAAGGACTCAAGACCCTCTGAAAATGGTAGAGACCCAGAGTACCAGTTATTAAGGTTTAAAGAAGAAATAGAAATTTTAGACCTGATTGGACTAAGGGATTTCTGTTTTGTGAACACAAAATTTTGGAAGACATGTTTGGTGTACTTGGTAATGTAATCATGAGTTTGGATATCAGAATCAATGGGTAAACCTGAGAATATATTGCTGTATTTATCTTTGGACATTGGAGTAAAAAATGAACTAAGTAAGTTATTGGAACTACCTTTCATTCAGCCCTTCTGATTTATCCCAGAAAAATAGATGTATTTTTCATTTTCAAATCCTCATAGAAATTCATACCTCTTTAGTATGCCTTGTATTTTAATTCTGATCATGTCATATCACTCTCTTAGCTGGTGTGCTCTTTAAGCTAAAAACAGTTTATTACCTCACAGCACCTGGAACATTCATTTAAATCAAGTGCTAGGTAAGGATTGAAGTATTTCATAGATTGAATTTTAATTAAACTGGATGAAATAACATTTATAGGTAATGGAGTTACAGATCAGGCAATATTAATAGGGATTTGAGGAACTGAATTCATTTTGCCTTCATATAACAAAGTTATTGAATACTTACTACAAGTAAGACACTGAGATAAGAAATCAAAGATAAATAAGGCATAGTTCTTGTATGCAAAGTTCTATCAGGTTGTCAGAGAGAAAAAAAAATGTTTCTAACTAATACACAATAAGAAGTGAAAAGTCATGTGGAAAAAGAGGGGCAGAGATGCATTCTTATGAAAATGCAAAGAGGAAGAATATGTTTGCCTATTTTCACCCCCCCCCCCATTAAAGAGACTTGCTTTATTTTAGACCAATTTAACTCATATTGAATGTATGCATATTGAGAAAGCCTAAATAAAATACTAGTCAGAAATTTTAGGAATTTTGTTTCAACAGAGTCAAGATGATAACCTTTTATATGGAGAATAGTCAGTGTTTCTTTCAGAAATCAAGTGGGAATGAATGGGAAGTGATGCCAAAATTTATTTATTACTTTTTCCTAACAATCAGAGGATAGCCTGTGAGGAGCTCTGGTTTCTAATCGTGTCTATGCCCATGACTGGATGGATGACCTGTTCATTGACTTACTCCCCTTTTATCATAGCCTCTACATCCATAAAATTAGATATTAGGACAGAAGATTTCCAAAGTCTACTCCAACTCTAAAAATGTCATGATTCTATTAATATCTTCTGTGGCTCTATGATTCTTATTATTTTTGATAAGATTTTTTATGTGATTTTGGTGATTGGAATGAGATTGCCAGGTTTCCCAAACTTCATCGATCCACACGCTAATTTCATGGATAGTATTTTAAGTAAAGCAATGCCAAATATTTTTCTTAAATTAAGACATTTTTATTTAAATAATGGAGAAGGAAATGACAAACCACTCCAGTATTTTTGCCTGGAAAATTCCATGGACCGATAGATTTAGCTTTATTCCCAAGTAATAATATCCATGATGCATACATTCTAGATATTCCTTACACTTTAATATACATGAAAATAAATACATAATCATTAAATTTGTCTTTTACACAACCAATAATATGCATATTTTACTTTAAGAAGCACTGCTATGCTATATTAAAAAAGACTTAACCAATGTCTTTGCCAGTTGACAATCAGTCATAAATGTTATCAGAATAGGTCAACCTCTTATATACTATCTATAAAGACTAAAAAAATATATGTTGCACTCAATCAGAATCTGCTAAATCCTGAGATTCAATCTTAAGTGGGTTTGTGCATTACCTGGAAAACAATTTGCAAAATAGATCTTTAAAGTTCAGAGTAAATTGGAGAAAAGGCTACATTACATTTGAACCTTAATAAATACTTAATAACCCATAAGACAAATAGCCATGAATTACTAGAATGATTTTAAGCATAGTGCTTCTGCATAGAGTCAACCTGCTCTCTTATTTTTCTCATTATAAAACAGGAGTTATAATATTGCAAAGTTTATTAGCTCTGTTGATTTGTGTATTTTCTAAAATAAGACATTTGAATAACAAGGAACCAGAACCATTAGGAAAATCTATTTCCTTTCTCTTTTTTCTCTTTATTTAGTCTCCTCTGCCCAAGACAGCTTAAATGTCTTTCTCATAGAGAGGGAAAAACAAGAAGACTCCTCTAACTCTGTCCTTTTTTATGGAGGTTGTTTATTTCTTGAATGGGTGTGTGTGTGTGTTTGTGTGTGTGTACAAGCTTAGGTCCTCAGGTGGAACCGTGGTTCCTGTGCTTTTCGTCCTCGAAGCTGTTTTTCTGGAAGGGAATGGAGGCAGCTGTGTTTACAGCTCAAGTCTTGGCATACATTTACCAGAATCTATTATTCATATCATTCAGTATCAGGGAGAGATCTCAGGCCACCTGTCTATCTGACAAATTCACCCTTTTGTGAGCTTTCTGTTCATAGCAAATTATGTTCACATTGATGAATTGAGTTTTTATGAGCATTGCTAACTAACATTCTCACAGAAGGCCAGGGGCAAGAGCCTGCAAGTGTTTCTGGTCCACAAGTAAATGATAAAAAAAAAAGAACGAAAGAAAAAAAATGGTAGTGTTTAAAGACAATTTGCCATGGAGGGATAGTTAAATCATTTGGCAATGCTGTAATATTTATAATTCTAAGACTTTCCATAAATTATTGCAAATATTCTGCTTATAACAAACAAAAAGATGAGAAAAATCCACATATTACTTTTCCTGGTGGCACAGAATATTCTTTAAAAATTGTTTTACATTTTGACAGGTAACTATTGACCAGGGCAAAACACAGAGTACTTGAAGTATGCCCAGCATTAATAAATCCAGCAATTTTATACCATAATGTGGAAAACTTAGAGCAATTATAGCTTAAATTCCAGCTTCATATTTCCATAGATACAAAATGGATTTTTTTTAATCTCTAGAAACCCTATACTGGTTATGAAGCTAAGCCATGTGGCATGAGTTAAATAAATGAGAGCAATCTTTCACAAAAGACTAACAGAAATCCTTCTAAACAGTGGGTGGGGAAATACCCACTGTTCATGATAGAAATGAAGATTTCCCTCAGTTTGCATATAGAATTGGTTCTCTCAGTCTTCTGAGAGAAGTTCCTTGCATTTATTCTGACTCTTATTCTGCATTTCATTTAGAGCAGCTGAAAAAGGAGAGGATTTCACAAGACACATTCTGGTTTTACTGTATCTACATTTCATAGCTCTAATTCACAACCTTCTTAAAATGATAAACCTACCTAGGCAGATCCATTAGTCTGTCTGTATTGTTTTTAAAAAGCAAAAAAGCAGGAATTTTACAGGGTCGTGAGGAATATCATCAGTAAAAATCCACATTCTCGTGTTCTCGGTTCATTCCAGAGCTACGACCTTATCATTCTGAAAGTCAGATCATTATCCTCGATAAAGTACGACTTTATTCTCTTAAGTCTTAGTGCAAGTCAGTGGAAAATTCTAAAGCTCTTCACGGTAGCCTGCCAAAATGTGTCAGACACATCACCTTTCAAGGCAAAGATACCGTAGCACAAAGAACACTCGGCATTATCGCTGGAAAATGCACACCTTTCGGAGGAGCAAATGGGAAGGGTGGTCTGTTCAACACCATATGTGAGGGAGCTGCACCAGTCTCATTTCTTCCTCCAAATGTTACAAGCTGCTATCTCATTGTGGCGTGTGTGACTCTGCAATGAAATTGGTGACAGTTAAGTGTCTACCTGGTCCCAATGTCAGTTGGCCTGTTGACCACTCAGGCATCCTGCTCAATATCATACTATGGTTTAGTGGCCTCAGAGACGTGGAATGCCTAGGCTTTTATGTTAATTTAGTAGCATATGTGAAACTTTTGCAAACTTCCAAGTAGTTACCACTGCCCTCAGATTTTTGAGTAAAATGAGACAGGGTTTTCCATACTTAAAGTACAGAGGGAGGCAGAGGTCAGCAATTTTTAAAGATTTTTTTGACCTTTTCTTCTAGTCTAAATATATTACTGATAGATGCTTATGCCATATTAAAAATAAACTGTGGAGAGTCATAGCAATAAAATGGTGGGATCACAGGTGTGGTTGAAATTTTCTGTGGTAAGCATGGTGACTATTCATCCCAGATTCTGTACAGTAGTTGTTTTCAAATAGCCCATCCTTTTCCGCAAACATATGTTCCTATTTTACTTCAGAAAATATGGTAAATGCAGCTTTAAGGCAACAGGACAATTTTACCTGCAACAATTTTTCACTGTAAGACTGTGGAAATGAACATGGGCGAGAGAGACTGCAGGTTTTCATTGCTAAGTAACTGATTTGAGATAAAATGTGCATTCTTTGGTGGTGAAGCAGAGCAGGCAGCATTCTGCAGTTCAGTGCCATATTCATAGTGTCAGGCAGCTGAAGTCCCACCATTTTGCTCCCTGGAACAGCGACTGCATTTCAAGCATTGCTAGAAGGCTGAAAGTTGGCTGCAGCCGGCAGAGCATTGTTCTTTTTTTAACCCATGTGATAGGTATCTTCAACAGTGTCAAACAAATTTGTAGAGCTGGTGATTAGTTGCCCAAAGAGCATAATGTATGCATTATTAATTAAAGAAGGTAAGTTTGGCTAATTGTCATTTCTATACAGTAGCAGTGCACTAAGATACATTTTAACAATCTATAAATAATTGATAATTTTTTTTCTTTCATCTTCCTTCCTAGTTTGCATAAAACTAATGACTTGGTAAATGTTACTCACTTCAAAATATTCCACCACTTCTATGAAAATTAAACTAACACTGTAACCTTAGCAAATAAGGAGATTTTTTTCCCCCTTTTATTGCAGGTTAAAGAAAAGATAGGAAACATAACACTTGTAACAAAAATGTGACTCTGTGAAATCCCAATGAGAATCATAAATAATATAAAATCAACATTGTGTGTGAATTTAATAAATAGAATTGACTTTTAAAAGAAGATTCATATACACACACATACACACATATGTGTATGTATATATGATCATATGTATATTCCGTCAGACCCAAAGTCTTGCTTTTTCAGCTTTCAAGAGCCTATGACCCAAAGATTTGCTCCAGGATATCTTCTACATCTGGTGTGAGCCTGTATTTCAATACTTACTAATAACTACATGAATATAATTCTTTAAACCTGGTTGGCAGAGGAAGCAAAATTTTTTCTCAAATGAAGTGTTTGAATCTAGTTTCTGTATGCTTTGTTAATTTGATTATAACACCTAGCTGGATCCTTGTAACAAGAGATTTACTGCAGTAAAAGTACCTGCTCTCTCTTTTTTTTTTTTTTTGAAGAGTTCTCTGTTATTTTTACAAATCCACAATCTGTCAGTCTCATATGATAGCACAAGATCTTATACTCTAATTTTCAACACAATTAAATACATTCCCCAAGTTATTGATGGTGCCATGATTTTACGTTTATTTTGTTTGAAATACATTGAGGTTTAAAGATTTCTTAAGAAGACCCACAAACTAAAGTATTGCCTAAGTGACATATTGTTATTTAAGCCTTCGCCAAATCTTACATATGCTTCATTATGATAAAAAACAGGTTGTAAGGACTGATTCTGTGACCTTTTTTTCTCATTTTAACCCTACTGATATGTCACCCATGGCAACCTTAAACTGATTTTAATAGAGTCGATCCTATTATTCATTTAAATTGAGGTGCAAGAGCACTTAGACCAGGGAAATTTGCATTCAGCAAATGGGGATTTGATGAGCAAAAATGATAAGATATATGTTGTATAACATGGCCTATTTTGCTGGCAAATAAACAGCTCTTGAAATTGATAAACTTCAGAATATTTTATCTTCAAATGTTTATACATAAATGATTAAAATGCATTAGCAATTCTGCTTTTGAAAAAAAACATATTGGGAAAACAACACAGTTGTGTTGCTTAAATTTGTAATTAACAAATTTATTACTAATTCTGTGCAGTTCTTTAATATGCTGCATTCCTGAAGAAGAACATTAATACACAATGGCAGAAAGAAGCTAATTTTAAGACTTTGGAGAAATGAATGTCTTTTAATGCTGTGTGTTTCTCTTATCTACATGCCACATTATTGTAATAAGTACATTCAGGAATAATTTCTTTTCAAATATTTTTACAAATCTTGCTCTTATTTGCATGCAAGTAAGTTGTCAGCTTAAATCTTTGAAATGCAAAATATATCTCATTTCTATATTTCATCAAGGAGCCTTTCATGTTTAATAAATTACAACTTAGATCCTCCAAGACTTTGTTTTTCATTAACTAAAAGCAAAAGGATACATTTAAAATCTTAATCACAACCTGCAAGAGTATTTGCATGTTGCTGATATTTGTCTTGATGGGACTTTTAATATTTGCAAACTAATCAGGATAGCAAGGTTATACCAATAATTTCTGAAGACAAAAAACTTTCCGCATTATTTTCTTTATTATATTCAAGTAGAAAACTTAAAAAAAAACTCTCAATGACTTAGCCTCAACAGTCTGTATATTTTTTTGTACCTACTCCTCTCTTAAAGATTTTAATTGGAGAAATGGCCACATCACAAGAGCACTATTGAAAAATGTGTAGAAGAATGTCACATCTGGGTTCAGTCTAGTCTTTTATTAGTGCTCGATCAGCATGTATTAGACAGAATCGTTAAGAACACAAAACAAGCAAGGTAAATCACCCACTACTGCCACCCTGTAAACCACCTCATGATACTACATGGAGATGTGGATCCAGGAGAAATCAAAGGAGAGCTTCACTTTTTTTTCATTTGACCCCAATTTAGATAGGAGATAAGGGTGTTTCTGCTTGTTTGGCTTTAGTTGTTGTTTTTTGTTTGTTTGTTTTTTGTTTTTTTAATCCAAATATCCTAGCTGATCTTGCAGAAAGTCTTCTGGACTCTGAAAGAGAATGGATCATCTCCTCTCAGCAGAGGCAGGAAAAAAAAAAATTCTTGACAGCACAGTTATCCTTATTGGGGGGGTCCCATGGGCCACAGTAATATCGTGTCACAAAAGAGGCAAACTTCTGCTGAACTTGCTGCCCTGAGACCTTCGGTTAATCTTTTGCTTGAGAATGGAAGATCAAAAAACTCCGAGCAGTTTAAAAAATATGCAGCTAATGTCATGCAGTTAAACTGATGTAGCATGCATGTTGTTTTGCAAGCTAACAGGTTAAATATGGCTTTGCTTTAAGATTCCCATCAAATTTCGTTTTTATAGAGAAATCTCTGAAAGCAGAAGGGGTTGAGGGAGGGTGAGGTAAAAAGAAATAAATCATTGTAGTCTCAGGAACAGTAATCCTTGTTGAGGATTTTGGCTGATTGATATAAATAACATCGTCCCCGCCATCTGTCCGAAGAGGGACCTTTCCAGTCAGTGTTAAGCTGCAACGGCAGAATAATTAATGAATGGTGTCCTTTGTGCTGGTAATAAAGACAAGACAAATTATGTTATAATCCAACTGCTGCTCATTTGTCACAGCCAAATAAAATGTCAAATAAAAGTGAGGGGGGCACTGTGTTTGTTTAATGGACTGCAAGCTACCTGTTTCTATTGTTGACAGACAACTAGCGTGTAAGTTCTGAATGTTGCAGGAGAGAAAAACCTCCAAACAGAATTCACGTTTCCTCGGGAGTGGGGGCGGGAATGGAGGGAGACTATGGGGGAGGACTGGCAGATAAACATTGAAGTAAGTTTTAATTAGAGAGCCATAATACCACCCGCTCCTCTGAGTAAGTTGGTTGCGATTCCAGTGCAAAAGCGCTGCCTGGAAAAGTCCAAGTTCAAAACAGACGAGCTATGTGCAAATCTGTAAGAATTTGGTAGGGCTCTCATCTTGCGTTTTCAGGATAGACACATTCATCCAGTTGCTAGGAAAGCCAAATAATGAAAACATAGCTGGGATTTAGCAAGTTCCACTGGGAATTACCTATGATAGAGGGCAGGGCTGCACTTCCTCAGAACATGCTCCTGCTGTAAAAATTCACAAACCTGGCATTCATACAGGCATCTGTCGCTTGCTCTAATGCCAGTTCATAGTATACATACAAACATCTGCTTCCGTGCACAAAGGGATACAGAGCGCTTGACAGGTCTGTGTTAGCAGGGTTCGCAATGCCAGTTCTTTATGCAAAAACCCTAATGCTTCCCGTCAAGCCATTAGAAGTGATACAATCAGCCCAGACCCCATTAAGCCATCAGTGTCCACCTGTGATAAAGATGGCCATTTGTTTTCTTAAAGCCCACTTAATGTCTGCTT
Organism: Bos grunniens; assembly: GCF_055505025.1. Lineage (NCBI taxonomy): Eukaryota > Metazoa > Chordata > Mammalia > Artiodactyla > Bovidae > Bos > Bos grunniens. Next base: position 83,775,583 of record NC_141166.1, read on the forward strand.
AACTCAATTTGTCAGGAAATGTAGAACAATTTCCTCACAGCCTGAAATTTGGTAGTGGTTCAAAGTCAAAAGGCCAGGTCTAGTCCTATTCAAATGATATAATAAACAGTCTTCAAATCGAAATCTCCCTTGAGGAGCTGATGTTTACTTAAAAAAAAATTATGTTAGCTAGAAAAGAATAACATTTGCATCCTTTATTGTTTTTTTTTTTAATTCCTAAAGTCCTGGAAGATGTCTACCAGTGGAAAAGGCCATTGCTTGATTATATGAGAAAATAACTTTATTCTCTTTTTAAATTCAGCCTGAAATTGGTTTTAGAAAGACCAGAAGAACCTTTGCAAAGCATGAGTCCCTAACGATAGCAATCACTTCCAGACTCTAAGGAATCACACTGTAATATGCCCAAGTTTACTTTTTAATCTAATTCTGTTTAAAACATTCTCTGTAATGCTTATACTTCTAGTTTGTTGGAGGTTGATACTGTCTTTTTGTATACCTTGAAACAGATAATAGATTTTTTTGGAAAATATTTTTTAAATGATTATTAATCAAACATAGGGGCTTGCTTTGCCACCATCCCAATTCACTTTTAAACACATGGGCAATTTGATAGACATATATAACTGGCCATCTGGAGGACAGAAAGGAATCAGAAGACATTTCTAAGATTAACCAACAGGGGGCTCTCTTAAATATCCCACATATACTGACTTCCTACCATTCCAAATTCCATTCAAATCTAACCTCAATTCTGAAAAGAGTTTCAATTGAAAATTTAATTTTTGATTGCCTAATAACTTCTACCTCAAAATGTTTAACTCTTAGTTCCTTGTGATTCTGCTTGGTAAAACCTGGAACTAACCACTGATACCAAAACTCTGAAGAATAAATTCTCACCTGACTGTGTGTGGAAGGTGAACTGGAGAACTGAGTCAGTATCTGGATCATTTAGTCAACATGTATTAATTGTGTATCTAATATGTACAAAAAAATTGAAACAAAAGTAAAGTTTAAGGGTTTAAATTTGCTATGACCTCATTTCTAAACTATGCTACTGGTATGGAAGGCTTTAATGAATTTAGTTTCCAAAAGAGAAGAGAAATTGATATGATTTAAAGGGACAGGCATAGGAATACAATGTGTGCTTCAGTATAAACTCTATAGCACTCTTTTTTTCTCTGCTTAGAAATATCACCATTAAATCTCATCCATGAACTAGTGTTGTGTTGATAGGTGGTATTTCCCATGCTTCAGTCCAACGGGCAATGTAACTCCCTAAGAAAAGATTTGATTGAGGAAGAATCAGAAATTAGAATGTGGAACTAAACATATTTACATATGTGGCATTGAGGATCCTAGGTCTTTCTTCAAGTTGCAAAGTTATAGTCCTGTGGCATTTTATATTTTCTGTCCTCTCCCTGAAAGTACCCTATATCTAGTATTTTCACCCATTAAAAGAAAGTATCAAACTCCAACCTTTCTTTCTTGATTCTGTAATATAGGCACTAAATAAAATATTTACTGCAACAGAAATACCTAGAGGAAAATCTAGTATATTATTTTCCTAGAAATGGTTTGCTTTTTGAAAATAGTATATTTTTCTGTGGCTTAGAACACCTAAATGTTCTGTACCAAACACAGAGATTTAGTTTTGTTACAAGATAGCATATACTCAATATTAAAGAAAATTTGTAAAGCACATTTAAAATGGAAGACAGTGATTTATATTCCTGTTATTCAAAGATAACTTATCATGGCTAATATTTTGGTATATCTTTCCTACAGTCTTTTTAATTAGCTGTTTTGGGAAAGCTATAATTATTTGGTATCTAAGCAATTGTACAAACTTCAAGTTGTCTCTTAACAGATTACAGAAATAATAAATATTTGTTGATGCTAACTTGAACAGAAAAGTAAAAAGAAAAAAATTAAAATTACTCTGAATTTCACCATCATATTCTGTAGACCTGTTTATTCTGCATTTGTCCCCAGCCTATTTAATTTTTAAATACATACAACATAGGAAAATTTGGATATAATATTTATCATTGATTGATTGTTCAGTCTTTATCACTTTGATTGTTCCCCTGATTTAGTTGTTTCTATACAATTATTGTAGATATAAAGGATGTTCTCTAAAGATTCTCAGCAATAGGAGTAAACATTCTATGAAACTCTGCTTTTCGAGAAGGGAAAACTCAAGTAATTCTCAACTGCAATGTTCTAATAATTGTGTTTGCTAACAAATGCCAGAACTGAATAGCATCAGTCACTGTTTTAAATGGGCACTAGAGATTTCACCTGAACTGTGAAGGGTGGACCACAATAAAGTCATTTCCTGATACTGAGAATAAAATGAAAGCCAAAGGGAAATAATTCAATGGGGCGTTTTGAGTTTGGGGTCCAAGTAAGTTTAAAAAGATATGTAGTTTCATTTATAGTATCTCTATTTTTGAGTTCCAAATTTTGACTCATCACTCAATAGGCTTACATAAGCTTTCAAATAAACTTTTCAAGAAAGTAGTGCTATTACAAATCTTTGCATAGATGTCTTTCTGTTATCCTAATGTGAAAAAGATGACTGAAGAGTGCACACAGTTTGAGGACCACAGCTTTTCCCTCTGAACAACAGGTACTGCTTTGTTTCGCTTCAGAATTTAGTCAGATACGTCTTAGGAAAGCCTGTATGGCTACTAACGTAGTTTTATTTGGGCTCTAATAATTGTAGGATAGTGCTTGATCATCATTACAAAGTTTTGCCAGAATATATTAAAATAATATATTTACTCAGTGATATATTCTTAAAACCAAGCTGTCATTTTTAACACTGAGATTGTTTCTTTCATTCACATTTTCCTTAACTTTATCTTTGACTATTGTGTATTTTTCAAATACACTCTTCCCCAAGTACATTTATAAGTTGTAGTTGTTGTTCAGTTGTTCGGTCGTGTCCAGCTCTTTTCAACCCCATGGACTGCAGCCCGCCAGGCTTCCCTGTCCTTCACCATCTCCCAGAATTTGCTCAAACTCATGTCCATTGAGTTGATGATGCCATCCAATCATCTCATCCTCTGTCACCCCCTTCTTGTCCTGCCTTCAGTCTTTCCCAGCATCAGGGTCTTTTCCATTGAGTCAATTTTCACATCAAGTGGCCTAATTATTGGAACTTCAGCTTCAGCATCAGTCCTTCCAACGAACACTCAGGGTTGATTTCCTTTAGGATTGACTGATTTAATCTCCTTGCGGTTCAAGGGACTCTCAAGCGTCTTTTCCAGCACCACAGTTCAAAATCACCAATTCCACAAAAATAAATTGTAGATAATCTCTCAATTCGGACTTCCAACATTCCTTCTCCTTCCTATCATATTTTGTTTCCATGTTCTGGACACTTCTCTTGTCATCCATATCACTGACCTAATTTTTCTGCGATGACAATTTCGCCTTTAATGTAAACTTTCATTTTGTTTGCATTTTTAGTTTTCTCACTGTCTTTCCTCACCGTCTATCTCCTTATCATCTCATCTGAGCATCCTTTCATCTTACCCAGTTGTCTCCTAATGGCCTGCTGATCCTTTTCATTAGACTCCTTGATGTTCAACATTCTACTAAAGATGCTAAATAGTTGCCTAATTGTCTCATGGTCATTGTGAAAGTTCTGCATTTCTGAGCACTGGTCATATCTAAAAAGAGCTTTTCATAGGTCACACTTTTGTTGTGTTTGCATGTCTGGGTGCTAAGTCACTTGAGTTGTGTCCAGCTCTTTGCAACCCTATGGACCACAGTCCACCAGACTCCTGTATCCATGGGGATTCTCCAGGCAAGAATAATGGAATGGGTTGCTATGCCTTCCTCCAGGGGATCTTCCGGACCCAGGGATCAAACCCTCATCTCCTGCGTCTCCTGTATCCGCAGGTAGTTTCTTTTCCCATAGTGCCACCTGGGAAGCCCTTTGTTATATTTATTCATTTCAAAAGGTGGAAGCATATCCAGCATTCTGTGTATAATACAGGTTGCTTTTTATGCTCTACTTTAGCTCTACTCTAATCTTTGCCCTGGAACATCATCCAGATGACAAATTGATAAACACAGCTTTTATATTAATTCTTTTCTAGCATATTTATTGTCTTATGACCCTACTATCCTGGTGATTTTTCTCCCACCACATTGCTTAGCTCATTGACATTCTAAAAGATTAAAGACATACAATATTAGAATTCTAAGAACGTGTTCCAAATAGAATTTTGCCAGTCTCCACTGATTCTATGTTTTACATATGGGACTACAATTCCTATGGTGATATGTGCCATTATCTGCCTTCCACTCTCAGTTGTTGTTATCACCATCATCATCATCATTCTGCCTTCCGCTCTCAATCTCCCTCGTTATTTTGTGGAAATTGCTGTCTCTATACTATTGCAGACAAAAGAGAAATCTCCATACATAGTTAGAAGGGGAGAATTCAGGTGAGGAAGGAAATCCTTCACAGTATTCATCTGTATGCATGGAAAGGGGTGCTGACTAGTCCTTTGGGCTGAGTCTTTGATTCTGAAATCAGATGGCTGAAGAAAGGAAGAGAAGGCTATTTCTATCCGCTTTAAGATAGGCACAGTCTCTGGTTCAGTAGTTCAGTAGTGCAAGTGGTCTCACCACTGGCATTTTCCAATTAAATTCCATCTGTCTTAAAGGAAATTACTCTTTAACTTTTTGTCACCTTATTGCCGGTCAGTCCCTGTTATTTTAAGCATTTTAGTCTTTTTTTTCTGTGTCATCAAGCATATTTAGTGGCAGGTTCCAAGAGGTGGTTAGGTGTTGCCACCCAGATGCCATTTTTAAAGCAAAAGTCAAGATTTGCATCAAGAACCTCACATCGAAAGTTTGCATTCAAATTCTCCCTTGGAGCGTGACCTCAGTCTATGACTTCTTCACATTTGCCTCTTTACCTGGAAATGGTAACAGACCTGAAAGGAGGAAATTTATTTTTAGTCTTGCCATTTGCAAGGCCCTTTGAGCTTCTAAGAAGATGTTTAGAGTCACAAAATGTAAATCAATCGTTTATCATAAAGATAGATTTCAAAATATTATTTTTCCATTTGGGGGATTTTTTTCATTGGGTAAACCACACCTTGGTTCTTTGTAAAAGGAATTTTGGACTTTACACTATAGGGAAAGAAGTTTCTATTGGCTTGAATTGAGGGTAAGGAGGTGTGTAAATGGCCTCAAGTTATACATTTTTTGCAGAGGAAATATCCTCCAGATGCTCAAGTCAGCCTTTTCTTGGCAGACAACTAAGAACCATACCGAAACTGAGTCTAAAATCTTTAACAAAAGATTTCCACAATCACTTACCTTTGGAACGGACATTAATTAAAAGAAACAATCATATCCCCTGTGATCAGAGTTTAACTACTATGAATCAGAGTTCACCACACAATTAACACTTCAAACTGATTAGCAAATGGAAATCATAGCAAGAAATTTTGAGGTTAAAATAGTGAATGGACATATCCTCTCACCCAGCTCACTGTCCCTTATCTTTTAGAGGAAAAAAAAAAAAAGCACTTCAGTCATAACGAACTGGGCAGATTTTGTTTTCCGTGAGGTGTTTGCCATTACATATTGCACATAATGTATGGCACTGTTAGGAGGAAAAAATTGGAGTCAAAGTGGCTGGAAAGTTAGGTCTGCTCTGTAGCACTGTGAGATTGTTGACATCTGCCGAGGTTGGAGCGCTCAGTAAGCAGGAAATGGGGTGTCACTCTGAGTGGTAGTTTACCATTATCCTGGCATCCTAATGAAGTGTCTGCAGTGCACAGAGCTTCTGGATGGCATCTTAACGCACGGCTAAGCAAAAGCACTTCTCTCCCTGTCACTGTCATCCATCTGCCTGCACCCTACTGTAGCCAATGGGATGGAACCATGCTACAATGTGCTAGAAGCCATTTAGAGTTGCACATTGCATAATCAGTCCCATCAAATATGTAAAAAATGGCTATTATTGGTTATTTTCTTCAAACTCTGGCACCTGGAGTTTGATACATTAAGGTTAAACTTTTCCAAGTGCTGTTTATGATATTAATTCTACATTCCCCCCACTATCTAAATGGGAATGAGTTGCATCTTCATTGTCTTAAGTCCTGTTAATGGACTGAAAGAGTTGTATGAATATTCATTAAAAACTTCACTGTACATCACACTTGGTGAATCCATCAATTTACCATAGAATGGAATGGTCATTTTCTTTTAGATAACCATTTTTAAGAAAAGGACAAAAAATAAGATCAACTCAAATCACAGATTGGTTGTTTTCATCTTTGAGGACATCATTTAGTTTGCTGTGATAGTTTGAGGTCTTTGGATAAATTTCTTTAAAGACACAGTACATTTTACCAAATACATTTGCAGTTTAAGCTAGTATTGTCAATGCCAGATGATTAAATTTGGTGCTTTAACATCACCTCTGACAAAACTGGCATGCAGTGGAGAAAAGGATATCTGTTATTAGGTGGATAAGTAGAGTAAGACATGTGTGTTGTCCTCCCAAAACTTCTAGATGGATCATGTGTGATCCTCTGGACATGGTTGCAAAGCAGCTGGGATGTGTGGCAAGAACTGATGTGGTAAGATGGCCGCAAAGTTGAGAAGGTGCTTTCTGCAAGAGGGGCAATAAGAATCTGCTAAATTGGAGGTGGGGTAGTGGGTTGGGGTTAGATAAACAAGAGGGCATAACATAATTCGGTTGCATCAGGACTTTTTTCACAGACATTAAAAACTATGGTAAACATAACAGCAGGGAGGCTTGTACTGCAGCACAGTGGGAAGCTTAGCGCGTCTGCCTGCACTCTGCCTGGCTCAACCACTGCTAGGAGTCTCCGAATTTCATTAGCACTCAACAATTCACCCAGTTCCCCAGAAAAGGAGAAAACCCAGGCAGCAAAGCCCCTCACTAATTATGGTAAATGCTCCCAGGTTACAGTTTTGGGGGGACAATGATGGCAGAATGATGTTAAGCTAGAACAAAAGAGTCATTCTGAAATTTAAAAAAAATAAAAGGGATTGTTTGATTTAAATCAGTGCAGTCTTTCAACGGGTAAGACAGTGTTTTAGAATATTAGACCGCCTCTTTACTATGAAATTTTAGATGACCTAACCGAAGTGTGTGCAGCTCTTCTTGAGCAGTGAAAGTACAGGTTGGTTTCACAAATGATATCCTCCACTCTACCCCCTGCTCCCAAATTTATGGAAGTTCATCTCACAAATCTCTGAAATAGAAATTGTATCCTTTGGAAGAAATTTGTAATAATACAGAAATTAGTATGGAATCAAATGTAACAAGATAGGCAAACTACTATAGATTACTACAAAATACTGCATGTCAAATTCAAGTTGTTATCTCCCTCTCAAAGAATGGAGTTATCTGAAGAAAATATTAGTTTTTTCAAAGGGAGAGTGGTCTGCTATTGATGCCCATAAACATTTTAAACGGTACAGTTTTTTAATGGAATGATAGGTGTTTATTTTTGCTAAATCCAGACTTGGCAATCTGGTTTCTTCATTCGTATCCCCCCAGCTGCTGTCAGCATTACAGCACATCAGCTTTCCTTCATGTACAGATATTTCTCCAGAACTCATTTGCAAGAGTCGAAGCAATATTAAACACCACATCCAAACCTCTTTTAAACACACAAAGAGATGGGAAAACACTTCAGAACTAGACCATTGAGAAAATCCTCCTTTCAAATTTACTGTTTGCTTCGCATGCTAGTGTAAAATATCCCACAAAGTCCCGTTTGTGATCCATTTGAAACAATCTTGATTTGCTTAAATTGTCACATTCTTCTTGCACATTTCTTCCTAAATGCAAAAATGGCAAAGAATTCTCCTCCCTCTTCATTATAAAAGTGCAGAATTTCTGGTTTGTTTATTCCTAATGGAACACTTGAGAAAGAAGGAAATATATAAATATCTCCTTCAGAAGATTAGTTGTCTCAATCTTTTTAAAAGAGAGTATTTGTTCATTTCTTCCCCATTGTAAACAATTGGGCTTTTCATTGTAATTTTCCATTGTCAAATAATGCATTTCACTTTACTGTCTTGGTCCCATGGTTCCAAAACATTGTCCTTTCTAATATCCTTATTTCTTCTATATTTACATTTTGATGTATGTCATTTAGGACATAGATAGTTGTTTAAAAAGCTCCTTTTTAAACAAATTTGTTGGAGGAACCTGCTGCTTCGTTGCAACTTACTGGAACAGAACTTGAAAAAACTCACAGTCTAACAAAGTAAACTATATTTTACTTCTTATGAGAACACATTCCCAAGCAAAGTATTTCAGGCAAAAAATGGTGTACATGTTTGGAGTATTTCAAACCAGGCATCGGAAATTTTGTCTAATCTACTGGTAAATATTCTATTGACAAGGTCAAGAACAGAGAAAACTCTGGCCCCCAAGACAGAAGAGAGAATAAGCAAAAGCAGAAATGTGGACAGTTTATCAGCTTCGATTTCTAAAGTTCTGTGCAGTCTCTATAGAATGTGGATGAAAATCCCCTAACTATTTAGAAAGTATGTCCATGTTTGCCTGCCACATATGTGATTCTTCAAAAATTATATCAAGGATGTTAATGAAAAATATGGCTAATAATTTCAGGAAACTATAAAGAGAAAGAAGAGAGAGAGGGAGAGGAAAGCAAGCTGTGGCAAAAAACCTGGGCTCAGCAGCTTTCTGAGGGGAATGGTGAAATGTGACTATGTGATTTATAATGAGAAAAGGTATCTACAACATACAATTTTCTACCTAGCTGCAAATAATAATTCATAGTGATGTCCCTTCCAGATAAAAGACCTTTGCTATGTAGGACCCATGTGGTAAAATGATCATGATAAATGTCAGACCAGTGCAGGTAACGGCTTTACAAACCATTAAGATTAGCTGGCTCTTTTTGCCGATGATAACAGTAACCATGCTGTGACTCTATGTGGTAATAATATCTCAGTCCTGATAAATACCAGAGCCAGGCAGAGGTGTTTATCATTCCCAGTTCAGAAATGCTGACTAAAGTTACCACATGTTGCCTGTTTTTCTTCTTTTAGAATAGCCTTACAATTAACAAAAAAGAAAGTTGAATCATGAAATTATTTTATTCCCCGTTTCTTAAAGGATTCTAATGTTTGTCCCCTGTTCTCAACATCACTGTGTGGCCAACACAAATGAACTGGCTGGAGAAACAGTTGAGCATACTAACCATTATCTTCTCTTGAGAGGTCTTTTGTTCAAAATGAATAGTTATGGATAAAGTTGAATATGCTTCTTAAAAAAAGTGGAGAGGAGAAAATATTCCTTCCTTCACATTTTTCTTGTGTAACAGATCCTAGTTGTTTTCAGGTGGGACTTTTTAAATCCCCAGTAAATTTAATTTGTCTACCAACAAAAAGAGGTAGACACATATTAAAAACTTTAAATCTAGAAAAGTATTTGTAGAATTGCCACCCTCATGAAAATGTACAAAGATAATGGTAATAGAAATAGCAACTTGAGTATTTGAAAAGAATTACTGGTTTATGATTAGAAAGATGTTAAATGACTCAAAACGATAAGCCTTTTTTAAGAAAAAAACTTGTAAAACCAGATATGTAAGGATAAATATAGTTTACAGAAAATTCTCACAGGAGAACTAAATAAACTACTGAGCTTTATTTTCTCAACACACACTATCGCCTGAGGATGAATTAGGATCATTTGTAAGTTACAGAAATGTACTTGGCCACTATGACACTTCCAAAATTACTTGGAAAACAAGAAATTTTAGGGAGGATAATACGATCATGCTTTTCCTGTGAAGACTGCCGCCATTGCCTTACTCTTTGATTCAGACAAAGGGCATTTCTGCAAAACTGAAGAAATTTGTTTTCAGAGACAGTTTCAGTTTGGTGAATTTTAGAAAATGTTATCATCCTAAGATTGACTGCACCAAAGCAACTCACTCCAATATTCTTGCCTGGAGAATCCCACGGACAGAGGAGCCTGGTGGGTTACAATCCACGGGGTCACAAAGAGTCAGACATGACGGAAGCAACTTAGCACATACACACGCACATCAACTTGTGAATTAGAACCAAGCTCTCTTTGATAATGAACTGCTTTCTAAGTATTCACAAAGCCAATACATACTATGGGCTGTTCCTGTTTAGGAAACAGCACTAAAGAGTAACATTTATGGCTTCATATGATTTGGAAAATAACCTTGAACTATGAGCAATCAGGGCAGATAGAGAGGATGATTCAAAAGAAAGATGTTAATGGGAAGGGTACTTACATTCAGTAGTATGTACAATATGTGCATTTATGTACATTGAAACAAAATTCTACATACAATTGTATGATATATGTATATAGATTGTGTGTGTGTGTGTATGTGCGTCTGTGTTTAAGTAGGAACTGGAAGCATTAAGAGTTCAAGCAACTTGCCCCAGCTGTACTATAGAGCACTATTTCTAACTTAATTTTTTCAGACTCCTTCATGATATACCACTTCTCTTAATTTATAGCAGGAGTTTAAAGCATCTGTCTATTTTTATCCATTTGTAAGTCTTGAATTTTCTCCCTTTCCACCTAGTGTTTCTCCCTGAAGTAAATGTTAGTTATTTAAAGAAATTTATCAAGTGATTGTTTGCATGACTTGGATGATCCTTTAACACCCAACTCAAATTTTATAATTAAAAAGCATGTCCTCAAAGATTTGCATCTGGTTGTAGGGTACACTAAAAAAATAAATAAATAAATAAAACGTTCTCTGAAGATAAACATCCCTCCTACAAGCTAGGACAGTCTGTAACTAAATTCTGAAATGGTGATGATACAAAGAATAGAAAGTGGATAGAAATTAAACTGCTCTCTTCCAAATATAGCCTTGACATATAAGCGACAGCCGATTTTTTCATACAGGATGCTCTATACATTTCAGCATAACTTTCAGAAGCAGAACAGCTGTGATGTATATTCACCTCCTCAAACAAAGGGGTACAGTTATCCTTTTAGAATTACAGATAAATAGAATGAATAGTACTACTACTATGTTGTTTACTGGGAGAATCTGGTCTTTTATTCCCCTGGGTGAACCTACATATCAAAGCAGAGTTAATTTTGATATATGATTTAACTTGTGACTATAAATAAGTTAAGAATAATAAATGCATAGATGATAAGGCCGGAAAAGTGTCTGGGGGTCATCGGGTCTGGGGTTTTGCACTGCACAGAACTCTTTCCATCATTGTATAACTTTATCTTATCTCTGCAAAAAAGGCATTTGGCTGTAAATGTCCTTGTTTTAGTAGCAACATTTCATGCAGATAAATGCAAATGTAACCATCATAAACCATATTTTTTAAAATGTGCCCTCAAAACCATGAATCACGGAAAAACTATAAAGCCACATCCTTATCATAACATTAAAGGCTATCACATCATGTAGGAGCTGTTACTTCTTTAAGTAGCCTGGAGTTGTTTTTGAAGAAGCTCATTTACAACAGAGTTTGGTATAATTTGAGAATATGGGGCCAGGTGGGTGAGGAATAGGCCTTAGTGAAAAAAAACAGTTTACTATTTTAGTATATATGTGTATCCCATGCATATTTTCCATAGGCATTTTTTGCAATTGGGTAACAAAAATGAAGTCCTCCAGAAAAGTTTTGTATGCAGTATGGGTTCACAGCTCAGACTGGAGAGGCTATTGGAATCTGAGTGGGAACTAAAAGGTAAGTATTAAAGTAGATGGGCTTCCCTGGTGGCTCAGCTGATAAAGAATCTGCCTGCAACGTGGGAGACCTGGGTTTGATCCCTGGATTGAAAAGTTCCACCGGAGAAGGGTATAGCTACCCACTGTAGTACTGTGGCCTGGAGAATCCATGAACTGTATAGTCCATGGGATCACAAAGAGTCGGAAACGACTGAGCAACTTTCACTCAAAGTAGATACAAAAGTAAATCAGAAGGGCACAAAGGTAAGAGCAAATGTGAGTGGAAAAGACCCCAATCATGGAGTGTTTTCCTACTGGCAAGTTTGTATAAGTCTCTTAGCATACCATTTACCTAAGAGGTTCTCTAATTCTCTGTGTAGCAAAGGTTCATTTTCTCCCTTTTAGTCATGATGTAAAAGAGTCAGAGATATCTGAAAGTCTTCTCAAAACTCTCAATACTTTACAATAATGAGAAACCATATGCTGAAGGAGAAATATTAATAGAAAATGCTGTCTTTCAGATGCTCACTGAATCAATTGAAGACAGTTGACGCATCTTTAGTAAGCTGTGTCTGAATCTTAGCTCATTAACCACTCCTGTATTATGTATGCTGATTCCAGCTCCTAATATGACACATCAATAAACCAGATCTGAAAAGGTGTCATTTCGATTTTAATGTATCCAATTGTATTTTTAGAAGTTCCTTCACTTAGAAGTGTTTGTGTTATTTCTGATTTTACAAGCTATGGAAGAGTGGGTTCAGTATTGATTTGAAGGGGAAGCTACTGCTTTCCTATAACCTTTTCAAACCTTCTTTCTGATTATGTTGTAAGAACAATAAATGGCTCCTCCTTGATAATATTTCAGCCCTCTCTAATCTATTGTCCAGTACCCGCTCCATGACTTAAGTGTAACTTAACCACAGATATTTATGTACCACCATTCATTTCCGTTCCTCAATTATAAGTGAAAGCAGAGAAAGAGAAAAATATTTCTATTAAGTAGTCTTCATGTAGGATGTTTCTTACCAGCATATATGGAACAACCATGTACTTTTATAAAAATTCTTACATGGAACTAAGCTGCTCATCAACAAGATCACCAGCCTCTCAAATTATGTAGTGTGCTGTGAAATGTCAGGCAACCATAGCAAGTGTCTTGTCACCAGTTGGCATCAACTCAGTTCAAGTATTAGGAACTACATTTCGAATGCTCACTATAACCAGGTAGTATGCCCGGGACTGAAAATAAAAGGTGAGCCATATTTAGCATAGACCTCAAAAAAAAGAGGGGGGGAAGGGAGTGATGAATATTTATACAGTACCTACATTTTGCTGGTCGCTGTTAGGTACACTACATACCTTGTTTAATCCATAAGTCTGGCCTCTTTGACATTTTTCAAAGAAAATAAAAAACTTATCCAAGACCACACACACCACTTATCCAAGACTGCTAAAACACTGTTGTAGAATTCAAACCAAGGTCTGTCTGTCCCAATCTGTGTTCAGGTCTTTCCTTTGTTTACTAATTCTTTTTTTTTTTTAATTCAATTAACCCACTGCTTCTGCTGCCAAGTCATTTCAGTCATGTCTGACTCTGCTACCCCATGGACTGTAGCCCACCAGGGTCTTCTGTCCATGGACTCTCCAGGCAAGAATACTGCCCTCCTCTAGAGGATCTGCCCCACCCAGGGATCAAATCCACATCTATTATGTCTCCTGCATTGGCAGGCAGGTTCTCTACCACCTAGAAAGCTCATTTTCTAGTGCCATCTAGAAACTCCATTTAACCCACTATATGCCAGTATAAGAGTTGCCTCAGTTTATGGGAAAATTTTCAGTTTAATGGGACAAATCTACAGGTATTCATGTCATGAAAATACCATATGAAGTGTTATATATCAATAAATAGAATGTCCTAAGTGCAATGGAACATAGAAGAGGGACTCTGCCTAGGGAGGTTCATAATTCTTTTATCCGGTTGGTTAAAAAGACAAAGTAAAGCTTTAATTCCTGCCCAGATACCATGGCAGTGACCTTGCAATTATTTCCAATTAAGCAACCCCAACCTTTCTTAAACCTGCTCTGCCTGGGTCATACACTCCCTAAAACTGAGGTTTGCTGGATGTGGCCATTTAGACCACTCTCTACTTACTATCTGTCAAGCTTAGATCATGGCTGCTACTTCTATAGACCTCAATGTTAATGGATCCTTTTTTTTTTTTTTTTTTTTTTGAGACTCTGACATTAAACTAATCATTACCATGGCCAGAGTCTTCAATAAAATTAGAAAAGTCACCTCTCTTCCTTTCCCCTCCTCTCCTTCCCTCATCTTTCCCAATTTCATCTGTATTACTTGAATCAGAAGATCCTTGGGTAAATTAAACTACTAGCATCATCCCATTTTATGCAGAATGTACTCATCTCAAAAATATATAAATGTATGTGTGTTGTGTTGTTTAATGGCTAAGTCGTGTCTGATTCTTTTGTGACCCCATGGACTGTAGCCTGCCAGGCTCCTCTGTCCATGGGATTTCCCAGACAAGAATACTGGAGTGGGTTGCCATTTCTTTCTCCAGGGGATTTCCGTACCCAGGGATTGAATCCGTATCTCTTGCATTGGCAGAGCGGTTCTTTATCACTGAGCCACCAGGGAAGCAATGTATGTTTATGTATAGGATCATTGGTGTGTGTGGAATTAGCTTCAGATGCCTAGACACAAAGTCTCCAAGTGTCCCTAAGTGCTCTGTCCGGAACATACTGTACCAATTTGCTCTCATCTTTATTGACTTGTTTTACTTCTGAGTTTCTCATATCCCATAGGCTCCAACTGGTCCTCTGAAGCATCACATTGTCCTGCCATCATTAAGCTACAAGGGGGCTTTCTAGCCTTTTGGCAGGAAGATTAGATCTGCTGTTGCTATGATGTTGCAACTACCTTTTCTCTTTTTCTCTCCCTTTCTCTACCTTTTCTCTTTGTCTCTTTCATTTGCAGTTGTCCAATCCATAGTATGTTGGAACTCTTCTAAGAATAACTGCAATTTTGAAAGCTCTGCGTGTGGGAGGCATTATTTATAGGCCTTTGTGGTTTTTAGAGGAAGAAGAACAACTTCTAAGCAGAGTTCTCCTAATAAGACTACCCCCACCCTATTTTCAGTTCAGTTCAGCTCAGTTGCTCAATGTGTCTGACTCTTTGTGACCCCATGAACCACAGCACGCCAGGCCTCTGTGTCCATCACCAACTCCCGGAGTCCAACCAAAGCCATGTCCACTAAGTCAGTGATGCTATCCAACCATCTCATCCTCTGTCATCCCCTTCTCCTCCTGCCCTCAATCTTTCCCAGCATCAGGGTCTTTTCAAATGAATCAGTTCTTTGCATCAGGTGGCCAAAGTATTGGAGTTTCAGCTTCAACATCAGTCCTTCCAATGAACACCCAGGACTGATCTCTTTCAGGATGGACTGGTTGGATCTCCTTGCACTCCAAGGGATTCTCAAGAGTCTTCTCCAACACCACAGTTCAAAAGCATCAATTCTTCGGTGCTCAGCTTTCTTTACAGTCCAAATCTCACATCCATACATGACTACTGGAAAAACCATAGCCTTGACTAGACGAACCTTTGTTGACAAAGTAATGTCTCTGCTTTTTAATATGCTATCTAAGTTGGTCATAACTTTCTTTCCAAGGAGTAAGCATCTTTTAATTTCATGGCCGCAATCACCATCTGCAGTGATTTGGAGCCCAGAAAAATAAAGTCTGACACTGTTTCCACTGTTTCCCCATCTATTTACCATGAAGTGATGGGACCGGATGCCATGATCTTCATTTTCTGAATGTTGAGCTTTATGCCAACTTTTTCACTCTCCTCTTTCACTTTCATCAAGAGGCTCTTTAGTTCCTCTTCACTTTCTGCCATAAGGGTGGTATCATCTGCATATCTGAGGTGATTGATATTTTTCCTGGCAATCCTGATTCCAGCTTGTGCTTCCTCCAGCCCAGTGTTTCTCATGATGTACTCTGCATGTAAATTAAATCAGCAGGGTGACAATATACAGCTTTGACCTACTCCTTTTCCTACTTGGAACCAGTCTGTTGTTCCATGTCCAGTTCTAACTGTTGCTTCCTGACCTGCATACAAATTTCTCAAGAGGCAGTTCAGGTGGTCTGGTATTCCTATCTCTTTCAGAATTTTCCACAGTTTATTGTGATCCACACAGTCAAAGGCTTTGGCATAGTCAATAAAGCAGAAATAGATGTTTTTCTGGAATTCTCTTGCTTTTTCCATGATCCAGAGGATGTTGGCAATTTGATCTCTGGTTCCTCTGCCTTTTCTAAAACCAGCTTGAACATCTGGAAGTTCACAGTTCACATATTGCTGAAGCCTGGCTTGGAGAATTTTGAGCATTACTTTACTAGCGTGTGAGATGAGTGCAATTGTGTGGTAGTTTGAGCATTCTTTGGCATTGCCTTTCTTTGGGATTGGAATGAAAACTGACCTTTTCCAGTCCTGTGGCCACTGCTGAGTTTTCCAAATTTGCTGGCATATTGAGTGAACACTTTCACAGCATCATCTTTCAGGATTTGAAATAGCTCTATTTTAGCCAAATACTATCTTCTGCAGGATATTTTCCTGTAATTCCTTAGAAAAAAGTTTCCTTTGCAATAGTGTATTAAGAAAAAAAAACAGTCAGTTTCTACACTCGTTCTTCAGGACTGTCCTGATAGCTCCACAGATTGAAGGAATCTGTTTATACTGTGTGTTCCACTCTCCATGGGCTCAGTTCTCAAGATCATCTCATAGTACAACTATAAGCCATCTACTTTCTAAACAGAAAGGCCAAAAGGCTACAAAGATAAGTTATCCCCCTGTACACAGTCTCCCCAGAAGTCCCACATAACACTCTGACTACAGTCTCATTGGCCAGACTGTGTCAGCTGGTCACTCTGGCTGCCAAGGAAGTGAGGAAATGATCTCTTTTAGCTGCGTATGGCCATCTCCTCAACAATGGGATGGTCTAGCTAAGGAGGAAGAGAATGGATACTGGGTGGTGTGTGCCTCACCTATTATTCTCTTATCTCTGATCTTTTCTAGCAGTGGCCTCTTTAGAATCATCAGGAGCTCTGTGCTAGAAGTTAGAAGTAAAGTACAGAAAAGAAAGGTATCTGAGTCAATTATATAAAGAGCTTAAATTCAAGAAATTATTATAATTCTGAGCCTTTATTAAAACTATGGTAAGATAAATTCTCTAGTATACTAAGTAACTCAGTTCTTACTGTGCCATCCATGCCCAGAAAGGCAAAAAGAAACAAAATGAAAGAAAACACCCTACGTGATATGTAGTTTGGAATAACTTCCTATTTTTTTTAATGTATGTGACTAAGCATTATGCTTTCAAATTTATTTGCATTTTTTTTGTTTTACAGCAAAAATGAAATGTATTAGGGAGAAAAGATAGCATAGAACTAATAAAAAAAGAAATCTTTAGTCCTCCACAAAATTAAGCAAAAAAATAGAATACTGGTAATTGAATCAGAATGTATGTCCTTATGTGTTTGTTTTCTAATGCTGCTATGACAAATTATCACAAACTCTGGCTCCAAACCATAAGAATTTATTATCTTACGTTCCTGAAGACAAGAAGTCTGAAGTCTATTTTGTAGGGCAAAAATCAAGGTGCTGGCAGGCCTGTGTTCCTTCTGGAGGCTCTTTCCTCAGCTTTTCTGGGGTTTAGAGGCTATCTTTACTCTTGGACCCATGGAGTATCACATAGCCATAGCTCCTTTTGCTTTCATTGACATATCCCCTTCTCTCTCTGACTCTGATCCTCCTGCTTCCCTCCTGGCCACCACTGTGATTACATTGGGCCATCCAGATAATCCAGAATAATCCCCCCCATCTCAGAATCCCAAATTTAATTGGGATTAAATCCCTAATACGTGGAAGGTAATGTATTCACAGGTTCCAGAGATTAGGCCATGGACATCTTTGGGAGGCCATTATTCACTCAGCCACAACTTAGAAAATAGTAAAGCACTTATGAAAACTGATTGATCTTAATAAGAAGATCGTGTCAGAGCCACACTGTTGCTGCTTTCATTTTCCCTTGATCTTATTCACAGTCAAAATAAAGAAACTTCATGATGCTGATTTTCAGTATATTTATTCCCTTTGGCTGCTAATCAGAGCTTTACGTTTTACATTTGCTAGGATTTAGTCCAAAATTCTTCTCAGAAAATTCCCTCATGCACCTGAGTAATCGTATTCTTTTCTGTTTTTTGTTTTGTTTTGTTTTCAGAAAAGCAAGACAACAACACAAGAATCGAAGCTATAAAGTCTCTTGTACAAAAACTCCCTCCACCAAATCGTGACACCATGAAGGTTCTCTTTGGACACCTAACTAAGTAAGTTGTAAAAGTTTCTGGTTGTGTTGTCATATTCTCATTTCCTAAATGACCAATATTTAATTTCAAGTCTCTAGTACAAGAGTTTCTGAATGCATCCATCTCAAATTTCCCCCTCTAGCTGATCTAAGTCTTCCTTCAGAAGCTGGGAAATGTACTTGAGGTAGGAAGGGAGACCTACAAAAGGAACTTTCAAAATAATCTCTTTTCCCTGACTTTTAAACAAGTACGTGTTTGCTGACTGATTGCCACAACTGTAGCCAGAGCCCTGGAATGGGCTGGGTTTACTTTGTTATTTTAGTATGATGGCAGGAGCCTGGAATGATTTAGACATGAGTTCAAAACCTAGAGCCATCATGTACCAAGAGTGATGACCACATATAAGTGACTTAAACTCTCTGATAACCAGTTCCTTCATCTATAAGACATTGATGCCAATAGACAATGTGACACCTATGTAAACTGCAGAAAGTGAAGAGGAACTAAAAAGCCTCTTGATGAAAGTGAAAGTGAAGAGTGAAAAAGTTGGGTTAAAGCTCAACATTCAGAAAACAAAGATCATGGCATCCAGTCCCATCACTTCATGGTAAATAGATGGGGAAACAGTGGAAACAGTGTCAGACTTTATTTTTCTGGGCTCCAAAATCACTGCAGATGGTGACTGCAGCCATGAAATTAAAAGACGCTTACTCTTTGGAAGGAAAGTTATGACCAACCTAGACAGCATACTCAAAAGCAGAGACATTACTTTGCCAACAAAGGTTCGTCTAGTCAAGGCTATAGTTTTTCCTGTGGTCCTGTATGGATGTGAGAGTTGGACTGTGAAGAAGGCTGAGCGCCGAAGAATTGATGCTTTTGAACTGTGGTGTTGGAGAAGACTCTTGAGAGTCCAAGGGACTCCAAGCAGATCCAACCAGTCCATCCTGAAGGAGATCAGCCCTGGGATTTCTTTGGAAGGAATGATGCTAAAGCTGAAACTCCAGTACTTTGGCCACCTCATGCGAAGAGTTGACTCATTGGAAAAGACTCTGATGCTGGGAGGGACTGGGGGCAGGAGGATAAGGGGACAACAGAGGATGAGATGGCTGGATGTCATCACTGACTCGATGGACATGAGTCTGAGTGAACTCCGGGAGTTGGTGATGGACAGGGAGGCCTGGCGTGCTGTGATTCATGGGGTCGCAAAGAGTCGGACACGACTGAGCGACTGATCTGATCTGATGTAAACTGCTAAGAGAAAAAAAGACAGTGAAAAGACCTAGAGGCCACACAGAGCTCGGTGTGTTTGACAAGCATAAAGCAGACCTGACTGGCTAGAGCCTCGTGGATGAGGGACATGGGGGTGGAGCTGAGGTCATAGATGTTAGACCAGTGTAAAACCACATAGGTTCTTGCGGGCCACAGTGAGAAAGTGGAATTCCATTATAAATACAGTGATGAACCATAAAGTGTGTTAAATTGAGGGATTCTATACAAGATCACCCTGGCTGACAGATGGAGAATGATTTCCAAAAGTGAAAGCAGGGAGACCTATACGGAGAAAACTGTGGTAGTTCAGGCAAAAAGTAATGGTAGTTTCACTGGAAGCCTTAAAGAAGTATTTTGATGATGGGTCAAGTCAGATTTGCTGATAGTTAGGATGCAGTGGAGAAAGGAAAGGAGAAATTAAATGTTCCTCTTGGGGTTTGGTTTGGAGCAAATGGAGAAATGGTCATGTTACCTAGATGAGTAAAACTGGGAGAAGGAAAAGGTTGAATAGGAAGAACTAACTGGAGAGCTGTGTTTTGGACACTTTAAGTTTGAAATGACCGTTCCTCATTTGTCTTGTGTTAACACCTTCTTCAGATAAGGCAGAGTGCAATATAAGTGATGAGGTTTTAGCTTTCATCACATACATATAGTAATGTTGAAGCCTGATAGATCGGGCAGTTTTGCTTTTGTGAGATTAAATCTCTTTAATCACCCATTCCTTGGGTTGAGTCATTCCTATGGATTATTCAATTAACCCACTACATAATTTTTAATTGTAAATATAATGCACGGAATTGCATACATGAAAAATTTAGGCAACTGTCATGCTTATAAATCAAATTTGCCTTCCAGTCACTCTTAGCCTGCTGAGCAGAAATAACTACACTTCTTGTATCTACCCTTCCAGACATGTTCCTAATCCTAAGGACATGCAAATATACCTGTGTGTGCTTATTTATTGCATTAGAGTATACATTCTACACATATTGTTCTGCAACTATTTTTGCAACTCATGGACAGCTTCCCATTTCATTAAGCAGGTATCTGATTCTTTCTAACAGTGGCCTAGTATTCCATGGGATGGATAATCTACAATTTGCTTCACTGTTCACTACATTAGGGAACATATTTCAATCTAATTCATCATATTTCCTTCTTACTATTTCACTCCCACCAGTGGAAGCTGTATCAAAGTTCAGAAGACCCCTTATTTTTAGAATGCCCCTGCTTGTCACGTCCATATACTGCCTTTGGTGGGAAACCCAGATGGTTTCTTGGTGAAACGATGTTGGGCTTTGAAGAAATAGAGATCTACAGTCAAATTCTTGTTCTATACTTTATACTCCCTTTATGATCTCAAACACGTAAAATCATATTAAATAATATCAACCATATCTTGTGGTTATGAGAATTAAATGAGATAATGCATATAAAAAGTCTGGCACAAGGTAAGCATTCCTCAAATGCTAATTCTTTTCCCTTAGGTTCCAGGCACACCATGAAAGGAATTTCAAGTTGCATGTAAATACTGGAGTGCTTATCTCAGTAATTCTAACTGGACAAAGTCATTAAGCAAATGGAAAAGTATACTCTTTAACGCTATGTAATACCTAGTCTCAGAGATCTTGAGAAATATCCATTACTCAGTCTCAAGTATGCCTTTGTTTTTCCAACTGAAAGAACAACTATAAAATGAAGAAACTGAGAATCAGCTAAATCCTACTTTGAAAACACACACATGCACACACACACACATACACACACAGTGAAGAAAGTCTATCCAATTAAAAACTTTGAAAGGATGAGAGTCATGCCACACAATCGCAGTATTAGCAATTAGTGCCTGATCATGTCTTATATTTAAATTAATTCCCTAATTTTGTTAGAACTTTCGTTCAATTCAGTAGAGATGGAAATAGATGTTTTTGATGGAGATTTCAGATCGGGTTATTATATCACCTTCACAGCATCCACGTGATACAGGTTTCCATTTTAGATGGAGAGAAAGTGTTGTTTGCTTGCCGCCCACCTTTCTTGAGTTGTGTGACCATATTCCACCCTGCAATGATTTATAAACAGGGTTTAATTATGCACAAGTATGTGCACATGATTATATCTTGTTAAGCATTTCTTGCTAAGTTTTTGATAAACAGCCAATCGTGGCATGTCATCAAAGCTTGAGAAGACTAAATAAGAAGATTGTTTAACGAGAATTTAAATGTATTCATGTTTGAAAGAATCATTAGAATGTTTTCCTTAGTCTTGATGTATTTGGTAGTTCTTCAGAAAATCTACCATCAACACTTGTATGTAGTGTTTATTCCAAATTGTTGCAAATATATATATATTTTGAAGTTTGTTTAGCAAAGGTCAGGGAATGCAATGAAGTGCCAAAAATTCCACTTGACCTACGTTGTACTCTATAGCCAACAGAATAGAAGTCCATTTTTGCAAAGCTCTGAGTTAAACATTCCCTTGAAAGCAGAGCAACTCCCAACTGAGAAAGTTTAATGCACCACAGTTGAAGTAGAAGCTGGATGCAGGTGCTATTCACAAAAGCCAGAATTTTTAAAGGGTTATGATTATATTAAGCATGTGCGTGCATGCTCAGTTGCTCAGTCGTGTCCCACTCTTTGTGACCCCATGAATTGTAGCCCACCAGGCTCCTTGTCCATGGAACTTTCCAGGCAAGAATACCGGAGTGGGTTGCCATTTCCTTCTCCAGGGGATCTCCCTGACCCAGCGATGAAACCTGCATTTCTTGTGTCTCCTGCATCCCCTGCATTGGCAAGTGGATTCTTTACCACTGCATCACCTGGGAAGCTCATGTTAAGCATAAGATTACATAATAACCTCACAGGCTGAATAGTCTCATAGTCCAGAGTCCTCATTCTCAATCATACTCATGGTGAAGTATGTGCTTCTGCTGTGATAGATTGAGACCAGGAATTCAGAATACACTATCGTCTCAAAATGTCATCAGCCAGAAATCTTTATTAATAGGCACTTTCACCAATTGACATTACAGTGATAAGCACTGGAAGGTCCCGTGATACCCTCTGAATCATATAAATGGCATGTTCTATCTCTGAAAAATATGTGGCCAGTGCATGTTCCTTCGGCCTGCTTATTTGAAAAGGCAGGCAGGCAAAGTGGAGATGAAGTTAATGGGAAGGCAGACCTAGAAAGATAAGCGTTGCTTGTTGATGGGTAGTAGCTTGAGGTTGAGAGCTAGGCAGCGAGGTTATATAAGAAATAGAGAACCACTGAGACTTCATCTGTTGGACATTTGCATGATGTGCTCCGTGTTTATGAAAGAGTCCTCCAACAATAGAGTGTGGGGTGAATGAGATAGAAGAAGAAAAGAATCCAAGAAGCCACTTGGAGAGGTAGTTAGATTGGAGTGATGAATCTTGGATGGAAAACAATGGTCCAAACCCTGCGACTTCTCAAAGGAAAATTCCACTCAGCTTTTGCTTCTCTCATTTCTTCAACCCCCTTATTTAGTCAGTCATAGGGATAAGTCTCAACCTACTCCAGTACTCTTGCCTGGAAAATCCCACAGACGGAGGGGCCTGGTGGTCTGCAGTCCATGGGGTCCTAGGAGTCGGATACGACTGAGCAACTTCACTTTCACTTTTCACTTTCATGCATTGGAGAAGGCAATGGCAACCCACTCCAGTGTTCTTGCCTGGAGAACCCCAGGGACAGGGGAGCCTGGTGGGCTACCGTCTATGGGGTCGCACAGAGTCGGACATGACTGAAGTGACTTAGCAGCAGCAGAAGCAGGGATAAGTCTGGGGTTTCAATGCCAAGTAATTGTAAAAATAGTTCCTTCAATAGCAGTAAAATGGCAAAAGAAGACACTGTTTAGAAGGGTGCACTTTTTTCTCTATTTTGAAATACAGACAGGGAAAAAGCAAGATGAGCTTAGAGAAGAATAAGGAAATAGAGTTAATTCTGTTTTGTTGGTGTGAGTTGAAACAAGCCCTCTAGATCTGCTGGTGGGGATGTCCCACCCAGCACGGTGGGAACCCATAAATGTAATATAGCTCAAGAATGAAAGCCTTTCAGATCTTATTGCCTTTTGAGCCAATATCTTAATGCCATTACCTATCCTAAGGAATGGTGGGGGAGGCAGGTAGCTTATGCAAACGAAATTTTACTATTTACACGAGTAGAAACTTGGAAACAACCTAAGCATTCAGGGACAGGGGATAGTTATACAGAACATGGCATATCATATCAGCTTAATAAAATGTAGTTCATAGCTAGTTGTTTTTTTAATTAGGGAAATCCTTGCATTAAGTCAAAGTCAGGGATACAATATTTTATATACTCAAAGAGAGTATAAGTGTAAATATGTGGGAAAGTTGTGCATTTAGAAAAGACTGTAAAGCTGCTTGCTGAGATGTTAATATTTCTTTCTTAGAGTTGTTGAATCATGAAAGAATTTTTTCTTTGTGTGTTTCTTCTTCTCTCCTAGCAGTGGGATAGAAAGAGACATGGGGTTTGAGAGCCGGTAAAGAGAATAGGCTTTGAAGTTAGGCAGAAGTGAATGTGAGCCTTGGCACTGCCACTTACTGGACGCATAACTGTGAACTGACTTAACTCTAAGCTTCCTTTTTCTCATCTGCAATTCAGGATTCATAATAACACCTATTACTGTGGTTAGGAGTGAAAGAAGAATCCTTTGAAAGAATCTTGCACAGTACCTAGCACATAGTAGGTCTTGGATAAGCATTATACATCAACATTTATTATTTTTATTATGTGAGAAACATAAAATAATTCCTAATGAAATAAATACAGGAAGAACTGCTGAGGCTGGGTTGCCAAATTTCCTGACTTCCAGAAAAATTCTTTAGCTCACCACAACATCTTTTGCCAGAACCTGAGTTCCGACTCTGGCCTGACTCGGCCAGGCTCCCCTGGTTCCCATGAGCTGCCTTCTTTGGCGGGCTGACAGACCGCCTGACACCTCCGTGGGGTGCCCAGCCCCTGTGTGAATTCCCTGCACAATTCTGTGCTGTCACCAACTCTCCGTCAACCTGATCTGAATCTTATCCCATGTTCTCAAATCCAGCTGTTTTCACCTTCAAAGTGGTATCCTGCTGATAAGAAAGCCTGGTCCACTTGACTTCTACGCAGGCATCGGGACACTGGTGACAGACACGGGTCCTCCTTCACTTCCTGTTCAGAGCCTTCTGTTACAGCAGTATCCTAGGGACAGACAGTCCTCTTGCCTTGTTGTCTAACTTATCAGAATGGTTCTCACAGAGAGGATTTCCTACCAGGCAGGGCAGCACACTGGCCATGTGGAAGCCTAGTAAGTGAGATAATCTGAAGCCAGTAGGGCCTTACCCTTGGCCTCAAATCCCCAGTGTAAACACTCCTAGAATTTTACCAGCTATATATCCACCTGTCATTGATGCTGACCTTTTCAAGTTCTAGAATTCCTGCTGCTGTTACTATAAATAAACTGTCCTAGCTATTGCTGAAGTCTTTTTTCACATTTTTATTTCCAGGATAAAAATAATACACGAGAATTACAGAAAACTTAGAAGATAAATACAACAGTATTTTTCACTGTTAAACTCGTTAGCCAGATTTACTTTGTGGCATGCATTTTGGAGGCCAAAACAATCTCAAATGTTTGAGGATGGGTAGGGGAAGATATAAAAGAACATTCAATCCCCAACGAGGTATACATCGTCCAGAGAAAGTTAAAATATCTCAGAAATGTGTAGCATTTAGAGGTGCTTAAAATAATGTCATTCACTGATTTTCAAAAACAGCTTTGGAAGAATATATTTGCTGAAGATTTTAGGTGCAAATAAACATTGTTGTAGGAGACTTGCACTTTGTACAGTAGGCTAAGAAAAGCGTCCAGCTGTTCTTTGAATTCCAAGGTGAAAAAATGATATGGCTGAATAGACAGATCTCATGGAAGCATGCCAGTTGAATGCTTCATTGAAAGGTGAAACTGTTGAGCTGTGGCTATTTTGTGCGAGTAAACTGATATTTAAAGCTTCTCTGTGATCTTCATGGATGTTAAATAAAATATTCTACAAAGGCATGTCAGAAGAACTCCAATGACGATGACCTAGAAGTATAGGGATTGTATGAGGAAATGATGCTGAGGAAGTAATTCATCTACCCAGCCTGTAAAATGGTCCTGTGGGTGTCTCTGAGCTTTTGGGAGGGTGGGGGGATGAGGCATAGCCTGAGATGGACTGGAAAGCCTGTGAGTCCTCACCCTTCTCCCTGTTTAAGAGTGATGGCTGGTGAAGCTCTGCCTCCCATCAAGGCCTCTGAAAGCTCTGCTCTGGTGTGCCTTGGAGCAAGCTGTGTTTTCCTGTGCTGCCTTCTGGCACTCCACCCTTTTTCTGTACACTTTGGTCTCTCACCCAACCACAATACCTGATATCCAAAGACTTGCAGGCCGTGGGTATTTTTACTGGAAAATAAAGAACCTGAGCAAATTGTTATTTTCCCTTTTTCTCTTTCTTTTTTTTCCCCCTGAGAAACAACGGCTGCAAGTTGTTTGAAATAAGCCAGAAGCCTAATAGCTCCTTTGCTTGTGTGTTTGAAATGGCACCCTAATCACTTTGAAGAGCTAATGTACTTCCTATGGGTCTGAAATTTCTCAACTGGACTCCCGTGGCAGAATTTGGCCTGGTAGTTAAGAAAATTAATTACTCTGATCCTGAGGATGAAGCAATAGTTCCCAACTCCCTGTAGTGATCATTAAAATGTCATCTACTTAGGAGACACCTTGGCATGGGATTTGCAAGGTTTGTGAGCATGGGACTAAGGTTCAGTGATCCTTCCACTGATGGACCCTTGTTCTGCAGGAAGGCTTTGGGAGAGAAGGTTTTTAAGACGGGAGTAAAATGACTTTAGATCTTTTGATTTAACATTTGAATGTTAACATTAACCACTGAATAATAGAAAACAAAGCAAAACTTAACATGGCTACTGCCCATTTATCACTGTCTTCTCGACTATTAGTGATGGCCCATCTCATGGGGTATTTCCCTCCTAAAAGGTAAGTTTTTTTAAGCTGTCCCAGCCTTCTCCACGATGAATCTTAGCCTTTTACCTAGAGGGAAAGACCCAGGGATTTAGAATCAAAAGACATAGGCTCAAATCCCAACCTCAGCCCTGAGAAACTGTAAGCCACTCAGTCATGTGTGACTCTTTGTAGCCTGCTGTTCCCTCTTTCCATGGGATTTTTCAGACAAGAGTACTGGAGTGGTTGCCATTTCCTATTCTAGGGGATCCTCTTGATCCACGAACGAACCCAGGTCTCTTGTGTCTTCTGCATTGCAGGCAGATTCTTTACCCCTGAACCATCAGGGAAGTATAATATTAGGAAAGCCTTTAATGCCTCTAACCCTCCCTTTTACTTATCTGTGAAATAGGTCAAGTAAATTCACACTGTGAAAATGTTAACTGTGGAGTCCTATCCACTCATTCCTTCAGGAAGTCTTAAAGGAGTGCCTACTGTATTCCAGGCGCTGGACTAGATCAGAGATTGGCAAGCTATGGCCATGGATGACACCCAGCCTGCTGCCTATTTTTATCAACAAAGTTTTATTGGGAAACACAACATACTTATGTGTTTATGTATTGCCAGTGGCTGTTTTCATGCTACAGTGGCAAAAGTTAAATCACTGTAACAAGTTGCACAAGGCCAAAAATAGTTACTATCCAACCCTTTACAGAAAGTGTTTACCTACCTTTCAATTGAATACCAGGGGCACAAGGAAGACTCCTACCCTCACTTATCCTATGGTTTCCCAGGACTGATAAATGAGTAAACAATGATAATAAATACAGTGTGATATCACAAGACACTATGAGAGCACCAAGCAGGAGCTGACGTTTAGCCAAGAGAAACCAAAGAATGCCTCCCAGAAGAGAAGACATGGGCTATTTTTAAGGATGTCATTTTGGCAGACAAAGGCCTCTATAGGCAGAAGGAAGACTGTGTACAAAGCGGCAGGAAGAAGGAGAATTACAGTACGATAAAGACATGGTGACTCCTCTGGAATGATAAATTAGGAACCATAAAAGAGGGGATAGGACAGAAGCCCAGAATGTAGTAAATTAGAGCTAAATTGTGATGAACCTCATATGCTTTGCTAAGGAGTTCGAAATTCATTCATAGACACTAGGTAAATCACTGAATGATCTGAAGCAGGCAGAGATGTGATTTGACTTGTATTTATAAAGATCACAATCTTTTTAAATGTGAAGAATAACTAGTAGGAGGGCAGCACTAGATGTAGTAGGAGTAGTTAAGAGGCTGATACAGTGTCTAAGTCTGAGATACCATTCTAAGGGAGTGACGGGGAGAGGAGGGAAAGGGATGGCTACAAGAGGCATGGAGGAGGTAGATTCAATAGAACATGCTCAGTGAGTACATGCAAGAGGTTAAGAGGAAAGAAGATTCCAGCATGGCACCCAGGAACTAGCTAAATGGTGAAACCCTTAACTCAAACAGAGCAAAAGAAGAAAATTAGAGACATGAAAGAAGTTGAAATCTTTTGGACATGATGTGATTTGGTCATTGTTTATATTCTATTAAAGAATAAGAAATCTATGTTGGAATGCAGGAAAGCTGATTGGGATCTAGGTATGAATCTGGTAGTCTGGTTTAAAGATAGCATTGGGTGAGGTCATGAATAAACCCAAGGGAAGGTGTGAACCTAGAAGAGAGCTGAGGAAAGACTCCTGGGGGTGTCCCTATTGAAGAAGCGGCCAGAGGAAGAGATACTGGGAAAGGAATCTGAGAATAGTAGACCTGGTTATAGAAAGAAAACTTGATGGAGCAGAGGTATTTTATTTTGTGGCTAAAACTACTGCTTCTAGAAAAGGGACCTAGAAATTTCTCATGGTAATGGGACATTGAGCAGATATTCTAGTAGTGCTGCTGCTGCTGCTGCAGCTAAGTCGCTTCAGTCGTGTCCGACTCTGTGCGACCCCATAGACGGTAGCCCACCAGGCTCCCCCGTCCCTGGGATTCTCCAGGCAAGAACACCTGGAGTGGGTTGCCATTTCCTTCTCCAGTGCATGAAAGTGAAAAGTGAAAGGAAAGTGGCTCAGTCGTGTCCGACTCTTAGCGACCCCATGGACTGCAGCCTACCAGGCTCCTCTGTCCATGGGATTCTCCAGGCAAGAGTACTGGAGTGGGGTGCCATTGCCTTCTCCATCTAGTAATGATGATCTCCTATTCTAACATTCATCCTTTGGCTCTTGAAAAATCACAGGAATGAATATATAATAATCCAAAAGGAAAAAAAAATTGTTCTATAGTATAGTGAGTTCTTGGAAACATTGGTAAAAATGGAAATTGTGACCAGGTTCCTTCTACCATTAGCACATGGGCTTCAGGAGGGCAGGAATTTGTATCATTTTGATTCTTGCCACATTTCAAGAGCCTACTACAGTGTCCCACACATTGTGGATACTCAGTGATTTTTGTTGAACAATCACATGACCTCATTGAAGAGAAGAGGATCATTGAAAAGTCATTGATAGTTCCAATTAAGGTCAACTTCTTAAGCCTGGAATCTTAGAAACCTGATATAGACTAGGACTAGGGAATATTCCATTTCGAGGATATTGTTAAGTGAATTGTTTTTCTCAAGCTTCTGTCTCCTCACCTTATGTTTATCTTTTCATCATGATGAAGAGAAGAACAGCTCTAATTAGAAAAGAGGCAATATTAACATTCATCATGTTAGGAGGTCCAGAGTATAATGATCAATGGGTGCTCAACAAAGCTGACTTTGCTAAGTCTTGATCAGGGACTCCGTGACCACCCACCAGTGTTGGAGCCTTTTAAATCAATCACTACAGCCCAGAATGGGATTGCCAGTTCTTCTAATTGCTTGATTATCTCAGATTTGTAACAGATCTTGGAATTTCAAAGCTTAGATTTTTTTTTTCTCCTGTCAGTAGTCTCACTACTCAATTAAAGAATCTCTATCTCTCTTGTCTCGTCATATCATCCAACCTTCCTGTCCATCTTTTGTTCCAGATCCAATATTGACTTCCTATTACCTTGAATTATTTAGCATCAGGTAAGGAGAAAAAATTATTATTACCAAGGCTTGACCTCTGCTTATAAGTGTATAAAGAAATTCAGTTCCCCTGTTTTATGGAGCGGAGACACATAACTTCAAAGTAGAAGGGGGAAAAAATCAACCAGACCTCAAGTCACCTGATTTCCAGTCCACTAGACCACACTCTGCTTCCTTGCCAACACCAATACGTGATTGTTTCCAGGGAAGAAAGAGGGAGAAAGACCAGCCAACTGTGATAAAGGCACAGGCCCATCACTCAAATAACCTGTTTTTGCACATCAGCTATAACCCCAACCTTTTAAATAAAATTACCAAATTATTTAGTGGAGTGACATATTAAAATAGGGGTTTCCTTGGTGTCTGTCCTTCCGTCTCTCTCTCTCCCTCTAACACATTGCTTTCCACCTAAGAAACACTGGCAAGTTTTATCTCCAGGGGTCCTTTTAAAAAACAAGCAGAAAGAAGTAGAAAGAACATATTTTTTTTAAAGGTGGTGATGGAGCTGTCTTTTGCCACCTTCTTTCTCCTCCTTAAATGGAAAGCACTGAACCCAGATGCCCAACCACGGAAGATACTCTTCCAGAAGCAGCATCTGGCTTCCTGGCAAGCCCTTCAGGCGAGTCGTTTGGGAGCTTTGCAGTTGTCTTTTGGTCTGTCACGTGTATCAGATACCATGGCCTCTCTGGCTGGCATGTCCAGGCAGCTGCCAATTCCTTTTGCTTCACCTTTAGTTCTGAGAACTAGCTCCCTCATTTTCATTTCTTACTGGACTTATTTTTCTCCCCACTGCCCATAAGAATTCCAGGACAAGACTAATTTCTCACTGCTGTCGGCCTGTCAACTTCCTCTCCAGGCTTCTGTCTTTTGAACCCGAGTGAAATCTTCAGCCATTTAGTCCTACACTAAAATAGGTTACTTTGAATAATATTTCTTAGCCACTTCTTGTCAGCGTAGTTCCTTGTAAACTAGGGGTGGGGGGTGGGGGGAGGTTGTTCCCTGAAAAGAAAAACAAAACATTCCATCGGAGTAATTTATTCTGGTCCGTACACAAGATATGAAAGTATTCCTGGCATTTGTGTATTATTTAGTTAAATCATATCGGCTCCCCCACATCCTTGTCACACCACGAACAAAAGAGCATCTCAGGACTGCAGAAGAGGAGACAACGCGGCAGCATTTTACAAATAGCTGCCGCTTCAGGACACTAAAATTTTCTTTTTTTCTCTCTCTCTTTTACCTGTTAATGTAAATACATTTTTTCACTGGTGAAGGATTCTGTGGGGCTTTTTTTTTTATGGATAATTGTTAAGAACACAGAGTCCAATGGTAGCCCACGCACCAGGAAGCTGTGACAAGGTGCTGACAAGTCCGGCAGCGGCACCCAGAATGCAGAGGAGAAAGCAGAAATTAGAGCTGCAGGGTGACATCCAGGAATAGTTAACACGGGGTAGCTGCACATTTCCACGTTGCTGGGGGTTTTGCCTCGTGCAGGAAAAAGTGCAGCTTGTATACGAGATTTCAGATTTCAAGACTGTGTTGTCTGGGTTGAGAAAAGACTGGGCTTTAATAACGGACAGAAGGAAATCGCAGACATAAGTAATAATTAGTCTGTGGCCACTGGCAGATTAAACCCATACTTGACTTTGAAGGGGTATGCAACTAAAACCCAGACTCACCTGAAATGACAGCCTCTGGAGGACAAAGAAATGAATTTAAGAGCTGTTCAGATCAGGACATTGGGAAGATCTTTTGAAATCATCTATAAAACAGTAGAGCTCAAATTTAATATTAGGATTTTTAAGGCTTTTTTAATCTCTGTCTCAATAATATTTTGTGGTCTTTAGTTTTTCCTCAGGTTAATTTGTTTTCATGTGTACAAAGGAAGTTGGAAATAACCTTCAGAACTTAGAAGCTTTATATGAAATACGGCCTTCTATAAACTTTTTCTCACTTCTAGTAATTTCTTCTCCTCTGTCATACATTCTTTTAAACCAGGCTCTTTACACTGACAATTTCCCCTTTCTTTTGTTCTGCCTTTTGTCCCAATATCCTCCTCCTCCTCAAATTCTTCTTCCTACACTTCTCTCTGAGAACTGTCTTCACTTTCAAAGCTTTACAGATACATCATCCATTTCCCCATTTATTCTTGATACAAATACAGATCAAGTGCCTATCATGTGATAGATGCTGAGCTGGAAATAAGGATAATTTTACCAGGAAAACAATCAGTTCCTGGGATCTGGGAACTTGATTCAGTTATGTTATCAGTCTCTCTGCCCTTATCTGGGAATGTTCATGTCCCTCAATCTTGACTTTAACTCCCAACTTTCTGACTCTTGCCCTGCCCCTCCTCTCCTCACAGAGATATGCAAGCCGGCCCATCTGTTGTAGGCATTTAGTTAATCCATCCATGTGATTAGGAAGTCCCTGCTCTTCTTTGCTTTCCCACTTTCAAAGAGAGAAGTACAGACACTTCCCTGGTGGTCCAACGATTTAGACTTTACCTTCCAAGGCAGGGGCAGAGGGTTCCATCCCTGGTAAGGGAATTAAAATGCCTTGTGACCAAAAAAACCAAAGCATAAAAAAGAAGCAATATTATAACAAATTCAATGAAGACTTTAAAAATGGTCCAAGTCAAAAATATCTTAAAAAAAAAAAAAGAGTGAAGTAGAACTTTTAGGAGCAAGGCCACAGCAAGGAATAGGCAAGATACAGTTGCTGGTGGTCGGGCAATAAAAACACTTTTTTCCTACCCTCCATTTAATGTCAGTCAAGACGCACCTCTTAATAAATCTTTTCCCTTTATCAGTGAGTTCACTTGCTCATTCATTCATTCGTTCATTCATGAATTCATTTAGCTCATAGTGTTTGGGATACGAAAAGATACAAGAAATTACCCCTGCTCTAAATGAATTTTTATCTAATTAATTCATGTCTCTTAGACATCAAAACCGAATGAGTGTTCTCAAACAGGGAAAAGACATGCAAAGTGTGATACTTCACTTAAATCTTATTATTTTCCTTTTGAACACTTTTTGAACAATCATTTTACATTCCAGAAAAATCCCACCCTCAAAAGCATCTCTTCTCTGATTAGAGCACAACTCTGTCCTCTTGGTTCCAGGCTCACCCACCTTTTCCCACTTCTCTTTCATTTCCAGCTGCCATTCCAGAGCTACAACTGCTCTTTTGGTACTGACCTTTGAGTCATCAGAAAGAGATTCCATTCACTCTCCCAACGCCACATTTCCTGTTTAGGGTCAGACATCCCCCACAGAGATAGTGAGGTATTTTATGGGTGGTTTACACGTCCAGCTATATTTTTTTACCTAATGGGAAAGGAAAAATAAAATGCATGCCGCATTCTCTTTGCCCTGACTTTGAAAATAACCACTAAAAATATTTTCATATCACACTGAAATATAAAATATTTTCATATTACATTGAAAATAACCAATTCCTAGGGAACCAAGCTTTTAAAGCAATTCATACTTCCCTGGCAGTCACAGGCATTTACCCTTCTTCTCCACAGAGGCAGGCCTGTTTTATTCACCCCTCATCACATTCTTGCTATTCTGTGCTTGAGTTTCCCCTCCAACACTCTATAGTAGGCTAGGTAGGCTAAGAAGCAGGTGACTACATAAAGTAAAGATTCACTGCCACATTCTAGTCATTTCTGATCCCAAAGCACATTTATCCAAGAAATGTTGATATAGAAGAAAACAGACATGAGGTTGCCATATAAAAGAAAATGGACTGTGGCCACGGAGATAGTGGGGGCAGGGAGAGAGATAGCCAGAGAGATGTTCTGTTCATCAGGAACGCAGCCACCTGAAAAATACCAGCTAATTAGCTGTCTGTAGCCACAAAACACAGCAGTTTAGTGCAAGAAGTGAACAATACTTTACCTAATTGAAACTACAGAGCAGACTTAGGTAGGCTGCGTGCAATTACAGACGTTGGAAGTCAGCCAGGACACTGAGGTTAACAACCCCTTCTCACAAAAAGCACCGCGGGAACATCAATGACCACAAGTGGTAAAGGCCGGCATCCTGCGGCCCATCCAGAAGGCCTCACCTCTCACAACCTAGGCTCCATCACAAGGGCGTAATGGTGTCAACTAACTGACTGGAAGAAAGAGTGCCCTCTATCGGTGTGCCTGGGCTCGGGGTGTGTGTGGGGGGGGGGCGGTATGTGTGTGGGTGTGGGTGCGCGCGCATGCGCGTGCACATGCTCAGTCATTTCTGACTCTTCACGATCTATAGACTGGGCCCTGTGCTGTGTGACTAATTCAGCCTTCTTGGGAAGCAAGCTTTGAAGAGGTAGAATGGAGGGAGATTTAAATAATGGAGGACATCCCAGGTGTCAAGTGGTAGACAAGGGAACTGTGAGGGATCCACCATCTGCTCATCTCGCGGCCAACACAAAGGCTGCCTACCATCTCAGAAAGTTCTATTTCAGAATTTCTCAAACTTGAAGGTGCTTATTGATCAAATCACATAGAGATCTTGTCAAAAATGTAGATTCTGATTAAAGAGGTCTGGAACAGAGCCTAAGATATTGCATTGAGGACAAGCTTCCAGGTGCTGCTGTGTGGGAACCAAACTTTTAGAAGTCAGGGCTTGCAGAAAAGACAGCAGAGACTGGACGAAGAGATTGAGAACTTTAAAATGAGATTTAACACCCACAATAATCAAGCTCACTTTCATTGGTCTTAGGAACCAAAGGAAGCAGAAACAGAAAGAGTTCAAACTATAAAGACTCAAATCTACTCCTAAAATAACTTTTACTATTAGAGGATGCAAGAGGCCCAGATTTTGTTCCTTGAACATGTTTCATGAATGAGATGGCTACTTTAAACAGTATAGCATTTCCCACTCACTGGCTGATACTGTAGCTGAGACACCCCAGCCAGCAGTGGTCTGGGATGACCTCCAAGAACTAAAACTGTCTTTTAAGGTGAGTCAAGAGAACACAAGATGGCTGAATACAGACCCTCAAAACTTGATCAATGGGCAGTGAAGGGAGTAATAATCTTCCTCCAAAGCCTATAAAATACAATCAGTGTTGGTGACAAACATCAAAGAATGGGCCATTTTAAGCTTATATTATGCAAACTCAGTTTATTGCTATGTGCTATGAAGCCTTTCATGATAAAAGCTGCAAGTACTATTAAAGACTTAATTGATAGGTGGATTAATGATTATATTCTTTATCTAGTCATTTCCTAGGTGCTTTTTAGACTAATATCTACATATTTTGTGACTGCTTAATGATAGAATTCACTTTAGATGTATAGAAACATGTACACACAGATATACAAACACATGCTTATAAGCAAGACCCAGTTAGCCCCTGGTGAAATTAGTATGGGTTCCTACATTTAGAACTTGCTGTGAACAAATTTTAAACTAGATAAGGCTAATGTTTGAATATACATTTATCCTAATATATAGCTTGTCAGTATGCTACTTGCCAAAGATATATAAATGTAGGATAAGATATATATATATATATGTAGAAGAATGTAAGCATCAATCAATGAACCAACAGTAGCTCTGGAGTGCCCACTCTGTGTTCCACACCACACTAGGGAGGGTTGGGAAGATAGAAGATGTATAAAGTTCTGCCAGTGCAGAGCTACTAATCTGAAAGTGGACAGAGCACTTAGGGAAAAGAGCAAAGAACAATTAACTGTTAAACAGTACATGAAGGAAGAAGTAGAGTAAAATAGTTAAGTCTTCAATGAAAGGTGGGGAACCATGAGTGAGGCCTGGCAGGAAAGTTGGAATCTGAAGTCTCAGACCATAGGGCCCCAAGGCAGGTTATTGAACAGTTGAAGAATAGAAGTTTTGCTTTTGTTTTGCTTTCAATATCTCAATTTATTGAAAGGTCAAGTTTGAAATTGTTTTGGAGATGGAGAGGCTGAAGGAGGAGGCTTGCAGTAAGGCTGGAGGGCAGTTAGTTTTGTGTTGGTTGAGGAGCTCAGCAGGAAGAAGGGAATTGCCAGGGAAACTTTAAAGTGAGTCAGGTGTATTTGCTGATAGGTTTGATATGATGGATAAATGACCAGAAAGAGTCTGAGACAACGCCAGAATGTCCCATCTGTAGACAGAGTGATGATACCACTGATAGAAACTGGGTTATCATGAACTTTGAGCACCAACTCTGTGACAGGCACTGTTTTAGAAACTCAGGTGTGCTGTGCTGTGTTAAGCCACTTCAGTTGTGTCCAACTCTTTGCAATCCCATGGTCTGTTGC
Source organism: Bos grunniens (assembly GCF_055505025.1). NCBI lineage: Eukaryota > Metazoa > Chordata > Mammalia > Artiodactyla > Bovidae > Bos > Bos grunniens. The sequence goes on from NC_141166.1 coordinate 83,811,330, forward strand.
CTCCTGGGATCCTCTGTCCATGGGATTCTCCTGGCAAGAATACTGGAGTGGGTTGCTATACCCTATTCCAGGGATCTTCCCAACCCAGGGATGGAACCCACATCTCCTACAGGATGATTCTTTACCACTGAGCCACCAGGGAAGCCCCAATAAACTTAATACATATAATATAAATGGATAAATCAAATACACATAATAAACAAGGAAATGCTACAGTGTAGTACAAGATGATAGCTGCTGAGGAACTAGAAAAAATGGAGCAGAGTAAGGAGGGTCCAGGCTGCTACAGGGGTAATTGAGTCCAGTGGTTTGCAGTCAGTGAGAAAGAACTGACTACAGAGGGGAGATCTGAGAAAAGACTCAAGGGAGGGGAGGGAATTTGTCAGATGGATTTGCCTGGAATCAACGCATTCCAGGCATAGAGAACATCTAGACTCTTAGTGTCTTTGAGCTACAGCAAAGCAAGGAGGCCAGTGTGACCTGAGTAGAGGGAGGGTGGGGAGAAGAGGAGAAGAGTCACCTAGCTGACAAGGCCATGTCACATACAGCCCTCTGAGGCCAATGTGAGCACTTGGTCTTCTACTGAGTTCAAAGAAACGGGGAGCCAGTTGTAGAGTTTGGAGCAGGAATGACAAGAATTGATTTCAGTTTTAAAAGAATCACTGTGTTGAGGGTACATTCTAGGAGAATAGGATAACCAGATAGAAAACTATTTAACTTATACAGTTACCAATCTAATTAGAAAGAGTTATTTGTGGGTGGAAAGTTCTTTTCATGCATTTGCCTCTGATAGGTTAAAAGAATATAAAGAACTAGATTCCAGCCCCCTTCTTGGATATAAGTATCCCAAATAACTTAAGGCCTGTTAAGCTGCTGCTTTATCATCTTTAACATGGGAATAACATTTAACTTTATCTACCTTGTAGTGTGTTTGTGTGTGTGTGTGTGTGTTTGCACATGCCACATCTAAGGAGATGAAGAAAATGAAAGTCAAGATTATATACTGTTACTAGAGTTTGACATGGTTGGAAATTCAAGTGGAGAGTCCAGACTAGACACTTGATCTTGTGCTGAACCCAAATGAAAATAGAGACAGCACTAGATTCAGAACCACAAGACCTGAGTTTGCATCCTGAGTCCCTGACTCCTTAAACCTGTCACCTTGGGTAATACAGCTTCCTCGGTTTCCTCTTCTCTGTTAGAGGAGATTATAATACTGATACCTCAAAGGACTTAATCCACAGTCACATGTGAGTACAAGTCCAGTTATAAACTGTAAAGCACCAAACAAATGAAGCTCCCCAAAGCTCCTATTCCAACTGTACACAGCTCTACTCAGCCTGTTAAAAAATCATAATTAATCCTTCCATACAGATAGCTAACTTTAATTCTTCACGTTAACTGAAGATTAAGAATGATTAAGAAATAATTTCTTCCTCAGTGTCCCATATAACCAGTACCACCCATGTAACCAGGGTGGAGCAGCAGGAGGATTTAGCAGATCATTTTAGCAAGGGGTTAAGTAAAGGTGTGATACTAAAGAAGGAAGTGTCGATTTGGGAATCAGATTTTTGTAGAGTAAATATTCCAAACAATTAGAGTGGATACATTCACTGAAAGAATTCAGAGCCTGAAGAGACAGGATGGAATTAAATACCACACTGGTGACCAACACAGTAAGCGTCACTAACCAGAAAAGAGAAACAACACAGAAGATAAACAGATACAATAAGAAAGAATCATCAGCATGATGAAAATCTGAAGAGTATCATCAACTGGTATACGTTAATAAATAACTTCTGCTCAAAAAGGATCCAAACAAATTTCAATTAGTTGACATTTCACCAGAAATCCCCCTAATAATCACCCAGTTATCTAGTAACCACACTCTAGCACAGAGATAACTGAAGTTGCTAAAGAAAACATCACAGTTCAAAAGTTCCTTGTGAATTATCAAAGGACAATAATGCCATATCCATTGTAATTTTAATATTATTTGTGTTGTTTGATTACTGCTAATCCACACATGATGATATAATGTGTTTTTCACCAGAGCAGTTGCTTAATCAGAACCTATACTGCCCAGGCCTTCTAAGTAAGGAAAGTATACAGGGAATAAAGGAAAATGGCACATAAAACCGTGTTTCCAGTCTGTTAAGTACATATTTACCAAGCCATCTTGCAACATACCTAGCCAATAATTTCCATCTCCTCTCTAGAGCCCTTTTTTTGTATCTTTTTAACTGACATTTTGGAATTCACCTGAAAACACCAACACTTTGCCAAGACAAAACTTGGCCTGTGGAGAAGACACCATATTCAATACCAATCTGGAGAAAACAACGTACTCAGTTCTTTTATTCATTATGATCGTAATATTTATTTTAACCATTATCACAATTTGAAGATTATAACTCAGTCCTAAGAAAACTGGCCTCCAAGCAGTAAAGAGTTAAGACCAGAAAGTTCACCGCCTGGACCCTTTGGTCCATCTCCTTATTTCAGTCCCTCCTTCCCTGTGATACCACAAAATGAATAATGCCTTAGACATAGGTTTTGCAATGCTAATATTTGAACAGTAAAAGATACCTTAAGACCTTCATCAAGATTTTTTAAGGCGCCGTTTAATGTCAGTGTCAAGGTTCTGTGAGGAATAATTAATATAACAAAACAAGGCCTATGTGCCCATCGATTGCTAGGGGATTTATGCAGGTAACTCATTAATGCTTCAGGGGGTTCTGCATGTAAATCCCGAAGCCTTGATAGGGAAATGGGACCCAATGATTTTTCCCCCTATAAAAAACACAAACAATGACAAGTATAAAAGCAGATAACCTGAATATCTATACAAACAGCAATATGGCTTGTAAAAGTTTTCCATTTACATCCTGTCACCTCTTCTTTTCACATGTATAAAAGATGGGACAATTATTTCAACAAACCTACCCAGATAAATCAATGCAGTTTTGCTGTGGAAAGACTGGGTGTTTAAGGAATTTAATATTTCAGCATCACCAGATTATCACCAGGATCCATTTCGCTTTGCGGTCAAGGGCATGATTAGCGCTGTGACAGGATATTGGCCATTTTCGTAGGAAGATCTGCAAATCCTAGTAAACAAATACCAGTTGGAAAAATTAAGAACAAGTCTGTGGACTGGAATGCACCCTACTTGTAATGGGAACAAAAAGCTGGCAATCAAATCTAAAGAAAAAAGCTAAATCACAGCAGAATGACCTACTTTAAGGCATTTGCCAAAGAGGCAGTGTTTTTTAGACAGCTCTTCTGAAGTAGCGTCTTTCTGTCTATGCCATCTGCAGATTTATTACTGCCTGAGAAAAACAACCAAAAAAAAAAAAAAAAAGCTGTATTTGAATGATACTAGGAGCCTGGTCTGGGCTATAGGAAAGATTCCAGTATTGTGGGCACCACACCCACACCTACTGATGTGGTCCAAGGTTTTGCTTTAGAGGCACCTAATTAAGAAACCCTGACTCATTTACATGGAGACGTTTGATCTAAATTACACTCCAAACCGCACCAAATTGGGAGCATCTGTGAATGTGAAATGTTTGTTCCCTGTGACGGCTAGAACAGGGCCAGCTCTGGACGGCACATGTTCAAGTGACGAAAAATATTTCACATGTAACGTACTTCTGAGACCCACTTTTCCACTAATAATTCATAGTGATCCTAACCAGTATCTGTACTTCCACAATTATTTCAGGCTGTGAAAAATTATGTCACTTTTTTTTTCTGCAGCTAGAAAGAGGTAGAAGGCCACCTACTTTGTCTGTTGTCATCAATAAAAGGACTTAAGTGCAGCCAATAGCAAAAATGCAAAGCTGTATGGTGTAGAGGCTGCTCATTACATATATCTCTTAACTGGGGGTCCAGAAATGCAGAGCAGCAATCTAAAGGAATAAATCTCAAGGCTGACCCCCCTCTCATCACTGGCTTAATAACGTCTCTAGTTTTCCACTTGGCTTGTTGGTTCTCAGGAAAGTTTTGCTTCTCAAATCCTCTGAAGCTATCTTTGTGTTAGATGACACAGCCCATAAAAGCAAGAATATCGATAGATTAAAAGTCACATTGTCTGCAATTAAAGGGCATTCAGATACAGTCCATGTCACTTCCATCAGGTAAAATGTCTTAAGAAAATTAAAAGAAATTTTTCTGCCATTGGATGCTAAGAACAGTACTCAGCATATAATTCTCATGAAAGTATTGTATTTCAAGTACAAGCAATGGTGTTTTATAGATGCATTCAACTCTGTACTCACACTTGTGGCCAGTTTACCTTTTTAGACCGTATATCACTTATGTTTCAACTAGAGTCCAAGGAATAAGAAAGAAATTTCTATAAACATTAGAATTCATTTGTCTAAGAAGATACTATGCTGCATGGATCTGATGTAGCGTTTTTTGCAGTAGCTAGAGTGAGATTTGAATATATTAATAGTTCTAGCAGCAGAGCCCAGGGAGTCTAGTTAATAACTTATGCATGGATATATAGATATATTTCAGACAGAGGTAAGGTTTTCAGCTCTCATGTTGGTAATACTTAGAGGGATCGAATGAAAGGGGCTGTTCCCCCAGAGCCTTTGTTGTGGGCATGCATTGTGACAGTATGGAGCCAGAGTTCTTCTGGTTGTCTACACAGCCTGGATTCAATAAACTGTTATATATGCATATTATGACAATGTGGTCAAGGAAACCAGATTTTTTTACTCTACCTTCCAGTGCCTATATAGCTTAAATCTGGTGTTTATTTTTCTTGTCCCCATTCAATATGTAAACATATTCATAATTTAATACAGGTTATGTGCATTTTATAATTAACATTATGGACTTAGTTGGGAAAGCACTCAGACCACACTGTATGAAAAATATGTATCTTTTTCTATATTAGACTATATGGTTCAGTGTGAATCCTAAAGGTGGATAATCCCAGATTATCTTACTTTGCTGGGACTACTTTAACAAAATGCCACAGACTAGGCTGCTTAAACAACAGAAATGTGTTGTCTCTCAATTATGAATGCTGTGAGAATCATTCCATCTGTTATGGAAGTGTGGGATCAAGGTGTCGGCAGGTTTACCTTCTTCTTAGGTCTCTGTCCTTGGACGGCAGGAGGCTGCCTTCTTACTGTGTCCTTACAGGCTCTTTTGTCTATGTGTGCACATCCCAACTGTCTTAGTCCCAGTTTCTTCTTCTTGTAAAGACATCAATCATATTGGATGAAGGCCCATCCCAACATTCTCATTTTAACTTAATTACTCAAAGCCCTATCTCCAAATATAGTCACATTATGAGGTACTGGGAGTTAACATTTCAACAGATGAATCGGGGTGTGTGTGGTGAGGGGTGGGTAGGGGATGTAATTCAGTCCATAACACAGTCCAAGAGAATACCCATATCCGGGCTACTGCAAATATGATTCTCAGCCACTTCTCCCATCAGGAAGAAACAAGGCTGACTTTCTAAGGTTTAGGGGAACGAGCAGCAGCAAGACTCTTCTCCTGCCTTCTGGCTAGACTGGAAGGAAGCAGCTTCAGAGTACAGTAAGTGTTACCACAGTGCCCGCCCGAGCTCCACCCCGCCTTCAGGGACCCCTGGTCTGGAGGCATAAGTGCCTCCCCTCCATTACTGCCGCCCTCCATTAGGAACAGATAATGCGAGAGATATCACTTTCACAATAAAATGTTGCACTTACACCACACCTTTCAACTCAGCATTTCCAAATGCTTTAAAAATCATTATTATTTTTATTATTTATCTGTAGAATCCCAGCAGTCTACTCAGCACTGGGAAGTGCAGTCAAAGCCACAGAGCTATGGTCTCAGTTACACAACCTTAAACCAACGCTCAAGTTTCCCCTCTCGATGTGCCAGTAAAAAAATCTGAAGGTGGTTGGGTGTGTGTGTGTGTGTGTGCATATTCAGGGGGGAAAAAAAGGAGAAAGGAAACTTATCTGAGTTACCCTGCTAGCTGAAAAATTTAGAAAAGAGCCATTCAATAGTGTTGCTCTAATAAACTAAGAACCACACTAACAAAAAAAAAAAGCAACAGAACCAACAGTTTTGAACCTAAGATTCAGAAAATGGAAATGAATTGCCCTAATCAAGGGCAACTACAGTAACACTCTTAAAGGGTTATTAAGCAATGCAGGAAGTAGAAATCAATCATGTTCTGCATATTGTTCACTGGTCATTATTTCCTAGGTCAAATCTGCTAGACATTCAATTGAATACAGTCTTTCATCAAGTTGAAAAGCCCTGGAGAAACTTTCATTGGCCACCCACATTTTCCAACAGGGCTGCTGCCTAATCCACCTCATTTTTGTTTCTGTTTGTTTTTATCGTCATTGCATAGTGTATCTTTTCCTGCTGAAACAACACTTCTGCTTTATATGACTTCCACGGTGGTGCATATATGCTGGCCATTCTGGAGAATTCCATGTATAGAAGAGTCTGAAGGGTTGCAGTCCATGAGGTCGCAAACAATGACTGAGTGACTAGCACATGTACACATTCTTATAATGCTAGAACCTGGTCCAGTGTCTGGCACTTATGAAGTGAAGTGAAAGTGTTAGTTGCTCAGTCGTGTCTGACTCTTTGTGACCCCATGGACTGTAGCCCAACCAGACTTCTCTGTCCATGGAATTCTCCAGAGAAGAATACTGGAGTGGTAACCATTCCTTTCTCCAGGGGGTCTTTCCAACCCAGGGATCAAACCCAGGTCTCCTGCATTGCAGGTAGATTATTGCTTAGTAATTGTTTGTGAAATAAATGAACCAGAAATTCTCATAGTACTCTGAAAAGCTGTCTAAAAGTGTATTTGACATATTCTGCTTCTTCAATAAAGTTATAAGCTAAGACAGATCACAACAAAGAAGAGACAGTCCAGATACAGATTAAAAATATAATGAAATAAGGATCTAGATTGCTTTAAATCAAAACAACCAAATGCATTTGTAGAAAGTATATGTTGAAAGTTATCTTGCCTAGCCTTGAGTTTAGTCAGCAAAGGTTTTCTGAAAGAGTATGAGTTCAGGATTTTTTGTTATGGTGGGAAGGAGAAATCATAAACTGGTAAATGTTCTAGGATTGGGGTGGGGCCTCTGGGGAACACTAAAAGTAAAAATAGATGTCAGTAATTGGACTTAAAATGTCAGGAGAGACAAGAGTCAGGGAGGTAGAGGAAAGTGAGATTACTAGGAGTGTTCTAATGAAGGGCTTTCAAAGAAGATAAACACCCCCAGGTAGAGAGAACTACTTTGAGGAGATTGTTAGTAACATAGGAATGTCATTAGTAACAGGATTGGGGATATGCTAAAGTAGGAATTCAGACAGTAGGAGCTGCCACAATGCAGCCAGAGTGAGGGGGATGTTTCTTGGGTCCTCTGCACTTGGTGCCAGCCACCACCCCCAGCAGTTCTGCATTATCCCCAGGCAGAAAGCTTAGAAAGGACCTAAACACACACTGTAATCACACGTCTTTGTCAGTCTACATGGGGAGTGAATCACAAAAGGGCATTTCCTGTGCTTAGGAAAAAGTACACAATATTTGTCTTTCACCGTCTCAAATTGGTAATGCAAAAAATACTACATATCCTTCTGTATTGGGCTATTTTGAGGCTTAAATAGCCCCAGCCCCTCGGAGCAAAGATGCTGCAAAGCAGAAGAAAATACGGGGCATCTTCCAAGAGAGTGGACTAAGTCACTGAGATGAGGCTGGCCTCATCTCAAAACCTACCAAAGAATAGTAGCACAGCTAGAAATGAGTTCAGAAGTGTGTGGCTTGGCTCAAGCTGCTCTATTGCATTTTGTATTTAGATGTCACATGTTTATATTCCAAAGTACAATGTCTCTTTAAAAATGTAACTGTTAAGACTAAAATCAGGAAGGAGTAAAGTGACTTCACAGAGAAAAACACAGGAAGTCTTTTTCTTGGGAGGAGGGGAAAGGAATTGATTTTGTTTCCAGTTCTGTGGAATTTCAATCTAATCAACACCTGGACCACTCCTTTTTAAAAAGAAAAAAAAGGAAATGAATTATTAAAAAAAAAATTTAATGTTTGAGCATGCAGAGGAGTCCTAACACACGTCTGGGAGTTTTAACAGAGACGTCCAAAAGGCAAGTTGAGGTACAGCAGCAGTAGCAAGCGTCTGACCTTTATTCTCATTTTCAAGAAAAAAAATGGTTTATAGGTTTTTGAGGTGTCGTTGCTGGAAGGGAAGCTTGCCAAGCCTCTCATTTCGAAAATGAGCAAACCTGGGACTTTCCTAGGTTATCTAGCCAGTCTGCAGGTCCAGTAACCCAGATTGACCTTAGTGGTAAAAGGAAATTAGAAATATACTATGTCAAAGGCACTTAAGCTCCAACTGGCTGATTATTCTAGCTGGTTAAATACAGTTAAGGTTCCTAGATGTTCAGTCTCCAATGAAGGTAATTTCATCACAGCAGTCTCTTTTCTAGAAAATTGTCAGGACTTTCTCACTGTCTTAGCTCTACCTGGAACTCTAACCCTTACTTCCATGAATGAATGTGTCACTTCATCAGATGAATGAATTTTCTCATCATCAGCTCCAACTGTACCTCCTGCGTCCCCCCTTTGCAAGGTATGGCCCACAGTCTTCTCTTCCTACTCAGGCTCCTCTCTATGTTCTCTGCTCATTCCAGATTCTACCACTTCTTTGAAGAATCTGACTCAGTGTCCAGATCTATTCAGATTTGCTTGATCACAGATCTGGCCCCATCTGAGGAGACCGTTCCCTACTCTCAGCTCACAGCCCTTTTTTTATATATATATATAATTCCATATATACATTTTTAATTGAAGGATTATTGCTTTACAGCATTGTGTTGGTTTCTGCCAAACGTGAATCAGCCATAGGTATGCCTATGTCCCCTCCGTTTTGAACCGCCTTCCCACCTCCCTCCCCATTCCACCTGTCTAGGTTGTTACAACATGGAAACATACATTACCATATGTAAAATAAATACCCAATGGGAATTTGCTGTATAACTCAGGGAGCTCAAACTGAGGCTCTGTAACAGCCCTTTTTAGGAATAGTTGTGGGGGGTAATTTGACACATACATAGAACACAGTGACTATAGAAAAGAAAATGTGCAGCTCTTCTTATTCTTTTCTGATTCTTGCAAAGTGTCTAGCATGAAGAGACATAATTTATTGAGCACTAACCACATGTCCCTCAATTTGCTGAATATTTAAAATATATCCTCTCAATTCAGCAACCATGTAAAGGAGGTATTGTTCTCCATTGATGTAGCCAATATCTAGCATCTAGAGGAACCGTGATGTTTTCCTAAATCACTCAACTAAAACGTAGTAGAGCCAGCATTTGAATACAAGTTTTTCTTAATCCAAAACCTTTATATCTAACCTCTATACAAAACTGCCTCCCTTCTCAGAGTAACCTGCACATAAGTCACTAAATATTTGTGAATCTAATGAATGGGTAAATTAATAGATAATATGGAAACTGTCCCCTGCTCCAATCTGACTCGAAATCAAATATTGGTTCCTCTCAACAAACATGGTCACACAGATAGCACAAGGAAAGCAGAAATACTCTCAGAAGTTAACAATTAAGTTGTCAGTGGCAGCCTACCTGGAAGTGATATGACTCACAGGGAATAACAAGCCTCAGGTCAAACTTGGCAAGTGTTTGCAACTTTAGAGCCTGCCACCTAAATACTCTACTCACCTCACCCCATATTTTCCCTTTACCCTTATTTTCTTACTCATTTTAAATGTATTTGAAACTTTTATATTGAATTCATTTTATACAGTAAAATACATTTATTTTATAAGGTGGAAGTGTAAATAAGTTTAATACATAATAAAATTAATTCATGAAATAAAATTGGTTCTCAAATTTAAAGAACAAGTTCAGAAATGTTCACTGGCTAGAAGTGGGTGGCTCATGGCCTCATGTATTATTTCATTCAAGCATAGGGCTGTAATTGCAATGTTGTGTTTTAGGAAAGATTTGAAATGTGTGGGTCTAGAATGTATTTAAAGATACAGTCTATCAGTACTAAAATCAGAAGAGTTTAAAGGCCAATGGAAGAGATATGGGATTTTCATAGAATTCTTTTCAAAGCTCACTAAACAGTACAAAGATCTCTGAATTTGAAAATTATTTTGTACTCAAATATCGTAACGTTTGCAAACTGATATTTTAAAACACAGAGGGGAGAGTTGACTAAGACTGAAAGATATGGTTTTCTTGAAGTTTTTTTGCTAAATGAATATCAAGACAGTAAAGAGAAGCTAATTTGATTGCAAATTCTGAGGCTACCAGATGGTATTTCTCTCTATTGCCATCACCAACCCTTAATTGTTATTTTCTAATGATAAGGGAGGCTGGGAACCACTGATCTACTTCAGTCATATCACATGAGTATCTCAAGTCTCATAAAGACATCCCTTGTCCAGATTTTTCCAGTTGTGGTAAAGAGCTGTGATGTTGAGGCGACTCTCGTGGGAACCAACTTACTTCTGCGACTGAACCATGCGAAGGAACTCAGAGAGAGGGAGAAAGTATTTCTTAATTGTCGTTGCCCTCTGCTCTGTCTGTGGATGTCTTTGTCTACTACAAATTCTCAAGGACCTCCAAAGAACAAGTCAAGCCTTTCCTTAGAGTGTTGAAAGGATGGGTATCTGGTTGGTTTAAACTGCAGGCATGTGTGTGACCAAATAAAGCAGATCCCTGAAGAGTCTTTTTCCAGATGTATATATGACATTTGTGCTTTATTTCGGCTCCATTTAGAGAGTGAAGGCCCTTCAAAAGTAATATAATCTGTGTAGAGTGAGGGTTTACTCTCAAGAAGCCAGATACTCAAGAAGCCAGATATCAATTCCCAGTTATATCAGTGAACTATACCTTCAGTTACTGATTTTAACTATAAGATGAAAAAATAAAAATGGACCCAACTTCATTTTTCAAAAAATATTGTGCAAATTTAACAAGCCCATTTCCCAATTCATGTGTTATGACATGCTACTATACATTTTCAATCAGAAAGTGTCTCAAGATTTATTCAGAGACTACAATTAGTTTCCTTTTTTATTTGCTCAGTCAATGAAATTATGAATCAAGAATGTTCTTTCCTCTCTGTTAAAGAATACTGACACCTATCTATTAAAGACAGGGGGTCAGTGTCTGAAGAAGAATTGGGGGAATATGTACAATTTCTAAATTTGAATTTTCAAACATCTCTAAAGTCTTTAACAGGCATCATACAAATCCGAACTATTAAAAAAGAAACCCAGTCTAAATTTATTTTTACAAAGATTGAACATAAACGAACAAAACTAGTAACTTCAAATAACACTTCACTCTAAATTTAATTTGCTTTTATACAGGCCTATTACTCTCATTCATGTTAACATTCAATGTAGGAGCTTTATCTTTTTGTGAAGTGTCCAACCTAACTAATTTTGGATATGAAGGCAGTGCTTACCTTGGTTTAGATGTGCATGAACACTGACTCCCCTTCAAACACAGTCCTTTTTCTCATCAGAGATGGCCGGGAGCAGTAGTATAGGATGAAGGAGATCCATCATGAAATGTCCAGTGTCAATGTGTTCTCCCAATTTACTTCCTGACCTTCAGCATGCAGCCACACTCCTGACCCTCATGAGATGGAGCCTTAAGGGGGAAATGGCACTGAGTACCAATTCTGCGTCCTGTTGTTCTGTGGTCTCAATTAAGTGCTAATTAATTACCACTGGCATCTTTGGCATTGCTTGTCAAATTGCATTTAGGAGTAGCTTTCCAGTGTTTAAATACCAGTAATCCAAAATCCACAGCGAAAAATCCCATGTGTTACTATGCCCCCCCATGTTTTTCCTTTTTAAAACTGATTTAAAATTCAACAGTTATGTCTATAACTGAAGGTAGCTTTCAAATACAACAAAGAGGAATTGGTATTGTCAATTTTGATTAATAGTACTTCATTAATAAACATCCTGTTATTCAGTCTCCACCTGCACTTGCTGATGTTGCCTGGAATCAATTAACTCATATAATTTGATTTATTTTACAAAGACATTTTGGGATGTGCTGGGCTGATGATAAAGGTCCTGTTTTAGCAGTTCTTGATTGCAAGTTAGATTGTACCTGAATGGATTTCTGTTTCTGCATGGATATGTATACACAAGTGTGTGTTTTGCAAGTGAGTTGGAAGAAAATGCTGAAGAAGTTTTGAATTAAATAATTCACTTTAAAACATCATGGGGGTGGGGGTGGGGGTGGTTATCCTTCCTGAATATTCTGACTTGATCTGAAGACTTCCAAGAAATGCAGATCTTGAAATGTTAATCTTGTCTCTTAATGAAGCCATTTTACTTAGCAGATTAGTGAGTCCTCTTTAAAATCAAAGAACAAAACAGTGTCACAAAGCACCAAAAGTAAAACACCAGCTAGGGCTTAGATGTTAGAGCCAGATATTAGATTCAGCTTTATGTATAATTTTGTTTCACTTTGCTTTGTTAGAGGTTTAATTTCTTTTTCTCCTCTAAATATTTACAAGTCATGGTTTCCAGATCAATCCATTTGATCCCAATTATATACTCTATGAAAACATTACTTAGGCTTCTATAGGTTCTTGAATGCTAAAGTTTAGTACAAGTGACAAAGGCCAATTCAAACTGTTTAGGTAGAAAAGAGAATTTATTGGATTCACATGAATGTATGCTCAGTTGCTTCTGACTCTTTGTGGCCCCATGGACTGTAGCTCGCTAGGCTCCTCTCTTTGTCCCATGGGATTATCTGGCAAGAATACCCAAAAAATGCTCTTACCAAAAGAAAGAAAAAAGATGCATAGAAGGAAAAAAATCCCCTTGTCCACAACTGTAAATTGTAACTGCAACCTCTTATTTCCCCAACACAGCTGTCCTACCTCTGAGTATAATAGTATTTCAATCAATCAGAGAGGAAAATGAAGGCTAAGTCAGAGTAAGGAGCACTGTTGTCTATGAGTAAGAAAGGTTGCCTAGCTTTCTTTCCTGCTCTCTGGCAAAGAGGCCTCAAGGCCTATGATGCAAAGAGTGGCTTGTCATTTCCTCCTCCAGGGGATCTTCCCAACACAGGGAACAAAGCCACATCTCTTGCATCTCCTGTATTGGCAGGTGAATTCTTTACCACTGAGTCACCTGGGAAGCATTTATTGGATTACATAACTGAAAGTTCTAGGATGAGATATGACGCTGGGCATTACTAGATCCAAGTGCCAGTGTCTTGCAGAGAATTTGCCTCTTTCCATCTCTGTTCATCTTTAGGTTAGCGTCATTTGCACTTAAAATCTTTCCTCCTGGCAGCAAGATGGCAGCAACAGTATTGTATTGTATCAGCTTAGCATTCTCAGAGGCAAGTAAGCCTCACTTTTGCTGTGGGAATAGAAAATCCCCAGAACAATTCTCCTTGGCCTGGCTTGGATCCCACATTTATTCCATATTTGTTTTTCATCCATTCACTGTGGCAGAAGAAAAGGCATGGCTCTCATTAGCTGGACTTGGGACATAAGTCCACCTCTGGAGGCAGGGACTGGGTCAACTCCATTCAAACTGGGAGTGGAGTTGAGACTGGGAGTAGAGGACAGGCAGTTTTCCCCAAAAAATGCTCTTACTGAAAGAAAGAAAAAAGACGCATAAAAGGGAAAAAAATCCACTTGTCCACAACTGTAAATTGTAACTGCAACCTCTTATTTCCCCATCACAGCTATCCTACCTCTGAGTATAATAGTATTTCAATCAATCAGAGAGGAAAATGGAGGCTAAGTCAGAGTAAGGAGCACTGTTGTGTATGGGTAAGAAAGGTTGCCTAGCTTTCTTTCCTGCTGTCTGGCAAAGACACCTCAAGGCCTATGAGGCAAAACTGAAGGAATATCCATCCATCCATCCATCCATCCATCAATGCATTCCTTCATCCATGTAACACTGATGAGTCCCAACAGTGAGACAGGCCCTGAACTAGGCACTGAGGCTACAAAAATAAATAAGGTGGCTCCTTAAAGAGCCCCTATGTGGCAAAAGTAGTAATAATGTAGTCACAAGAGATAAGATTTTGGAGTTACACGAAGCTGGGTTTCAATCCCGGCTCTTTTACTAATTAGGTATGTGAGTATAGACAAAGTTTTCATTCCTTCTGTGTTTTAGTTTTTGTATCTAAAAATAGGTGTATTGTAAGAATTAAATGTGTAATATTTATAATTTGCTCAACATAAGACCAGGCACATAAGGTCATTGTTCAATAATTAATAGTCATTACTGTGTTTATCAAATGAGATAATGCAAACAAACCATTGTATGCAGTGCCTGGCACATAGTAAGTGCTCAGGAAATGGTAATTGGCAGCTATTATCATATGAAATAGAATTAGGGACTAAATCCAAAAGGAAACAAAATTTAAAAATCAAGAAATAGCTATTATGATAGATTTGGAAAAAGCGTTGAGAATTCATCCAGACCTACCCCATCTTCAGAGAAAACACGTTAGTCATTTTAGATTTAGTAGAATTTATCTTCTCTTCAGAAAAAGTGCTCCCCAAAGCAATTGTCTTCCTTTTTTGCTCTCATATTTCATCAGTTTACATAATATTTAATTAAATTACATAATTATAATAATAAGTACAACTGGCATAAACTTGTTTGGGGCTCTCTCCTGGGACTTCCCTCTAGTGGGAACAGATGTGCACAGTTGAGAGTCATTAACTAGCCGCAGACATTCAGTGTGTTCTGGGCATTGGTCAGTATATTTTACAGAGAAAATAGAAAGCTGGTTAAGTAGAAGTCAGCCACAAGAACCTTTGCAGTACTACGGTGGTCTTCTGCATACTCTTCATCTTAATGAATGCCACTGTTACTTAAAAGTGTACCCCATATCTACTTGTATTTAAAACTTCTATAAGCGATATAATCAGAACTTTATAGCCAGAATTTTAAGCCTGCCTTCTGGAATCAGTTTTCCTATAGTCACAACTATGTATTGGGCAAAAAAGCAGTGCTAATAGAAAATGGTAGAACATGAAGGATTAATACTTGGTACTGTTCTAAATCCATTCTAACTCTAATCTTAATAAATCTAAATTCATTTCTAAGAAAGAAAAAAATAGAAACTTGTCTCACACATTGAAATGACAATAACAATAAGGTAGAATCTAAAAGAAGATTCAAATATGCTTTTCACTTCTGCCTGTCCAAATGCAGGAAATTGAGAGATTATTCTTTTAATTTTTCATGATGATCTCATGAAGATTTTTGAAACTTATTTGTTTTTTGACTTGCAAACCTCAAAATCAGAGTGCAACAAAAGTGAGAAGCCTTGGAACATCTGTATTTTAAAACTGGCAGTTTGGGGGAGATTAATGACTCTGTTTAAAAGTAGTAGTCATTCAAAGCTAAAATCTAATGAAATTCTTATTTGTAATCAGGTACTCCTGCTGAGTATTAGAAGTAGTTCAATCTGTGCCTCAGGAAGTTAAAATTTTATGATCAGAGTAGAAGCTATCATTACTGCTGATTCTTGATCAATGGGATAGTGACAAGCCAAGTAAGCAGGGCCAGGGGTGGGGGGTGGGAGATGGGTCTTGGGGTAAGTGCTGGAGTGGCTTAGCCCCAAGCAAATAATTACAATATTAATAAATATCAATAGTGGACATTTTAAAGAAAGAAAGAAAAGAAAAGTTGTCATATAGGATTGGTCACATCCAGAAGACACATGCCTTTCTCTGGTTGTCTGTGAGGTAATTAAGAGTCCTGAGCGTATGTGCGTGTGCCGGCACACACACACAAACATACACACATACACACACACAAAATTAAAGGCATCTTTCAATCTTCGACTGTTTTAGACGACTTGGATTTTTCCCAGGTAATCACTGGCCACTTGGCAGACACTGACCTCATGTAGAATGGCTCCCTAGTGAGAGATGACTTGAACCAGATCAATTCCTTACATTTGGCAACCTCCAGGTCTCTGAATATTATGGAGATCAACAGATTTTACTACTTATTTATGTGAACTAGGTCATCTGTAGTCATTATAATTTCAGACATTTTGGTGTAAATAACAATTTAAAATTTTATTGCTACTTTTGGTGAAAGAGTCTGAGCCAAAGTACTTTTTTTTTTCAGTTTTTTTAAACTCTATTTCTTGAAATAGTTACACAATCCAAATTGCATGCTCTGCTCTGTAAAAACTTTATATTAACAACCATTGATGCTGCTGCTGCTAAGTCATTTCAGTCATGTCCAACTCCCAGGCTCCCCCGTCCCTGGGATTCTCCAGGCAAGAACACCGGAGTGGGTTGCCATTTCCTTCTCCAATACATGAAAGTGAAAAGTGAAAGCAAAGTCGCTCAGTCGTGTCCGACCCTCAGCGACCCAGTGGATTGCAGCCTTCCAGGCTCCTCAGTCCATGGGATTTTCCAGGCAAGAGTACTGGAGTGGGGTGCCATTGCCTTCTCCGAACAACCATTGCACAAACTGGAATGTCTTTCTTCAAACCAAATTTAAGGGCTGAGAAAGGTATTCTAGTTGGTCCCATTCCTTGATTCAAGCCTCCACCTTTGGCCCAAACAACAGTAACAAAACATGGCCAGGTTTACTTTCTGGAAGAAAAAGGAATATCCTGGTGAGTTTTGAGAACACTGAGTGAGGCAAATTGGAAAAAGACACTGGACCCAGATTATGAAAGGGCTAGCATGTCCAAGTAAGGAGCCAACAGATTCTTACCTAACAGATAACAGAAAACCACTGCTGGTTTTCAAGTCAAGGATATTGATCCATATGATGAGACTAGAGGAGTCCAGGTACATGCAGACTTGAAAAGGCTCTATAACCTTCCAAGATGGGAGGGAAGCAATGCTGGTGTTTCTGATATACTTGGGAGAGCAGAAAAAGACAATAACCTTAGCAGAAGGAGCTGGCAAGCAGTAGGTGAGAGAGTCAAGTGTCTGAGCAGTCCCTCTAGGGCTCTTGGGGGGAAACTGAAAAACAGAACCAAGTATCAAAACCACAAGTGAGACTGGGCACATACGCCTCAGTCCTGCTGCATCCTAAAATCAATGAACTAGCAGGATGCATAGGCCCTTTAGAAGAAACTTTTGTAAAGTTGAGGCCGACAAGAAACAGTACCAAGAATCTCAGGAAAGTATCTTTTGTCATTCTACATCATCATTTCTACTAAAATTAAAGGAACATGTGTTCAAACTTTCAGTCCTTATGAAATTAGAAACCCAGTGTCTCTCAGGTTATCGAAAAGGATTTATGTTTCCTCTAGTTGTTTTTGGCTTGATTTCCTGCTTCAGCTGAACCCACAAGTCATGCATGCCTGATCACTTGCCAGTGTTGCCTCATCTTAACTTTGCCTTGTTTCTAAAAGCTCACTCTAGGACATAGGACTTAGACATTTACTGAAGATTCATGGAGGATAGAAGGATTACATCTCACCCAGCCTAGCAGATAATTTAAAATTTAAACTTCAGTACTAGGCATTCCTATTACTCCCCTTCTTATTCTCCCTATGCCCTCCACTGGGAATTTTGTGGGGTGTCTCTTTCATTTAGCCCCCAATTTCCCACCATGTAATTCTGCCTCAACACCCTTTTCATATTCTTTCTTTTTATACATGACCTTCATAAGTCTATTTCATGTTTTATAGAGAGAATTTGGTTAGCTCTTTTTCTGCTGTGTTCTAAGGATTATCTTTCCACAACCAAAATGCTGTGCTAAGAAAGAAAAATTATGTTTTTGCCCTTAAGAGAAATTCTGCTACCAGCTATTAAGTCAGGCTTTTCCCCTAGTATACTTGAATCTATAACTTGAGCATAGTGGTACCTCTTTTTTACTTAAGTATGGATTAGTATATCTAAACTGACCTGCAGATTCGTCTACTGGGATACCCTGTACTGTGCTGGCCTTTCTGGCTATCACTGTCTGACAGCATATTAGGAACACCACTCATGTCAGACCCTACCCCTTGCCTTTCCTCTTGACAATTTATAGATCCAATGCTATTTAGACAGGTGGAGAGGTAATCTCACCAGCGAGGCAATTCCCTTGGGCCATTATACATGCAAGATATTTCCTCAATTCAAAAATGCTATTGGAGGATTTCACTGAACACTCCAGTAAAGAAATTCCTGAAATTGCAGTGTTGAAACTAGCAAAAGGGCTCTGCTATAAGAAGTAATATTCTCACCAAGCTGTTGATACCATTTGAGAAATTTACATCTTGAGACAGTATCGGATGGCAGTGATAACAAGCTCCTGTGTCAACGATTCTCCATGTCTGTCAATTGATCTCATCCCAGGTAAAGCAGGGGCAGTGACTGTCTTATTGCAAGATAAGTGCAGGCCCCCAAACTACCAGAAGCACCCATGAACACTTTAGTGCCTAAAAGAGAGTGAAATCCTATCAGAAAACAATGAACATAGGTTCTGTTCAGTTTCCTTTCCAAGGACCATGTCTGTATGCTTGGGAGTTGATTTAAACTGCTTCTTGTTTTTCAAATACTCAAACTGTCCTACCCACTTGGGGAGGAAATATTGAAGTTATCGATCATTGAGAGAAAAAAATACAACAGGCAAGGATCTAGCAGCTGTATTAATGTACATATTGCTGTGGAAGTGCTTCAATGTCCTGTCCCTCAACCTCTCCCCAGTGTTTGAAAGTGAAGTGAAAGTGTTTGTAGCTCAGTTGCGTCCAATTCTTTGCAAGCCCATGGATCGTACCCCACCAGGCTTCTCTGTCCATGGGATTCTCCAGGCAAGAATACTGGAGTGAGTTGCCATTTCCTCCTCCAGGGGATCTTCCCAACGCAGAAATTGAACTCAGGTCTCCTGGATTGCAGACAGATTCTTTACCATCTGATCTATCAGAGAAGTCCCCAAATCCCTGAACCCAGCAATGACAGAGCTGTGAAAGACCAGCACGACGCACCCTCACTGAGTAGTGGGGGTCTCTTGGCAACCAGGGTGAAAACATCACCTTAGCAGGTGACAGACACTTGAGCCTTGGCTAGGGCATTAATGAACAATATTAATAAAGACTAATTAGATAGTGTTTGTTGAAATGTTTCCAAAGTGATGAGCAAAATAAAGCCAACCTAAAGAAAATATTGAAAAGCCTCCCACTGAGCATGCTCAGAAAGAGCATTTGAACTTCTTTTATTTTTAAAATGCTCAACCATTTTCTTCAAAAACTTGGCTTGATCTTCCTGATTCAGTGATAACTGAAGTCATGCCAACTTTGATGTTTTTAGCTTCAGCTGTTTTAGAGCTATATGTGATCCCCCCAAAAGGTTGGAGTGATTTTTATTTCTGAGTGAAGAAAGAAGCATATGTTTTAACCCTCATGTGCCTTTTTTGAGAAAGGATGAATTAACATCCTATAATGTTTTACCTTTGGGCTTAAAATAAAGAGTGTGGTTTGAAAGTCAAGGATACATTTTTCAGAAATTAAAATGGAGGCTCCAGCCTTCAGGATTAAGTCCATGGATTTTTGTCTGTTTTACCAAATACATTTGGTGAATTGCTTGTCTGCTGCTATTGTTTTAAAATGGCAGCAGAGACAAGGCAGTCTGGAGACTTGAGCAAGATGGACCACACACAAACCTAACTTCAGGACATCAAAAAAACATGAAACTAATATGCAGAAACACTGGAGCATCTTGAATACATTTTTTTCTAACCAGATAAATGACAGAATGGGGAATAAAAATGAATTTCAAAAGCTTTAATCCACCTGACAGTCTAATTTCCCCTTCTAATTATAGAAATAGGAAGGAAGGAATAAATAATGAGAATTTAGAGGCCGAGTGATACCAAATATAACTAATCCCATTGAAGGAGAAGGAATGTAGAAGACAGGGTTGTCAGGGTGGCTTCTAAGAGCCATGCCTACATTCTTTCCCATTTTCAACCATGCCAAGACTTCCCTCAGATTTCCCCTGGGATCAGTTTTTCATTGTGTCTCCTTAGGACACACCAGAGATGGTGAGGTAAAGAAATCACGGTAATTACGGCTGATACAGTTATTAGCTAGAAAGTTAGACAACAGCCCTAATGATGAAGCTCGGATGTGTTAAATGGCTCCCAGCAAACCCTAGTTGGTGTAAAACTTACATGAGAAGTTTAGGATCGGGCATTCCCTGGGTTTCTATAGGTGGAAACACTGGATGATTCTGGCACTTCCAGATCAGACCTAGGTCATTTTTGCCGATGATTACACAATGTCATCTAGTAGTATCAAATTAAATTTCACTAAATCACAATTCGCCCTATATACTGGTATGTACCCGAAACTCTGGAAGAACAACAAAAGGAAAGAATTGGTAAAGAAATGACAAATGTCTCACTCTCTTACAATGTCAGAAAAACTATGGGCAGAAAAATTGAAACCAGAATGAAAAGAAAGGAAATTGAGTCTGTGTTTACAAAAGGATTCCAATTCTGGGTGAACTGTCCAACTCAACCAGTGGCTTTGGAGAAACATGATTAAAGTGATGACTGAGGTGTTTTGTGTCCCAGCCTCAGTTTCCTTTCGTCCCCTCTGAGTCCCGTAACAGCCAATCAGAAAGGAACCTGGCCCGGAGGCTTGTCAGTGATAATAATTGAAAACATCTGTCCATGTAGCAAGTGTGGGAAGCCAGAGCAGTTCTCTGACAGAGGGAGTTCTCAGACAGCAAAGCCATAACCACGACTGCGCTCATATTCTCCTTCACAGGATTTTCTCACTGCCAGCTGTCTTTATTCTCCTGCCAGGAAAGCCAGGGGCCTGGGGCTCTTACCCGGGCTGGGGTTAAGTGAGCTGGGACCAGGGGAAGGAGGGGTACAGGCTGGCTCAGAGCTTTGGGTATGGAGATGAGGGCTATCTGATCAGGAACTAAAGAGACCCAGGGCTGGGGGGGGAAGAGCAGCAAACAGAGAAACCAGTGAAGTATAAGGAGGACAGAGGGATAATAAGAGAAGAGGAGTTCCTAGTCTGCATTCAGAAGACCTGTCTTTGAATCTCGACACAACCACTTCTGTGTGACACAGGGCACCTCCCTGAGCCTCAAGTGTTTCATCTTTGCATGCTGAACTGTGCTTAGTCGCTCAGTCACTTGTCCAGCTCTTTGCGACCCCATGGACTGTAGCCCACCCAGCTCCACTGTCCATGGGGATTCTCCAGGCAAGAATACTGGAGTAATAATGCTCATAAAGCTCTCATAAAGCTGTTGTCAGGAAACAATAAAATGATGCACTTGAGTGGCACAAAGCAAGGGCTGAACAAACATTAGCTTCTTTATCAGAGAGAAGATGGCTTACCATACAGCACTTGAGGTTTAGAAAAACAGAAGCAGAAATTCCTACTGGAGGGCCTGATACCAGGGTCATGAGCTGAGATGTTCCTGCTGATTGTGTCATGTCGTCTTAGATGGTAGCTATGTTGTTCCTACAAATATGGCTCATCCCCTGGCTGTAGCCTTTGCCAACCTGTGTTGCTTGGCCTTTTGTGCTGACTCTTTGTTGTAGCTTCTCTGTGTCCCTAGAGCCACGTTCTGGGCTGCATCAACTTCCCTCTGATCTAGCTGGCTTCACCACACTCCCGATGTACCAATGTCTCATGCTGTTGGTCCCAGCAGTTTGCCAGGTCTTTCAGCTTGGTGCTGAATCTATCAAGGGAATATCTGGCCAGAGCAATGCCAGTAAAACGTTACTTCAGCCAATTGAAGAGAAAATTCCAAATTGTAGGTTAGAGAACATTTAAAGCAAGGAAAGTTGGAGCAAGGAAAAGAAAGAAAATAAAGTTCTTAATAGGAAGATTTAGATGTTTTCCCCTGCCTACAGGAAAAAAAAAAAGTTTTCATTGAAAATATAATAAACCAATAGATTCAGAAGGAAAAAAGAAACAAAGGATCTTAAAGGGAAACATTCAAAAACACCAAATTATCCACATCATTTCATTGCTTAAGATACCCTGTACCTAAATGAACCACCTCTGAAAACTGCATGAATAGTCACATCAGCACAATTGTATGTATAACTAACTCAGTTATATGATGTATGATATTCACTTGGAAGCTAGAAGGAATAAATCCAGCTTGCAAAGAAGCAGAACTTACTTTTGGTGAGGGGGTGCTTAGGTCCTGAGAAAATCTTGCTTAACACATGGGTGGCAAGAAATAATACAAAAGGAGAAACTTGGGGAGGCCAACTTTGTATCATTAGTTAAGAACAGTTATGTATTGTATATGTATCCAACATAAACACTTGGCTAAGGATGTTATTCTACTGACAGTGTTTGCCTTTCCTTATGGTCATCAGCTGGTGACTACTGCTACTTGGCTGCAAAGCACTTCATCCATAAAGAAAAGCACCATAAGTAATAATGAGTGTGAGTTTGTGTTCATTGCAAAGCAAGAATTCAGCTTCAACAAGAGTTTTTTTATCCAATTGAAATGAATCAAACTGTTTAACCTAATTGGGCTTCTATAAATCAGGAGTGTTGTCATATTAGTAATCCTCCCCGATAAGGCATTGCAATGAGGCGCCATGCAAAGAGTACGAATGTATAAACACAAAATGAATAGAATCCATTGACCCTCTGCTATTTAGAAGCCTTGTACGTCTTCCCTCTATTATCACTACTTAATAAAATTACTACTTAACAACTGACATTAGTAGACCCTTTTAACCATTGAGAGACTGGATTTTTCCTTTCTGTGACTTTTTTCTTCAGTCTGCACATACAACCACAGAAAACCTCATTTTTTGATGATTATAAGGTAATAAAATATACTAGTAAGGTAGGTAATGTACATCCATTGGAAACTGGGTTTTTTTAAAATACAGATTATATATGTTGTATAATTTCTTCTAAAAAATGAAGCAGGTATTACGTTCTAATTTGAAAGGACTACCGATTTATATCTCATTATAGATATATTTCTTTAAATGTCTTGCAAATAGTTATCTTTGCAAATTAAATCTAATATATATCGGAGAAGGCAATGGCACCCCACTCCAGTACTCTTGCCTAGAAAATCCCATGGACAGAGGAGCCTGGTAGGCTGCAGTCCATGGGGTCGCTAAGAGTCGGATGCAACTGAGCGACTTCACTTTCACTTTTCACTTTTATGCATTGAAGAAGGAAATGGCAACCTACTCCAGTGTTCTTGCCTGGAGAATCCCAGGGACGTGGAAGCCTGGTAGGCTGCCGTCTATGGGGTCGCACAGAGTCGGACACGACTGAAGCGACTTAGCAGCAGCAGCAGCAGCATATCTAAAGTCACTATTTGTCTACTTTGACACTTCTATGCAGCTATAATTTTCCCTTTTTTTTTTCCTATACTCACTTAAGGGTAGCTTGGTTCAAATGCTCCCAGCAGCTTGCCTCTCAAGTTTCCAGATTCCTTCTCATCTAGGAAGGCTTTGTAATACTTCTATAGATGTATCTGATTTCCTTTTGAAATTACTTTTACCCTGAATGGCACATTCCTGGCACATACACCACCATTTCTCATCCAAATCCCGTGTAGACATTATTGATTGGTCGCATAGCTCTTTTAGCTTCAGGGTCGTTCCCCACAGAGCAGACAGCCACCATCAGCTAGGTAAAGCTGTGTCATCTCAGCCAAAGTGGGTCTCTTGGTCCATTGCCACCATTCTTTTATAGGTGTTATGAAAACAAAAATGCAGACTACAGACACACCCTTATGCTT
The DNA here is from genome assembly GCF_055505025.1 of Bos grunniens. Taxonomy (NCBI): domain Eukaryota; kingdom Metazoa; phylum Chordata; class Mammalia; order Artiodactyla; family Bovidae; genus Bos; species Bos grunniens. The sequence goes on from NC_141166.1 coordinate 83,835,073, forward strand.
CCAAGAGAACAGGAGGCTTGTGTCTGTTTCCTCAAAAATTCCCTAAGTCTGCCTTTTTCTTTCAATCTTTATTTTAATAAATAAATATAAGTCTTATAGTGAAGATATCCATGCTGTCCTGTGCTTAGTCACTCAGTCGTGTCTGACTCTTTGAGACCCCATGGACTGTAGTCTACCAGGCTCCTCTATCCAGGGGGATTCTCCAGGCAAGAATACTGGAGTGGGTTGCCATGCCCTCCTCCAGGGGATCTTCCCAACCCTGGAGTCGAACTGGGGTCTCCTGCATTTCAGACAGATTCTTTACCAGCTGAGCTACCAGGAAAGCCCAAAATATGCATACATACCCTGTATGTGTCAATTATATGTAAAGCATATACGTACATAGGTAAGATATTATTACAATTCCTTAAATTTTAGAGTTTCTTTATTTTGCTGTTGAGAACTGTGCTTACCATGTGTTTCTGAGCTTGTCAACTTTCCTTACCAATCATTTCAAATTTGAGGAAGGAAAAAAAAGAGTTTAAACTTTGCGTGTATGTATTAAATTGTTGAACAACAGGATTTAGTGCACAAATTAGAACTCCTCTAGCCCAACTGTCTCATTTTCCAAAAGAGGAAGCTGGGGATGAGGAAGATTAAGTGAATCTCCAAAGTCCTACATGCAATAAAAAGTAGAGACAGGGAAGAAACCAGGCTTTCTGTGTCTTTGAACAATTGATCTCCCACCCAGTCATTAAACTGTGCATGTTTATTAGACCAAAACTTCCTTACTGAATCAACTTTTTCTCCAGGTTCCTATGGTGTACTGGGTCAGTAGGCCTCAGGGACATCTACACAATACTCTAAGTCAGTTCTTTCTCCTTTGAATGATGTAGACATTTCTGTAAAAAAGCAAAACTTATCAACACAATCCTCACAACTCCTACATTCTATTTCTGACACCTTAACCTAAAGTAATTTCACACTACCTCATAAAAACCCTTGAAAACAGAGCATCCAAGGATGATATTTTGCACCTACTGAATTCTCTTTTCCAAAAGAAGCCTCTAAATGTTACATTAAATTGCTATATTTCCAAATTCTATTCTCCAGTCATCCTCTGTGATTTTTTTCAAAAGAAGCAAAAAGAGAAGACAGGGGAAAGGAGAAAGGGAAAAAGGACTGACATGGAAAAGGACTCAAGGTCTTTGCTGATCATCTTGACTTGCCCTTCTGGGCTTAAGAAAAAGCAGCTAACAAGAGTATCTGTGGATAGCTTGGCTCTGACTGTAGCTAGACAAGTATTAGAGAGTATCTCATTTTTGTTCAGTTCAGTTCACTTTCTGTTGGAGCAAAAATGCATCTGGGTGAGGAAAAACTTAACCTGCCAGTGACCTGTAAAGCAAAATCTATTTGTAATAACAGGAAGGTATAGAATGCCCAAATTTCCTACTGCAGTGAAAATAGGAGTAAAGTAGAAGGTAACACACCACCTAAACTCAAAGATTTTGCAATCTAATTGAGGGAGATAAAACATATGTGCATGAAATAACTTAGAGATAAAAATAAAACATGTCAACAACAATGTAATACAATCTGAATGTTTAAATGCCAAGAAAGCAAATAACGAAGTGATCAGAATACAGTTCTTAAAGGCTTCCTCATAGAGACAGGCTTAAATATGGTTTTGGATATGGTGACTGACACACAGAGCAAAACAATTCAAATGCGTGTGGCCATAAAAATAGGCAAGCAGGAATCGACCTCGGTCCCCTGAATTAATGCAATCTGCTTCTGTTATCCTTTTTTTTTCTTTCACTTTTTAATAATTTTACTGGTGGACTATAGTCCATAGGGTCAGACACAACTGAAGCAACTTAGCATTCATGCACACACTTTTTCAGAACAGATTTAGGTTTACAAAAATCTGAATAGAATGTACAGAGAGTTTTCATATACTCTCCACTCCCCTCCCCCCTGCTCCCCAAAACATACACACACAACCACAGAATCTCCCGTCATTAAAATCTTGCATTAGTGTGGTGCATTTGTTTTGATTGATAAGCCAACATCAATACATCATTGTTAGCTAAAGTCCATAGTTTACATTAAGGTTCACTCTTAATGTTGTAAATTACGTGAATTTTGATAAATATTTGGTGACTTGTATGCACCATTATATCATACAGAATAACTCTACTACCTAAGACTCCTCTGTGCTCTGCCCAGTCATCCCTCCCTCTTCCCAAACTCCTGGCAACCACTGATCTTTCACTATCTCTAGATTTTGCCTTTTTCAGAATGTCAGATGCTTAAATCATATAGCCTTTTCAGATGGGCCTCTTTCACTTGGCAGCATACATTTTAAATGGATCTCTTCATGGTTTGATAGTGCACTCCTTTTCATTGCCAAATAATATTCCATCATCTCACAATGTGAATGTCCCACAGTTTGTTTATCTATTCACCCATTGAAGGACATTCATAAGCATTTAAGATTTAAAAACAAAGTTGTTGTTTTTTTTAACCAATTCATTACTCAGGTAGGAAATTGATTCTCAGAACCCATATTCTTTTTACCTTGAGACTTCTTTGTCTAGGGAAGTATGTTGTCATTTTTCTTTAACATGAGAGTAGGTCATCATTTGTCTCCTTAAACTTGTGGGTTTTAAGCCACCTCACCCTTTTGCTTTCAGTCTTCGATAACATGAAAGCAAAGTTTTTTACAACATATAACCAAAAGTTATAAAATTATGAGAATTATGAAATTAAGTTCTGAGTTTTTAAATTGAACATGGTTACTATCAAGCATCTATTGGGGGTCATGTTTTTCCTGTCCGTTAGAACTGTAATTATGGTTTGTCTTCACAATGAATCAGAATATAAATCTAAATTTGACATTATGCCTTTTTCTCTTTTTTTTTTTTTAGCCGGTGTTAATTATATCCAAAGAAACAATTCTATGAGTTTTACAAAAGTGACATCCTAGGCTGTTGACTCTAAATGCAGCCAAATATCACCTGGCACACCTGTGTCTTCCTTTTTGACACCAAATAACATTGATAACCAAATTACTCTAGTAATAATAATTTTCAAGGGCTCCTCCCACCGTGGCATTTGAAGGAAATTGTCAATGAAAGTCATTTCCTTGGCTCCATAAATATGTATACATGTTGATTTTAAGACAGCACACAGGAGACTTTGCCAGAAAAATTTTAAAGTTCAAGCAGAAAAAATAATCCCAGTATCTCTCTATTTGCCGCTTTGTATTTGTTTCCTTAAAATGCACAGCTAAATGCTCTCTACACATAGATATCACTTGGTAGGCAGGGTGTATCTTATTACTGTGTTATTTTCCAGTACATTTGGCGTAGTTAAGGTAAAGTGTATTAACTTTCTCTCAAAATAAAGATGAAAACAGAGCTGTAGCAGTCGTGAATGCTTCAGCCATTGTCAGGAAGTTAAGAACTGACGGGAGGTCCAAATAACCAGCTCTGCCTGTGCATATACCGTCGTTTTCCCCTGGGATAGTCGGTCTAATCCTACAATGTATCTGACTGGCATGAATGTAGAATTACTTTCAATAAAGATTTTATTTCAAGCTTGGATGATTTCCCCCAAAACATCTTGTCACTGAGGCAAAGTATATCATAGAATATCTGATTTTTTTTCCCCTCCAAGTCAGCTTTTGAGGGCGAAAAATACACATTTCAACTCAAGTACTCAACTCAGGTCAATTCTCTGTAAAAATCACATTTTAACATATCTAGGCTGATTAGAGATTTGCTACGTTAAAGAAATCAGGGAGCTGTCAAAGAGAGCTTACTCTAAAGTCTGCAAATGTTAAGAATAAGTAACACATTTGCTCATCTACAGCTTGCACCCCCCACCCCTGCAGTAACCTCCACTTGAAGAGCAGGCAGGACAGATGACTCCACTAGCTAATACCCAGCTTCTAGAATATTTGTCTTTTTGCAAGTAAGGAACATTTAAAGGTCACATCTTCCAATAAGTATGAGATTGTTTCCAGGCTATATGAGAAATATGAATGGCCTGGTCATGATCACTCTAAAACCATCTTCATTTCTCCATTTCTCCTTGTCTCTGTCTTTATCCTTTTCTCTTCTTTCATGATGCCAAATTAAGTCAGCATGTCAAGATAGGGGAACAGTCGGTAGCAGTACACTACTCTATTTTGAGTTCACTGAAATGTTTCATTTTGGGCTTGCTTACATTATTTCAGCCTTGCTGTCACTTTGTTTAATTTATGCTTGGTTCATATACACTTAAAAATATCTTAGGTTACCTATAGCCTCACCCCTTAGTCACTAAAAGCACACAAATCACATGGCTTAGTTCTAATGGGATAGGAGTAATTACTTTAATATTTAATAATCATAGCACATTATATTTATACAATGTTTTAAATTCAAAATCCCTCTTATCTCTATTATTACATTTTATTACTAACATGTAATATTATAATAAAATGTATGCACAAGAATGAAAACTCAGCATGGATAACAGCAGATGAAACTTAGAGGAATGAAAAGGTCCAGATTTGAGTCATCACAGGTGATTACAGACAATAGACGCATGAGTTAGCCTGACGTCCATGTGCACAAGGATGTATGCAGGAACTCGCACAATTTATTTCTCCACCACAGTACAGATTACAAATTCATGTGTATAAAGGCAAAACAAATAGCTTCTATATTTAAGCCAAGTATTATATATATTTAAAGGGGTTTACCTTTCTGCTGCTGCTGCTGCTGCTGCCACTTCAGTTGTGTCCGACTCTATTCGACCCCATAGACGGCAGCCCACCAGGCTTCCGCAACCCTGGGATTCTCAAGGCAATAACACTGGAGTGGGTTGCCATTTCCTTCTCCAGTGCATGAAAGTGAAAAGTGAAAGTGAAGTCACTCAGTCGTGTCCGACTCTTTGCAACCCCATGGACTGCAGCCTACCAGGCTCCTCTGTCCGTGGGATTTTCCAGGCAAGAGTACTGGAGTGGGGTGCCATCGCCTTCTCCGTGCCTTTCTGCAGATATAAACATTTTACCTAAAATACTATGTGATGTTCAGATTTCAGATGGTCAGGAAAAAAAGTGTCATTATCTTTAGCTTCAACCATCCATAGTATAAATCAGATAAAAATTATGTTTTATTCTAGACTTTTCTCATCAGTTTTGTTCAAATCAGGTACATGTTAAAAACTGAGTCAGATAATATGTGGGAAAGAAAGGTACCCTGCATAGTTACAAGCCCTGAACTAGGTCTCAAGAAATAGTATCTCTGTTTAACAATCTCTGCATTCATGTTCTCACCATCTCTGATGTACAAGAAACGTAAGTATTGTACCAAAATCAAAACTAATTTCCCTCTTGAGGCCCTTTTTGCTTGTTTCTTTTCCCCAGAATTCAGATGTTTATGCAGTTGACAAGTATTTATTGAGTACCTAGTATGTGTCGATCTAGATGGGCATTGGAAAGACACAGCTGTGACAGAGAAGAGCTCCCATGGGCATCATTTCTGAGTAAGATGATAGGAAGGCAGGACTATCTCAAACCAGGCATTATTTGAGGCCCATTCTTCTAAATGTTTTAAATTTAGTCAATTCAGAGTGTCTTCTAGACACTTCTAAACATTTTCCTGGGTCATTTCTAGTTCTGGAGGGCTAAGAATGGCCTAAGCATCTGGTGAGGGGCAGGGAGAGCATCCATTTATACAGTATTTCAGTAAATATTGGTTGAGCACCTATGAGCCAAAGACTAATCCCGGTCTAGGAATACAGCACTAAACAGAAACAAAGTCCTGGTCCTTAAGATGTTTACATTCTGTTGGAGAAAGGTAATAAAGCAGATAAGCAGGGTAGAAAGTGTCTGGCTTTTGTCACCTGTCCTGGATGGTCTTCATTTCCTTCTGGTTGTTTGTCTTCATCTCTTCCAATCCCAGGTCTGGTATCGGTCACCAGCAGACCCTGTGAAGGTTATCTTGCTATCTTTGTGTAGATATACCATGCAGTAATTTGTATTTAACTATTCCTGATACATTAAACATGAAGAAATCTGAGGGTTGTTTTTTTTTTAACTTTTTACTTTGCATTGGAATATAGCCGATTAACAAATAATTATGTGATAGTTACAGGCGAATCGCAAAGGGACTCAGCCATAAACACACGTGTATCCATTCTCCCCCAAACTCCCCTCCCATCCAGGCTGTCACATAACACTGAGCAGAGAACTCTGAGATTTTGTTCTAACCCTAGGTCTGCTCCAAGGGGAGAATAGAGGTCTGTCTGATCTCAGAATCCTCAGACTTGCCCACAGCCTGTCCTCAGGAAGAGGGATAGGAAGGGTTCCTGACCGAGCCCCCTTCACAGGACCTTACCAAGTCTCTGCTCTTCTTAACTCTCCTCCCAATCCAGAGAAATCTTTCTCTTGTCTGGCAGCATGGTAACCTGGCTCTTCATCTACCTTCCAGTCTACTGATTAGGCCATCATTCCAATTCTAAGTCCAGGGCACTTGAGCCTTTGAAACCCCAAGGCCCAGTCCCTTGCAATTCAAATACCCTAGTTTACAAAGAAACCAAAGCACTTTCTCTGCTCTTCTGTTGTACCATCCCTCTACTGAGGACAAAATGTTGTTAATGGAATCTTGGAGAAAAGAAAAAGGTATGAGCGAGGGTGGAGAAGAAACCTCAGTTATGATATATTATCCCACGTCATCTTGGACTTTCCCAGAATGTTCATTCTTTCATCATTAATCTGGAAGCCCAAACCAAACCACATTTTAAATATCACTGGATTTACCATCCAGTATGGGAATCTGGAACATCTGTGAATGCCTCCTGATGGAGAACTTGTGTTCTTTTTATGTGTAGAATATTTAATAACCTTGATAGTCTCCTTATTTTTATAGTATACATTTAGAAAAATCTATACCAAATAATAGGGAGAAGGCAATGGCACCCCACTCTAGTACTGTTGCCCGGAAAATCCCATGGATGGAGGAGCCTGGTAGGCTGCAGTCCATGGGGTCGCTAAGAGTCAGACACGACTGAGTGACTTCTTTCACTTTCCACTTTCATGCATTGGAGAAGGAAATGGCAACCCACTCCTGTGTTCTTGCCTGGAGAATCTCAGGGACGGAGAAGCCTGGTAGGCTGCAGTCCATGGGGTCGCACAGAGTCGGACACGACTGAAGTGACCTAGCAGCATACCAAATAATAATAATAACTAAATGACAGAATTATTAGGGATTTTTATTTTCTATTGTAACTTGTCTACGTTCTCTAAATTTTCTGTAATAAATGTGAATCTTTTGAAGCAGACTAGTCTATTTTCACAACTCTAATTCTTCATACAGAAATGAAATTAGTCTGTGGGTCAATTGCAGGAACTGGATTTACTAGAGAAAAATAGACTTTTTCTTCCATATCATGGGGTTTGTTTTTTGTTTTTTGTTTTTTTTCTTTTTTTGCATTCAGTCATCACAGCTGCCCTAACTGTTCTTTTTTCTGAAGCAAAACACCATCAGTCCCTGTCCTCTATCACTGAGCAGCCTGTCACTCAGATGCACACATTCACCTTGGAGCCTCAACTTGTGCAGCCAGAGTCAAGTCACTGTGAAAAATATATAAAATTTATTTTCCCTCAGAAAGTAAAATTAAGTGTGGACAACTGAATACTGACACATGGACTAGAACTGACTTTCTTTCAGCTCTTCTGGAACCTCTTAAACTAGGAGACAATTTTCTAGAAAACTGCGGAAGGTTTGATGTTGATCCCTTAGTGGAATAGGAATAGCGGAAAAGAGGTTGATGAATTCTGACTTTGCACATGGATAGTATATATTCCTTTTAGATTTATCTAAAATCATAAGGCAAATATTTAAGTTCCATATTCCCACTAATGTCTTATAATTAGGTGCCTTACTCTGCTTGGCCTAATTAATGCTGATCCACACACAACCCCCAATGTTCTGTATAAAATGTTACTAGCACATACTAGTGTTTTAACTGCCTTATTGGACAAATTCCAAGTAAAGAATAATAAACAGTGTTATATTTTTTTTCTTTTCTAAAAATACTTCCAACATGTCATATATTTCCTAGCCTTTCTCTCTTGAACCCGGGGCAGTGTCTTCCCAGGATGATGATGTTATCCATGGTTATTGCTAGATCAACAGAGCTCAGGGAATAGGCAAATTAAGACTTCTTTTACTGCTGACATGGTCAAATGTGAATGGCTAAAACCATTTGAAAGCTTAACAGAAAACACCTAAGGGGAATCGTAGCTGAAATTCTCAGTCTGTCTCACCAATAGTGCATTTCCTTCCACAGTGATAAGTGAATATTCTCAGAAGTTGAACACACTGTGTGAATCTGGAGAAAAAGGCAATATGTATTAATTTGATTTTTCTTCCACCTGAAACCCTTTTCATCTCTATAAATATATCCTTGAATATGAACCAGGTGATGAAAAAATCAAAATATGTCACCCAAGACTTTCTGACTCATTTCCCTTCCACATCTACCCCAGGTCTCAGGCCTCATCATTAAGAAACCCCTTGATTTCAAACCCCTTGATTTCTCGACTCTTAGTTATTTGTGGAAAGAAGATCTATCTCCCAGAGTAATAAAGATCTGCATCTTCATCTAAGTGTTGCTGCCACTTAACTATGTGATCTTGATCAAATTATTCAGTGTTTGTCAGGCTCATTTTATCCGTCTGAAAATTTTCTTTTATATCTGAAAAAGAAAAAAAATGGAAATATTCCCAGTGTATATTAAAGTTACAGTTATTTGAACAGTAAAGTGGTAGTGCAGAATATAAGCACAAACCATCCAGAATAGAACATACCAGGTGTTTTTGTCTGTGAGTTGTAGGATATATTATTGGGGCAATCAGCTAGCTATTGAAAAAAAATAGAGATTACCTTCACATTTCATATAGTAAAATACACTGAGATGAATTATAAGATACAAAAATGATACCATTTTTAAAATCTAGAAAAAAATATTGATGACAATTACCTGATTTATTTAAATGGATGAATTTTATAATTAAAAAATAATGAGAGAAATTCCAAAAGAAATAATGCTAGATATGAACACATAAACATATAAATAAACAAAATTAAGGAAAAATATAATTGAGAGAATATAAATACAACAAAAGTAATGAAATATTATGCCATTTAACACAAAAAAAACTCAGAAATCTAATATGTACAAGTATGTTCATTGTAACATGTTTCATTGTCTGTAACAGCGAAAAATTAGAAGCAACATAAAAGTCCATCAGCAAGGGAATGGTTAAATAAATTATTTTCATACTATGAAATGTAACAGCATTTTTCAAAGGATGAGGTATTTTTAAATGTACTGACTTGGAAAGATTCCCATGATATATAGTTAAGGGGGAAAAAGCAAGTTGTACTATAACATATTATGTATTTTTATCTCATTCTGTTTTTTTTTTTTAAGAAAATAGACACTAAAGGGATTGTTGTTGTTCAGTCACTAAGTTGTGTCTGATTCTGTGTGACCCCATGGACTAGCCCACCAGGCTCCTCTGTCCTTGAGATTTCCCAGGCAAAAATACTGGAGTGAGTTGCCATTTCCATCTCCAGGGTATCTTCCCAACTGAGGGATCAAACTTGTCCTGCATTGGTAGGCAGATTCTTTACTCCTGAACCACCAGGGAAGCCCAGGTAGATGGATAGATAAATAGAAAAACATCCAGAGGGAGCACCCACCTGTTAATTATAGTTGTCTTGAAGGAGTTTGACTAGAAAAACAGAAGGTTTGACCTTTTCATCCTATATTCTCCTGATTAGCACACTTTTTAAATACTATATGCTAGTTTTGTTATACAAAATAATTAAATGGATGAAACAAACAAAATTGTATGCTCTTAATAAGAAAAAGGCAGGTGATATGAAAGGTTATTCACAGAAGAGATAATCCATATTGCTGTGCTTTTTAAACTTCTTCCCCATTTCCTAAATTCAAAGAATCCTAACTTTAAACAATGATAGATCATTTTTCACCTATCAAGTTAGCAATTATTTTAAGAAGAATAAAATCAAGTGATAATAATGCTATCAGGACTATGAATTGTCATGTTACATATCCCACATTATCATGGTTTAAGAAAAGAAAACCCTTAACTTAATGATCTAGTGCGAATTCTCAAAGTGTGGTCCCCAGACCAACTGTATCCTCTCAAGGAACTTGTGACTAGTGTAATATTCTCAAGTCCCTCCCCAGAGTTGCTGAACCAGAAATCTGAAGGTAAAGTTCAGTGATTTGTGATACAACCCAGTTTCCAAATTATTCTCATGAATGGTAAAGTTTCAGAACCATTGATCTAATTGCTACATTTCTACTGCTGCGGAGTTTCTCAACAGCAGCAATACTGACATTTGGGGCTGGGTAAATTGTTTGGGGAGACCGTCCTATGCATCGTAGACTGTTTAGCACCATCCTATGCCTCTGACTCACTAGATGCCATAGCAACTCACCTTCTCCACTCCACCCAGTCATGACAACCTTGGATATCTCCAGACACTGCAAATGCCTCATGGGAGATGCGGGGGTAGGGAAGTTGCCCCTATTTGGAAACAACTGCCTAAAGAAATACTCCAAAAATGTGGAGAATGAGTATACAAAAAAAGGGTTTTTAACATATTAATTACATTTATACTAAGAAATCATAGAGTACAAACCATTCTGTCCCATATAAGATAATTAGTAAAAGCTATGGTAAAGAATCTGCCTGCCAGTGCAGGTAGACGTAAGAGACACAGGTTTGATCCCTGGGTCGGGAAGATCTCCTGGAGAAGGGCCCAGCCACCCACTCCAGTATTCTTGCCTGGAGAATCTCATGGACAGAGGAGCCTGGCAGGCTGCAGTCCGTAAGGTAACACAAAGTCGAACATGACTTAAGCGACTTAGCACGCACACACATATATAAGACATAGGGCTTCCCAGGTGGCACTAGCAGTAAAGAACCCACCTTCCAATGCAGGAGATTCTGGAGACACAGGTTTGATCCCTGGGTTAGAAAGATACCTTGGAGAAGGGAATGGCTATCTACTCCAGTATTCTTGTCTGGAGAATCCCACGAACAGAGGAGGCAGGCTACAGTTCATGGGGTCACAAAGAGTCAGACACGACAAAGTAACTAACTCACAATACACATATAAGACATGAGAACTGCTCATGACAGAAGTGAAAAATGTTGGCCACAAAATTATATAGAAAGTATTTTCTTGAATGTGTATATAAATAAATTATTTATACATGTATATTGAATGCTGTCAGCATCATTCTCCTGCTCAAAACCCAAGGATGAACACCTGTTTACTGTTAGAATTAAGTCCTAAGTCCTCCCCACAGCATTCCTACCTTATCTGTCTCACTCCCCAGCCTTCAGCTATACTATCCTCTTCTCTATTCCTAGAACCACCCAACACAACCTCACAACTGGAGCTTTCTACCAACTTTTTCCTGCCTGGAGTTTTCCTTCCTGTGGTGTATGCACATAAGCAGCTCTCTGCCCAAGTGTCCTTTCCTTAGAAAGAACTTCTGAGAAGCTTGTCTGCTATGTGTAGCACTTTACACCTCTCTCTGCCCATCAAAATAATCTGGGGACTCTGTTATCTTTGGCCAGCCAGGCTCTACTCATTCTTAGCAAAGAAGACTCTCTGGGGATGGATTCTAGGCCATTAGGAACTTTTAAGAGGCTCCGAGGGTCAGTAGAAGAACCACCACTTCTCTTAGTCTTTCTTGAAGTACCTCTGTGCCGAAATCACTTTGTGTATTAATTAGTGGATTGTTTCTTGTCTGTTTCCCCAACTAGATTATAAGTTGCATATGGGTAGGAACTTTGTCTATTTTACTCACTGCATCATCCCCAACATCAGGCACCTAGCAGGTACTGAGTAATAGCAGGTCTATTGAATAATAGATTTTAATGAATGAGAAATGATTACCTTGAGTTATTGTTAGAGTTATTGGTGTGTTTTTTTTCTTTATCATACTTTTCTTAACATCTCAAATTCTAATAGAATATATTACTAATCAGAGCAAGAGAAATTACAGTTGAGTTTTAATTCTGCCTTTGAAAAGCATGGTATATTTGAAGCACAGTGATTAGCATGTAATGGATATTTGGCAAATAATAACTACTGTTTGTGTTCCTTTTTGATATTATCTGCTATGTAAGGGCTTTGGCTATGATATCCCATTTTATATATGTTGTTGTCACCTTATAGAATACATATTACAACCAGAAATAAGCCATTTTTAAGTCTACAGGCTAGTCATTTTTTTTTAGTCATTCCTTGTCTCTTATAGTTCTGAGTATTGCTTTAAAGATACATTAGACTCTCCTTGTAATGGCCAATCAATATAAATATGAAACAAGTGAATAATTGAAAATGTTTCAATCTTTTGAAATGAAATCATTGCAAAGAAGGTACTCAATAAATGTAAAGAATAAGGCCATGTTAGCTGTTAATGTGTAACTACCATATAAAGTACCTTTTCCACAATGTACTTTGAAAAAATTATATACACATAGCTTCGAAGATAATTTAAAAGCAAAAATGCCAGAACATAGCATTAATTCTCTTTTAGGAGGATAATTCTTTGCTTACTTTGGAAAACAATAATAATAGGATATTTAAGCATAAAATTGAAGATTTTACAATTAGTTTAAGCCAGTTGATGTGTAAATTTGCATGTAAAAGTGACAGTCACCAGTGAATGACCACCTTGAAATATATTAGTTTAAATGCAAATAACAGTTGTAAATGCTCACCTTCTTTTATAATATTTGAAAATTTTTCTAACGTACAGCCCTGACTTTAAGGGGAAAAGTAGACTTCCTACTAAGTCCCCAATCTTAAAAAAAAAAAAAAATGAAAAAGGCCAATGTAGACATGGCAGTATATTTTGTGCAGATTGAGAGTAGGCAAGCATATGGTTAGCATGGATCCCCCCCAAAGTAGCTACAGCACATAGGAAGCATAAATTGAGCACAGTGAAAATTTATTCTATTTTTAGCAGCTTCTCCTCACTGAAGTGGTCAAAGTCACAATTAACATTTCATGTACAGTGGATGAGCTGTATTATACAAGCCAGGTGTGACCTGTTGGCAAAAGTACATTTACCACCGCACTTTCTCCATTAAACTATCCTAAAGTTATGTGTGTTGGAAAATCACAGCAATCCAGAGATAGAGAAGGGAATACTTATAATACACCTCCAATAACTTGAGGCTTGTCCTGCAGGCAATTCTGTGGCTTTCGACTTCCTTTGCAAGTCTCTATGATAACAGCAAAGCACAAACTTTAAAGGAAGTTTGCATCCTTATATCTGTTTGTAGCTGGTCTACTTACTATTAAATGCTTTGGTCTTCTTAGCATTAATTTTGAGTTTTATGGTAAATCTCTCTTTCAGTTTGAATCATTTGGCTATGATTTTCAACAACTAAGAAATTTCTTTGAGTTAGTGATTCAGCTCACTTTTGGAAAAAAACTTACCTAGCATAAGTCTGTGAGGATTTTTTTGTCTGGGGCCCAACATCTGTAGCTGTGGATTATAGATTGTTTCTAAAATTGATGAATTGTTGCTCCTTCCATTGGGGCCCGACAAAAAGTAGCTCCGGCATTTCTTCTCCGTTTTGTGCTGTAAACTGTACATCACATTTTTAATCTCTTGCCAGAAAAATGAATTCTTACCTACTTTAAGATTTTATAAACTTAAATTTTACTTAGTGGTTAGAGAGTTTCTTTTACAAAGAATATATATCAAGTGCTATTTTGTGAACAAATTCATAAAATCATAATTATTCTTGTCAAGCTGTTTTAAACTTAGCAGTGTTCATAAATAGCCTTTTTCAAAAGAGTTGCAGTTTAAGATGTTTTTCCTGTTAGTGAAGCATTCACAGGCACTAACGTTTGAGCTCCTCACATTGCTTTGAATCAGGTATCTTCACTATTTCTTGGGAGTAAACTAATGTTGAGTAAACAAACATTTAGAAGAATTTCCAAATATTGATCTAAATATTTTTATACCTTTTCACCGTCCAGCCATTTGCTGTATAGTAATCTCTCAACCATGTGACTGCTCTCACCTTTGTCATTCAGATGTGGTCTTTTTGCCTTTGACCTTTGTTTTGTCCTCAAAGAGCTTCCCAGCTGGTGCAAGTGGTAAAGAACCTACCTGCCAATGCAGGGAGACATTAGAGATGTGGATTCAATCCCTGGGTTGAGAGTGGGGTTGCTGTGCCCCACTCCAGTATTCTTGTCCTAAAAAGGGAGTTCCTTTCATTTCTTTGTGAAAACACGTTAAATGGTAGCTCACAATTTACAACACTGTCGTGGAGTTTAAGGCCAGATGAAATCTGAGCCCTACCAGAGGGGTGGAACTTGCCAAAAGTGACCACAGTCTGATCTCTTTGAGTTAGCTGCTACTGAGTTCTGAAGCCTGAGTGGCAGAGGAGATTCAAACCATGTTTCAGATTTAGTAGATCCTTAGCAAAGCACACTAGAGTAACGTCTCAATATACACTCCTCCTTGTCACTCAAGAAAGAGGATCCACAATGTTCAAGTAAGTTAGGGAACATGCTAAGTTACACAAAGATGAACAGGGTTAGTTTTCTGCAGGACTTGTCAGAGCCTGTATTATGCTATTGTGCATTGTAAATTTCCAAGAAGGAAAAATGGCATATAATTTTCTGCAAACTTATCTTACTCCAGACTGCTATTTTTGTGAAGTGTGTCACAGAGATGGTGTTTGCAGAACTCACTTTAGTGAAAGCTGTCCTGGAAGTACTGCCAAACCCATAGTAAAAATGTATTTGGTTTCTGAATCAGATCCTCCCCTCCAGTAATACAGCTTAACTGCATTTTAAGCTACTGGAAGTATAACTTACTGTTTTTGAGAGTTTTCCATCTTAGATACTAGATTGCATTTTTTTTTTCCATTCCAGGCTTTCATTTCTTTCAGTAGCCTATATTTCTCCTCTACATATGTTTTACTAGTTGAAGCTTTCAGAAATAATGGCACTTGCAATGCACAGCTAGTCCCCACAGCAAGAGAGAAAAGTATTAGATCCATTGATTTGAGGTTAAAAAAAAAGAGAGAGAGATTTGAAGAATTTTGTAGGATAGTATTCTAGCTGTATTTTGAAATTGCGGTTGACTACTTATGTTCTCCTAAATCAACCACTTAACTGCTTAAAAATCTATTGAGGTAGAGAGTAGGTAGGTTCATATTTGAATAGTGAAGTCTGTAACAGCATAAATACATTTTCCAAACATACCCAGTTTGAGTGGCTTCTTTGCTAGATATGTCTATCACCACCTCTACAATAAAAGGGTTTAATCTAATGTGAATGTTGGTATGAGAATATTTTTGCCTATTTACGTGAATCATATAGTTCAGCAGTTGGTGATTTCCACCCACAAATAGTCTTCGCCCTCAGCATCTTTTCTAACCTAAAGATTGATTGATTTCTCAATATACCAACTACTGACTGGTTGATATTCAGAACATAAATTGTCAATGAAATATACACATACACACACAAGCATACATTTTGTAAGAGAGAGTAGGAAAGATAGTATGAATTCTATATAATATACATCCACATTTTCTTAACCTTTCTTAACTACATTTGATTTCTCTAAGTGTTATTGCAAGTTACTTAATTTTCCCAAACTTAAGAAAAAACTCCAAACTGCTAGGAAAATTTAACCTGCAAGTGGGCCTTAGAAAGCATCACTACGAACAAAGCTAGTGGAGGTGATGGAATTCCAGTTGAGCTATTCCAAATTCTGAAAGATGATGCTGTGAAAGTGCTGCACTCAATATGCCAGCAAATTTGGAAAACTCAGCAGTGGCCACAGGACTGGAAAAGGTCAGTTTTCATTCCAATCCCAAAGAAAGGCAATGCCAAAGGATGCTCAAACTACCGCACAATTGCACTCATCTCACACGCTAGTAAAGTAATGCTCAAAATTCTCCAAGCCAGGCTTCAGCAATGTGTGAACCGTGAACTTCCTGATGTTCAAGCTGGTTTTAGAAAAGGCAGAGGAACCAGAGATCAAATTGCGAACATCCGCTGGATCATAGAAAAAGCAAGAGAGTTCCAGAAAAACATCTATTTCTGCTTTATTGACTATCCCAAAGCCTTTGACTGTGTGGATCACAATAAACTGTGGAAAATTCTGAAAGAGATGGGAATACCAGACCACCTGATCTGCCTCTTGAGAAATCTGTATGCAGGTCAGGAAGCAACAGTTAGAACTGGACATGGAACAACAGACTGGTTCCAAATAGGAAAAGGAGTACGTCAAGGCTGTATATTGTCACCATGCTTAATTAACTTCTATGCAGAGTACATCATAAGAAACGCTGGACTGGAAGAAACACAAGCTGGAATCAAGATTGCCAGGAGAAATATCAATCACCTCAGATATGCAGATGACACCACCCTTATGGCAGAAAGTGAAGAGGAACTCAAAAGCCTCTTGATGAGAGTGAAAGTGGAGAGTGAAAAAGTTGGCTTCAAGCTCAACATTCAGAAAATGAAGATCATGGCATCTGGTCCCATCACTTCATGGGAAATAGATGGGGAAACAGTGGAAACAGTGTCAGACTTTATTTTTCTGGGCTCCAAAATCACTAACGCTTACTCCTTGGAAGGAAAGTTAGGACCAACCTAGATAGTGTATTCAAAAGCAGAGACATTACTTTGCCAACAAAGGTTCGTCTAGTCAAGGCTATGGTTTTTCCTGTGGTCATGTATGGATGTGAGAGTTGGACTGTGAAGAAGGCTGAGCGCCGAAGAATTGATGCTTTTGAACTGTGGTGTTGGAGAAGACTCTTGAGAGTCCCTTGGACTGCAAGGATATCCAACCAGTCCATTCTGAAGGAGATCAGCCCTGGGATTTCTTTGGAAGGAATGATGCTAAAGCTGAAACTCCAGTACTTTGGCCACCTCATGCGAAGAGTTGACTCACTGGAAAAGACTCTGATGCTGGGAGGGACTGGGGGCAGGAGGAGAAGGGGACGACAGAGGATGAGATGGCTGGATGGCATCACTGACTCGATGAACGTGAGTCTGAGTGAACTCCGGGTGTTGGTGATGGGCAGGGAGGCCTGGCGTGCTGCAATTCATGGGGTCGCAAAGAGTCAGACATGACTGAGCAACTGATCTAATCTGATCTGAATACAAGTATAACAAGAATACAGAACTATATATTCTTTGGTAAAATATACTTGTAACAGGATTACTTGAAAGTACCCATGAGTTTAAAGTGTTTTTATTAAAATCACATGGAAAGTGTGCAGAGAAATGGACACAGATTGAGATGGAATGAATGCTCTGCATTTACACACAGAGAAGAGCACAAAATGAGCACTTGACAAAGGGCAAATTTAGGAAACTGATGAACTGGCAGAAATCCGTTTTAGGACTCCCTCCATGAACCACCGGCCAAGAGAGAGAAACTTGCCTGAGGGGGGCCTCTGACAGCCGCTCTGCCTCCTACCCGTCACTCCATTGAAGTTCAGCCTTGGTTTCTTCTCTGGATTGGTTCGTGCTCTGAATTCTTAGACCAGGACTTTGGCTGAGTGGGAAAAATATAAAGAACACTGGGAAACTTTATAAATAATCTAGTCCCATTTCTGCATCCTTTTACTCTCCCCACAGATCGAGTCCCACCAGCTGCGTCTTTCAGGTAGGGCTGAGTTACCCCTCCAGTCACCCCAGTTCCTCCAGCACCATAGGCCTCTTCCAGTTTCTACCTCCATAACCTCCTGACAGCCATGATTGTCCCCTCCAGTAATCTACTCTTGGACCGTCCTTGATTTCTAACCTCACCTTGAGGGTATGTGTTCACTCGCTCAATCATGCCCAGTTCTTTGCAACCCTTTGGATTGTCACCCACCAGGCTCCTCTGTAGTTAGAGACAATTTTAGCTCCCAGCTACCCCAAATCTCACTGTTCCTGTTTTGACTGAAATTATAGCCATTATTAACTAGGAAACTATATCTCTGTCTACCTGTCTTTATATTCTTCCTTTCTCTTTTCAGTCTCCCTGGATTCCTGGACCTCTTCTACTCGGTTGACCCTATATCAGTCATTCACCTTCATACTTGAATAGTCTCTTTTAATTCTACCATCTTCATGCTCTGTGACCTCTGAGCCCTGTTCTCTGCTAGATAACTCTCATCAGCTTAGAAGTTCGGTACCAATGGGTAATGTTGTGAAAGCAACTCTTACGTAATAGTTACTCAGTTAATTGATCAGTTATGTTATCTCTTTCCATATTTGTTTAACAAATTTACTGTTACCGTGGCAGAGTCAATGAAGGACTTCGTATCCCCAAAAAGATACTACTTTTATTTTTTTATTGGAGTATAGTTGCTTTACAATGTTGTGTTAATTTCTGCTGTACAAGAAAGTGAATCAGCTATATGTATACATGTATCCCCTCCCCTTGGGCCTTCTTCCCACGTCCATACCCATCCCACCCATCTACATCATTATAGAGCACTGAACGAGAAGCTATTACTTTAAATCCAAGAGAGAAAAATCTGTTTTCCTTCTCAATGAATCTTACTAGTGATTTTTGTAATGAAGAGGTCTGGGAGAAGCTCAAGAGAGACTTTAAGCCAAGGTAAATAGGTGTGTTAAAGGGAAGCATAGCTCCATTCCATCTTTCCCTCCTCCAGGTTAGGGGAATGTTTTAAAATCATTCTACAGACTTTTGGTAAATGTAGTAGCAAGTGGTGCAGTTTCTATATTCCAAAGGAAACTTTAAACTTGATGTCTCCGATAACACACCAATACTTTAAAATATGAGAATCCCTTCCAGAAATGTAGTCACGCCAATGTTACTCACAGGTATGAAGACTTTTCATACAAAGAAGAAGAAAAGTGAAAATGGGAGGCAGAATATCCTGAATATTTAGTCCAAGTTTAAGAGTCATTTTGCCCACAATGAATCCATTGTAACCAGACTGTCAATCACAATGCTATGTGGAATAAAAATCCAGACCCTCTTAGGGAAGGATCTATAACCATGTGGAGAATGGCAGAGAGACGAGTCAGCCAATTACTAAGCATAGGAGCCATAACACACACCCGGGCAGTGATGTTTCCATGGGCGCTGAAGCCTGCCTGCCTGGGTTTGAGCCTCAGGTCTGTGTGACATCAGGCATTTCACCACTCTTGACTTCAGTTTTCTTATTTGTAAAAAGGGCTTAATAATAGAATTGGACATGAGTTTGAGCAAACTCCAGAAAATAGTGAAGGACAGGGAAGCCTGGCGTACTGCAGTCCATGGGATCACAAAGATTTGGACACGTCTGAGCAACTAAACAACAAGCACCTCATGGGATTATTATGAGGATCAAGTGAGGATCAAGTGAGACAATAAAACTGCTTAGAATAAAGTCAATGATACTTCCATTTTTAAACCTAAGTAATAAGTAAAATAAAATTGCTTAGAATAATTCTTATTATTGATATTGATCAAATCAAGGACATCTTGCTGATCAGGAATTTGTGCTATGGGAAGTCCCAAATTGAAGGTGTTGGCCCTTCTCAGTGTCTTTCAGGAGAGTGAAGTCAGGGCCTTTTTCACAGAAATGGCCCTGAGATGAAGGTTTGTGGAGGGATGGAGAGAGAACAAGTCTTCTTCCTCTTGCCTCCATGCATGGAGACTAGGTCGGCCCACTTAGACCAGACACAGAGTCCTCTAGAGGTGAACTGGTGCTCCAATGGGCTCCGAGAACAGAGACCCCACTGCTATGTAGTAGTGTTCCTTTGCCTCACTTTATTCTCTGTGCTCAGATTTCCCTTGGGTTGGGGTGTCTGGAAGAATGCAGAGTTTAGTATTTGTGAGCACTCTGTCCTTCCATATGCTTTCCCTTTTTTCCTTACATCACTAAATCCCCACTCTCCCTAATTTTAATATAAAACCAAGGAGGCTTCAATTGTGAGAATAAGCATTGTTTTGTTTTATTTTAAAGCCTCCATGTAGAAGATGGGGCTTTAATTTCTTTTTAAGAGTCCCATGTTGATTCAGGCAACGGACTACCATTAATAAAACCACATCCTAATGTTTCAATGGTATTGCAGCTCTCCACAGTCTTCACGCAAGCAAACATTTCTTTGATTCCAGTGGGACTTTTTTCCTGTGCAAATGCTACAAGCTTCTGTATTTTATTGAGTAAAAGGGGTGGGGATACTTGTTATACACCTAAATGTTCATCACTTTGCCGACAAAGGTCTGTACAGTCAAAGCTATGGTTTTTCCAGTAGTAATACAGATGTGAGAGCTGGATCATAAAGAAGGCTGAGCGCTGAAGAATTTATGCTTTCGAACTGCGGTGCTGGAAAAGACTCTTGAGAGTCCCTAAACCAGTCAGTCCTAAAGGAAATCAACCCTGAGGGACTGATGTTGAAGCTGAAGCTCCAATATTTTGGCCTCCTGATGCAAAGAGCCAACTCATTGGAAAAGACCCTGATGCTTGGAAAGACTGAGGACAGGAGGAGAAGGGGACAATAAAGGATGATATGGTTGGGTGGCAACACCGAATCAATTGAACATGAGTTTGAACAAACTCTGGAAAAAGGACAGGGAAATCTGGCATGCTGCATGCAGTTCATGGGGTTGCAAAGAGTCAGACATGACTTAGCACTTTCTACAAAACAGAGTACAAATAGCATTTTTCAGGAATACTTTACTCACACTAATCACTAAGAATTTAATTATTTTTTTCAGCTCTTGTTTCTACTTATAAATTATGCCTATATTCTATTTTTTGCATATTTGGCTTCTTACGTGTGCTGTGCATGTCTCACCTGTTTCCTCCATTGACTCTAGTCACTTCAAAGATTGAATCTTGTTAACTGTCACAGTAATTGTTGTAATTTATTCATTCCACATTTATTGAGCACTCACAATGGCTAGGTACTATGAGGATAGAATCCTTCTCCTGAAAGTCATAAGTTCTATTTCCACACAATAAAGCATAAGGAGTAGATTAAATAATGTTATGGCAGGTGTTTTTCTGAAATCTAAAATTGTTTCTGCTTGTGTCACATTCTCTGTTTTGCCAAAGCCAATCCCTGCCCTTACTTTCCTTCTTTAAGTTGAAATTTAAGAAAGAAAAAGAATTCAAGAACACAGAACTTTACAATTCAAAAACAGTCACAATTTTATTTAAACTCCAGTGGGTCTTTTTGCTTTCTCTCTCTCCATAGGATAGTGGCCAGAGCGTCCAAGAACCTCATGTCCACACACAGCTTAGGGATTGTGTTTGGACCCACCCTTCTGCGAGCGGAAAACGAGACCGGGAACATGGCTGTGCACATGGTGTACCAGAACCAGATCGCCGAGCTCATGCTGAGTGCCTACGACCAGATCTTCAGCTGACTGACAGACGAGGCAAGCTACTGAGTGTGTTCACATCTGTCTCGATGCCTAATATTTTTACATTTCTGTAAACATATTTCTGAAATATTTTTTTCCTTTCAAGCGACAGATGCCTCATTTTGTGAAAACTTAATGATGATTTTGTGTTTAAGTTCCAAACATTTGAATAAAATAGTTGACAATATTTGCCTATATGTCTTCTACATTAACCCCTTCACTGCTAATGCCTTCCAGCACTTCCAGGCATACATTATGGATGCTCGACGCTGTAAAATAGTGTGCAGAGGGCACAGCATATCCAAAAATAGCCTTAATGAGACTCTTGGGCATTGCACATGTGCTTGTGTATGTGCAGATATGCGAGTGAGTGTGAATGTGACTGAGAGTACAGGTATGTGTCCACACAGGTGAACCTCTTCATTACCCTGGCTGCCTCAGGCCTGTGTTCAAACACCCCTGGGTACACAAGCAGAACTAAAAGAGGGGGCAAGACACAAATGAATAATTTTTAAATAGAACAGAAGAAATCAGGATTTCAACCAAAATAGACATACCTCATCTTTCAAGAACACTTTTATAAGTGTAAATCTAGTCCAGCATCCCTGGTGCTAGATGCTGAAATTTACAAATACATGTAGAACGGCAATTTTTCTGAAGACAAATGACAGTTCAAAACATTTGCCATTGGATATGTTTTTTACATATACTATTTGCAGTCCCATAAACATACTGTCTTATAAACTAGAAGCAAAATTAGTGCCTTGCAATTTTGATCTTTATATTATACAGGAACTGCATGCCTGCTCATTTTTAATGTTAACATCCATTTTGAATCTTCATCAAACTGTATATCTTCCTTTTTTTCCCTGGCTATGTCATTCTATGTAGAATTTTTATTATGCTTCTGAGGATGTTTTATTGGCGAATCATATTAAATCCATCTAAAAAGAACTTTTTTTTAAAAAAAGTTGTTTTTTTTTAATATGCCCCAAAGATTACTTGACTAGACTTGGATGGCTTTATCCATTTGATGGTTAGCTTCAGTTGTCATGGATAAACAAAAGGGTAACTGTCTAGAATATATCAAACATTGTTTTATTTTGAAAACTATGTTCTAGCTGAGCACATCTCATACTGGTTTTGTGAAAGTATTCTGCTGATAAAAATGTAGACTTATGTTTGACAGCTTTTTAATCAAATTCAAATGGAATAAATAAAACTAATCCACTGTGATAAAGAGTAAGTCTAGTTATTGATTTGTTCTTAAAATGAAAAATAAAGCATGTAAATAAAATGCGTGAAGCATGGACCCAAGAACAAACACTTAGAGCAATAAGGAGCTCAGAGGCCTGGGCTGTCTGCATGGATGGGGTGTACAGTGGAGGAGAGAGACTGCTCAATAGAAAGCCAGATGTTCACACAGCTCCCACATCCACCGCACTGCCTGAGGAAGGAGAGGCTTCTCTCACCCCTGTTGAATGTCTTCCTTTTGGCAATGGCGCCAGTAAGTCGGCGTATGCCCAAAAACCAAGTGACCACAACAAATGCTGAAGTGTGGTTTCATCGAGTGGGATGTATACAAATACCACAAAGCCAAGGAAAGTCACACGAGACAGAACCCCATGATCTAAAGTCGCTGGTAACAGTGAGCTGACAGACTTGCCAGCTTCAAGCTCTTCTTTCATTCCACGTTGTGCTTATGTCTTTCAGGAAAACATGGAGACATGAAACAAGTCTCTGGCATTCAAGTGCTCATTTCTGTGGCATTCCATATTCTCAATGAGGTCTCCTCCAAGACTTTCATTACTACTTCTTTAATTATTTTTGAAGTGGGAAGGACTAGGTTTAGTAGTCCCAGTGTTAAAATCTCATTCCTTCCTGTGTCCATATTTAAAGTAATTCTGGGAGCAAGAGCCAGAGAGAAGCAGCACTAACAGCCAAAGAGGAGAGGCATTATTTGCTTGGAGCAGGGACCCACAGCCCCTTGCCTCTGCTGCCTTCCAGATTTACAATCTTCAAAAGCAGCAGCTTCTTGATTTCCAATCTGATGGGATTTAGCCTGATTTAAACCCCAGCTGTGTCCTGTGCCTGCTAAGGGCATTTAATCAGAGACTAAGTTTGCTCTCTGGAGAAGACCATTCCAAGGTGCTGAGCCAAAGTGCCCTTCTGACTTATACACACTAAAGGTATAAAAAGAGTTACACTGGAAGGTCATTAGATCCCATAACATCTCAGAGACAGCACCGGTGTTCCTATCAACTGTTCCAAGTTTAAAAGCCAAGATTGTAGGTATACTGGGTTGCCTCAATAAGGGGTTCGATTTTATAAAAACTGGCCAACATTTTCCATCATGAAGACCTTAAAAGATGGTGAGCATTTCTTAAGCACCTTATCTGAGCCAGGTGCAAGTTTAGACTCTACTGATCAAATACAAAGTAAGGCAAATATTAATACACCCAGCAGTTTCATAGCCCAGTAAGGGAGACAGTTCGACACCAGATTAGGGACTCAGCCATCTTGGTAACCATGTTGCCCCAGGCTTCAGCACCTCTACAGAGAGATGTTCAAAAAGTATATTTTCCAGTTGATTTGATCAAAAAGTATTTTTGAATGAATGAACAGAAGTTAGTACAGAGATATTAGGAAGTTCAGTAGTTGACAGAGAACCAAAACGCAAATTGTGCCTAGGGTAGTCAGGTGAAGCTTCACTAGGAATATAACCCTTTCGGTCTAATCTTGATCAACTGAATAAAATTAATCCCTCCCCCAATGTAGATGACATACTAGCAAGCAGGGGTGGCATGAGGAGAGAGCTGAAAGACCTAACATCTTCAAGGAAAAGTGAGAAGCTCACGGTGATGCACATGCCTAAAAATTTTGGAGAACAGAATTGGAGTCAGACATAGGATATAATGGGCATCCCCCATGGCTCAGTGGTAAAGAATCCACCTGAAGTGCTGGAGCCTCAGGAGATTCAGGTTTGATTCCTGTCAGGAAGATCCCCTATAAGAGAAAATGGCAACCCATTCCAGTATTTCTGCCTGGAGAATCCCATGGATGGAGGAGCCCTGTGGGCTACAGTCCATAGACTCACAAAGAGTTGGACTGAGCACACAGACATAGGACATAATAAAATATTTAGATTTTATCCTGTAGGCAGCAGAGAGCCAATGGAAGCTTTAAAATGAGAAACTTTGTTTCTTAGAAAGAGAATCTCTAAATTCATCAGTGGGCAGAAGAAACAAAGGACACTGGCATTTCTCATGTTTGTGTATATGTGTATGTGTGTACACCTCTTAACATTTTCCAGGAATGCAAGAGATAATCTTATATTCTCAGAAGCATTTATATATTACGATGAGCAAATATTTTAAAGAAATTATAACCTTAACATAACAGAACTCTAAAACAGGGTTCCTGGAGATGGTATTTTTTTTCCATCCTATATGTTATGAGTCTGACTTTACTTAGTATATGACATATGACAGGATCACCATGCCACAGCCAGTAATTGAAAGCCATATGATAGTTCTCTCTATCCAATTAGAAAACAAAGGATCCAATTAAGAAAAATTAGAAAAGCTGTTAAAAGGGAACAATCACTTGCCAATGGTGCTGTCCTTACAGTTTAACACAGCTAGAAATTGACCTGTACTTCTCTTTTCCACATTTATTTTTTGTGAATTATAAGTTAATCACCCTGTCAATTCCTAATTAAAAGGCCCTGCAAAGATTTTCATCCAAAAGGACTGTCACTAAGAGTTCTGGGTCAAATTGCTCTGTTGTCAAAAAGAAATAAAACCAAAACAATATCAACTCTCTCCTGGGAAATTCAAATCGCAATACGAAAAAGCAACAACAACAACAAAAAAAGAAAACTTTCTTCAAACATAATAATCACATATTATTTCCTCAATTAAAATGTATCATCTGAAATTTAGATGAGTCTTTTTCTTAAAGCAAGGCTGCTTACTAGGGCCAGCCAATAATGTAAGTGATTTGCAAAGAGCAGACTTAAGGTATTAGGAAGTAGTAACACCAGAGGAGGGCTTCCCTGGTGACTCAGAGGGTAAAGAATCTGCCTAAGATGGTAACAATAACTCTGTATGCGAGACAGCAAAAAAGACACAGATGTATAGAACAGTCTTTTGGACTCTGTGGGAGAGGGAGAGGGTGAGATGATTTGGGAGAATGGCATTGAAACATGTATAATATCATATAAGAAACGAATCACCAGTCCAGGTTCGATGCAGGATACAGGATGCTTGGGGCTGGTGCACTGGGATGACCCAGAGGGATGGTATGGGGAGGGAGGTGGGGGGGGGGTTCAGGATTGGGAACACATGTACACCCGTGGCGGATTCATGTTGATGTATGGCAAAATCAATACAATATTGTAAAGTATTAGTTTAATTAGTCTCCAATTAAAATAAATAAATTTAAAAAATAATAATAATAATTTAAATTAAAAAAAAAAAAGAATCTGCCTGCAATGTAAGAGACTAGGGTTCAATCCCCAAATTGGGAAGATCCCCTGGAGAAGGAAATGCAACCCACTCCAGTATTCATACCTGGGAAATCCCATGGAGAGAGGAGCCTGCTGCTGCTGCTGCTGCTGCTGCTAAGTCGCGTCAGTCGTGTTAAACTCTGTGCGACCCCATAGATGGCAGCCCACCAGGCTCCTCCGTCCATGGGATTTTCCAGGCAAGAGTACTGGAGTGGGGTGCCATTGCCTTCTCCGAGAGAGGAGCCTGGAGGGCTACAATCCATAGGGTCACAAAGATTCCGACACAACTCAGTGACTAAAGAGCGACAACACCTGGGTAAAACTCAAGATGGACCCCTGGACAGAAGGGCTGACTTCTCAGCTCAAGCTGATGTTGCTTACATGGGCACATGGACACCAGGCTACCAGACCTTCAGATCTTTCATGAAAAGCCAGAAACTTTAGTGAAAATTGATTTTTAAGGGCACCTAACAAAACATACCTAAGCTGACTCAGCCCAGGGACTTCCACTTTTTTCCAACACAGTGTTGTTAAACCTTGTGATGTTGTAAAGCCAGCTCCCCAGAAAAAATAGTAGCATACAAAGCAAACAGTGGGGATATGTAAATAATCCAGAGCAATGGATTAGAGCAGAAAATGAGCAGGCTAAGAAATAAGCACTTAGGAGAACTTGCTATTTAGGTCCTGGGCAAATTATTTACTTCATCTGTGTCCAGATGTTTCCATTTTTTAAAAAAATTTATTTCTTTACTTTATTCTTGGATATGCTGGGTCTTCTTTGCCTCATAGCTTTTTCTCTAGTTTCAGTGAGCAGGGACTACTCCAGTTGTGGGGCATAGGCTTCTCATTGAGGTGGATTCTCTTGTTGAGAAGCATGGCCTCCAGGGCACTGAGGGCTTCAGTAGTTGCAGCGCCTGGGCTCTGCAGCACAGGCTCAGTTGTTCCTCTGCATGTGGGGTCTTCCCAGGTCAGGGGTCAAACCCGTGTCTCCTGCCTTGGCAGGTGGATTCTTTGCCACTGAGCCACCAGGAAAGACCTCAGTTTCTCAATTTATAAATTAGAATTGTACTTGTCTTATCTCTATTAAGACTGTCTAATGGAATTATGTAAAGGATATAAAACAGGTAACACACCATGGAATTAGAACGTGTCCCTCCTGGAGACAGATGATGTATTTCCAGCTTATTGAGTAACAATTAACAATGTGATCTTCTGAAAATGATGAGAAGAAAAGTTGGGACCAGACTCCAAAAAGCCTACACATGATGGCATACACAAGAGGTTTTATATTAAGTCCATAGTCAATTTTGAGACCCTGAAAGTTTGTTTAGCAGCAAAGTGACTTTAGCAGAGCTATAAAGATTTTCCTGGCAACTTTATGAAGTAGACCTTGAAGCTGGAAGAAATTATAGGCACCACTGACAGAAGATAATTGCCATAGTAGTATTAACACAGATCTGAATTCAGACAGTGGCAAAAGCTATGGAAATCAACATTAAGGAGTATCATCCAATTGCATTCCTGAGGTTCACCTCAGTTCAGTTCAGTCGCTCAGTCATGTCCGACTCTTTGCGACCCCATGAATCGCAGCACACCAGGCCTCCCTGTCCATCACCAACTCCCGGAGTTCACTCAGACTCACGTCCATCGAGCCAGTGATGCCATCCAGCCATCTCATTCTCTGTCGTCCCCTTCTCCTCCTGCCCCCAATCCCTCCCAGCATCAGAGACTTTTCCAGTGAGTCAACTCTTCGCATGAGGTGGCCAAAGTACTGGAGTTTCAGCTTTAGCATCATTCCTTCCAAAGAAATAATCCCAGGGCTGATCTCCTCCAGAATGGACTGGTTGGATATCCTTGCAGTCCAAGGGACTCTCAAGAGTCTTCTCCAACACCACAGTTCAAAAGCATCAATTCTTCAGCACTCAGCTTTCTTCACAGTCCAACTCTCACATCCATATTCACCTACTACGTCTGAATTATGACTGCTCGGTGCAAAGAGTCCTGGGACATAGGACTCTCATAGCAGGCCCCTTTCCACTGGAATTTTTCTGGGCCTGTGGTAGGGGTGATACTGATATCCTGACAATGATTTAACATTTGACAGTAATGTCTTAAAATATTTGGACCAACTTATACTCAAGTCAGAGGAACATGCATGTGACCATCTTCTGCCTCCAGTATGATCCCCAGATAATCATCAGGTCATTTCTATCTCATCTGCTCTGATTTCTCCCTCCCTTATCTCCAGGTGATGCCACCTCCCTGGTCACTCAGAGGACCACCAAGAGAAACTCATCCTGGAATGACTGATTTTTGATTAGCTAACATGTCTTGAGTGCTTGTTAAGGAAATGCACTGTATAAATATAGTTGTATTTTATCTTCATAATTCTATGGAAGGAGGTACAATTATTACTCCTGATTTATACTTGAGAGAACTGAGGGGAAAAATAATGAAGTTACCCAAATTCATGAAGTTAGTGTCAGGTTAGTATTTGAATCTAAATTAGTATGGCTTCAGAGGCCCCTGGCTTAACCACTATACCATAGATTCACTCAGTCAGGGGAAAAAAAAAATGATGAATGTAAACAAATAAACACCCTAAATATTTACACCCCAGATGTGTGTACCTGATAACTCCCCTGTTAAAACATCTGGTGAGAGTTTCACTTTCATACTAATTTCCATGAAAGAACAAGAGGGATATTATATATTTCCCCAAATACAGGGTACCTTTGTTGTTATGAGTAGATGGCTAAATCTCATTTTTGTCATTGCTATTATAATTTTAATATTCATGTATCATTTCATTTTCCTACATTGTACTGACCATGTCACTACATTACGGAAAGGAGGGCATGGAAGCCTCTTAGCCCACATTTTTGAAAGTACTTTGCATGACTTCTACTCTAACATCATATTATCCTGTGTTGGATTGTATTTGTCAATATCCTGTTATCACCCATCATATCATACTGCCTAATATTGTATTGAAATTAAATCTTACCCTTTAGGAGTCCTGTGCAACATTAAAAAAAAAATGGGTCCTCAACAGTCTTCCTCTTAGATATAATTGAAAAAGAGGCAGGCATCAAAACATACCGCCGGGGAGCGATCCTGAATCATCCAAATGATGAGCATACAGTGAACATCTTGCACCAAAAAGATGACAATTTTCTGTAGCAGTGTTGTCAAAATGAAAATGTCTAGCTGTCTTGGTGAGAGACCTGGCAGGAAGATACACACACACACACACACACACACACATCCCTTGTAGACTCATCCAGCTGATTTTTGTTATCTTATGCTTGAAGTGAAGACTTCAGGGTCTATGAAATTCTTAAGCCATCAGCTGGATTCTACAGAAGGCTCCTCACTGAATAAGGGGAGTGTTAGGAAAGCAGTGAGGGAGAGAGGTAACACTACCAGAGTTGGTGCTCAGTGTACACTTGTTGGATGAGTGAACCAAGACAAGCACCCAGAACATAAGCAACATTAAATACAACTATGATCCACCACTGTGTTTCTTATCAACTAGATATCACAAGTTAAATGTAGTCCAAACTCACCAGTGTCTGTACTGACTCCTAGTCCCACTTGTAAGGGACCATCAAATAGATACACCTTCAGCTGGCTCTCTTAAAGTCTAAGTGCACAAGAAATACTTCTTTCCAAAAGCACAGCAGCAGAGGATCAATGCATTTGCTCACCTGACTCATGCAAGTCTACTGTGTATGCAAATTCTGTTTGGGATCTGGAAAAGTCCTGTTTGGATCTGGAAAAGTCCAGGCATCCAGAATACCCAGCCCCATCTTCCACTAACCTTATCTGCTCTGCCAAATATAGGGTTTATGTGTCAGATAAATGCTAGAGAGTACTGACTTTTTGACCCATGTATGAAAATCTGAAAAGCCAAGAAATCTGGCAAATACAAAGCATCGGCCTGAAAAATCCACACTTTCCTCTGGCACCATTTAAGCTGACAAGTTTATTTGAGACAGGCACACTCACATTTGAAGAGCAGGACTTGTGCTAACCATTCTCACATCACCAGCAAAGTGTGTTCTGAGTCCATATTGCACAGCATGCTTGAAGAAGTGTGGATTTTTCCACATCATTTGGTGACATTTTGCACAGTTTCATTTCTGCTCTGTATTGCTAGACCCTACCTTTTTTTCCCTCGCAAATATTCCACTAATGGGATTCCCTTGAGTATTCAGATTCTTTCCTCTGCTTCAGCATCTATTTGTACTGCGAGTGCACAAATCTGTCATGATGTGCCCCTCAGTCAAAGTCAAGCCTCCTTGACTGAAAGGAAAATGATAGAGGTGCTCCGCTGCTGAGGAGAGTCAGGGGACCGCGGGCCAGCCTATGAGGGGATGAAGAGATGCGTTAGAATTCCAGGGAGAGGTCAATGAGGAAGACTCCAGGGAACGATGGTCTAGCTGGAGGTGCCCGTTCCTAACGCCTCTTCCCAAGTCCAGGTGAAAGGCAGCTTTCAAGTGGCAGGTGAAAGGCAGCTTTTAAGTGGGAGGGGGTGAAGAAGACAATTGAAACCAAAATTGTTTTGAGCTCACCATTTTTCTAGCTATCAGTTCTGAGGTCACAGTCACTAAAACTGGAAACTTAAAAATGACTTCAAAAAGGCAAACGCTAACTAGATTTCACAGTGGATTTCATTTTACTTGGCTTTACAGAAAGAATGCAGGTATTAAATAGACTGTTTCCTGTATACAATAAGGTTAATTAGTAGTGAGGGATGGAAAATCAGTGTAGACATAACTCTTTTCGACAGGTATCAAAAATAATCCCCTGATCCCTACAGACCCCAGCTGCATTGAAAGAGGAACAATATAAAAGATTCTTTAAGCACAAAATTTGCAAACATTCTCCAGGTGTCCGCAGCACCCGCGCAATAGGCCCTGAGCCCCTGTGCATGGGCTGCTCCGCAAGCCCTTCCGCTGCAGTAACTTAAAGGCGCAGCTACTCACGCTGAATTTTGAGGCGCAGCATAAAGGCTCTGCTTACAAAGCGGCTGGGATCGCAGGCGGAGACAGGAGAACAAAAAGAAGAATATATTGCGGCCTGAATGGGACTTCCCTAAGCTCCTTATCAATAAGGTTAATAAGGGTCTATGCAATTTACTGATCACTAAGATGGAACAAGCCTCCTTGCGCTCCAAATCTCCACGTTGGCGCCGGTTTTTAATACTTTTCACAGCCAATCACATAAAAGCCCCTTTGCCCCGCACCCCAGAGAATAAACTCTGGTTCACCATTCTGGCCTGCATAAAATCGTTGGTCCGTTATTACACTTCTACCTGCCCTAGTTAAGCAGATTAACAGTTATTTCCTAGAATTCGATCAATGAGGTTCTTTGTAATTGAAGCTGGAGTACTCAGATATGTCTTTTTTTAAAAATGCATTTCTGAAAAACGAATTTCTTTTTTCTCTGGTTTAATTTTGTTATCCTCAATCGTATGCATGATACAAAAAAAAAAAATCCAAACTTCTATCTCCTCTATAAAATACATGTCATATCAAAAAGGTGACAAGAGGGGGGAAAAGTAATTAGTGAGTTCACAGAGTTCAGTAGAAAAGTTAAAATGGAGTAACACATTACTTTTTATGTTAAGATTTCACAAGACAAATCTTGCCTGTGTTTTAATTGCATGTGACCCTGGCAGTCCTACTCTGAAATGAAGTGCCGTAAAATTAAAGATGACAGACGCTCAAAACAAGTCTTGTGATCTTGATTAGACTACAAAGACCACACTCTCTCTCTGCTGCAACTCAGATATCATGGACTGTTTTATTTGGGGAATTGCTTCATTAATGCCTTCTTTGACTAGACATGTTTATTATTTAAAAAAAATACTGAATATGGTGATATCTTGCATAACTAAATAATTCCCTAAAAGCAAGTTATAAATGAAGAATGTTTAAATACCCCTAAAACTAATTTTTATAGATACTTATACATAAATATATATATATATATGTGTGTGTGTGTGTGTATGGATGTGGGTACGTAGATGTAGATGTATATATTATATATCCATCTTTGATATGTGTATTACCTATTCTAACCTACAATTCTCTATTATAGCCTGAGAAGCAGAGCAGTTAATCTGTCATATTTCCTTATATGTTCCCAGGTCAATCGAATGTGTGGAACTATACATTATCCTATAAAAACCATTTCTGAGAAACTCTGTCAGAATTTTAAACTTTCTGAGCATTGTCTAAGTGGAGGATCGGATTTGACTCACACCTATATTTCAAAATGATCACCAGATCATTCAACCTAAATTACATAAGCCATGGTATAGATGCTTTTACACCTCACTTCTTCCTAGTTCAACGAAAGCAGGAAATTCAGGGGCAAGTCCTCACAGCATTAGACTCTGTCAGCTCTGTGTTCCCTCAGGCCAGCTCGAGTCCTGCTTTTGTCTCAAGTCCTCTGGGTCAGGGCTTCATTCTTACTATGAGGAGGTCATTAGTGTTCATCTCTAGGACTGCCTACCTTCTAAATCTCTATGATTCTCTTACTTTGTCCGATTTCAAGAACACTATTTTAAATTCATATATTTTGTATTAGGAAACAAAAGGATTTATGCTGGTTATATGGGTGTTCTATCAACAGGGATATATAGATTCAGCCTAGAATCAAAGATTGGTTTCTAGAGTTCATTTTTTTATTGTGCATCTGTAATTCCAGAAAAGTCTGTATACACATTCTGCTTCCATTTCTTTAAATTTGAAATCCATATTGCAATTTCTCTCCTACCTAACATCAGGGCTCCTGTGAGAATAAAATATGATAACATACATTAAAGACTCTTTTAAAAATATGTGAAACAAGGCTTCTTAATCAGTAGTGTTTTTAGTATAATTATTCAATCAGTGGTCTTCAGTGTACACAAAAGGCTTTTTCACATGAAAGCCAAATAGTCCTTTAACCTATAATACTGTGTTTTCAAACAGCCTACATACTTGCCTTTAAAATAAAATCTATGTCCCTGTAGAATTTCTCAAGACTAAGGTCAAAAACCATCAGGTGTGGGATATGTTGTATCTCTCACATGAGAGATTTAATTCACCAGAAGAAGGAGGGATTACAAACATTGGAAAGCATTTATTAGAATCCAGTTCAGCGTAGTGTTGAGAAGTTGTGCCCCACTAGGAGAACTGGAGTTATACTCCCTGTCTCTCTCCAACCTGCCTCTGTCTCTGTGTTTATGTTTCTCTGCCTCTCTTTGTTTTTTCTATCTCTGTGCTTCTCCTCTGTCTCTCTCTATTCCTGATCCTCATTCTCACACCCAGGGCAGGCATCTTAACCTAAAATTCATGGTTCCCGGGATCCCTGGGCTGCAACTGATACTTGAACTCTTAGAACTTTCAGGCTGGATTGTGTGCATTTCACTCCACTTAAAGTCTGAAGTTTTCCTTATATTTTCAGTGAAGTCTGTGATTTGGATTTACTGTTCTAGATTCGCTTTCCAGCATAACAATACTATTATCTTACATCTGAATTAAACTACGAGTGGGTCAAGTCAGATCCTAAGGTCTACCAGGCTCTGAGTACTCCATGGATTTCTGTCTGATTACCTGACAGGACAGGACAGGCTGGGCCAAGGAGTGAAATATAGATTCAACAAAATCAGTTAGTACACATTGAAAGATGATGATGCAATCCTTAGAGGATCTCCTATTTTCAATTGATGAAACTAGTAAATAGAAGCACCCATGAAATCAGGATACTTTGCCTGTTAGTCAATGAAAGATATTTAGGATTTTAAGATAAATCCAGTAGTAACACAAATAGTCCATTCTCACAATGCCTGCTTTTAAACTGTGCCAGACACATGTCCTATGCCTGCATGGTACTTCTACACATTAGCTGCCACAAACCAAAGGGAATGTCATTGCTTTTAATAGGATTACATAGAACCCAGTCACAAACAGGAAGACTAGCCTTAGTCGGAGTAACTGGCCAGTAATTTGGATGTTTAACTAAATGATTGGCTGCCAAATTGACAGGTCATCCACACTGAACTAGCCACTATTCCATGAATTTTCATGACCGGGATCACAATGGTTCATTTGCATGTGTGAAATTCTGCTGTGAAGCTGGCTTTTGAACTGGCTAGTTCAGCCAAAGATATGTTTCCAGTGCCATGCATTAGTACCCTAGAAATACCATCACATGGGGGTAGCATAGATCTTCCCAAATCCTGCTATTAGAACACCATCTACACCTACAACTGCTAATCAGCATAACGACTGGGATGTAAGGAATACAGGGGGAAGTGGATTATTGGAAAGTGAAAATTAACACCAAAATGAGCATTTGGATGGGGAAAGAAAAGTTTTAGAGAAGCAATAGAAGTTTGGGGTTTGCTCAGGACAATTACTAAGAGCAACTCCCTACCCAGAGAGCATTCAGTGACTATTGAAGCATCATTGTTATGATTATTAACAAGTAGCTGTTAACCACCTATTACAATACAATGGGACAGACAGGAAACCAATAAATACAAGCCCCAGGATATAAAAGTACTTCCCATAAAGGACTTATGATCTAGTTATGGGCTTCCCTTGTGGCTCAGCTGGTAAATAATCCACCTGCAATGCGGGAGACATGGGTTCGATCCCTGGGTTGGGAAGATCTCCTGGAGAAGCGAAAGGCTACCCACTCCAGTATTCTGGCCTGGAGAATTCCACGGACTGTATAGTCCACGGGGTCGCAAAGAGTCAGACACGACTGAGCAACTTTCACTTTCACTTCACTTTCACTATAGGTGAAAAAACATGAGGCCAAAAAGTAGAAATTATAGTAATCTACATTTATTACTGACTTACCACGGACCAGTTATCTTGCAACAAAACTGTGATATAGCAGTATTTTGATGAATATTTCAAAGATGAGGAAATGTAGATATTATCATTGCCTAAGGGAGAAGAGCTAGGAAGTGGTTTTGAACTAGGTATGTCTACCTTTAGAACAAATATTCTTATTTCCTCCACATAAAAAAGGTTAAGAAGCCCAAAATAAATTTATTGCCATGGTGACTCAGATAGTAAAGAATCTGCTTGCAATGCGGGAGACTTGGGTTCAATCCTTGGGTTGGGAAGATCCCCTGGAGAAGGAAATGGCAACCCACTCCAGTATTCTTTCCAGGAGAATTGCCATGGACAGAGAAGCCTGATGGGCTATAGTCCACATGGTCTCAAAGAGTCAGAGATGACTGAGCAACTAACACTTTCACTTTCATAGTAGACAATATATCTACTAATATAAAATTGAATAACTATGCAAAGGAACATTACATAATGAAGTATTTTGAAGACGTTTACAACCTATGGGGGTACTTCCTGGTGGTCCAGTGGTGAGGGATCTGCCTTGCAATGCAGAGGCTGCAGATTCAATCCCTGGTCAGGGAACTAAGATCCCACCTGCCGTGGGGCAACTAAGACCTGACACTGCCAAATAATTGGTTCCGATTAGGAAAAGGAGTACGTCAAGGCTGTATATTATCACCCTGCTTATTTAACTTCTATGCAGAGTGCATCATGAGAAACGCTGGACTGGAAGAAACACAAGCTGGAATCAAGATTGCCAGGAGAAATATCAATAACCTCAGATATGCAGATGACACCACCCTTATGGCAGAAAGTGAAGAGGAACTCAAAAGCCTCTTGATGAAAGTGAAAGAGGAGAGTGAAAAAGTTGGCTTAAAGCTCAACATTCAGAAAACAAAGATCATGGCATCTGGTCCCATCACTTCATGGCAAATAGATGGGGAAACAGTGGAAACAGTGTCAGACTTTATTTTTGTGGGCTCCAAAATCACTGCAGATGGTGACTGCAGCCATGAAATTAAAAGACGCTTACTCCTTGGAAGGAAAGTTATGACCAACCTAGATAGCATATTCAAAACAGAGACATTAGTTTGCGAACAAAGGTTCGTCTAGTCAAGGCTATGGTTTTTCCTGTGGTCATGTATGGATGTGAGAGTTGGACTGTGAAGATGGCTGAGCACCGAAGAATTGATGCTTTTGAACTGTGGTGTTGGAGAAGACTCTTGAGAGTCCCTTGGACTGCAAGGAGATCCAACCAGTCCATTCTGAAGGAGATCAGCCCTGGGATTTCTTTGGAAGGAACGATGATAAAGCTGAAACTCCAGTACTTTGGCCATCTCATGCGAAGAGTTGACTCATTGGAAAAGACTCTGATGCTGGGAGGGATTGGGGGCAGGAGGAGAAGGGGACGACAGAGGATGAGATGGCTGGATGGCATCACTGACTCGATGGACATGAGTCTGGGTGAACTCCAGGATTTGGTGATGGACAGGGAGGCCTAGCGTGCTGCAATTCGTGGGGTCGCAAAGAGTCGGACACGACTGAGTGACTGAACTGAACTGAACTGAAAATAAAATTTATGTGTTTAAATACTATTGACCAGAGAAATTCTGCTAACAGAAAAGATCAAGGTATGAAATCATAGGTGCAGTGTGATACCATTGTTGTTATATATCCTGTAACGTGTATGTACACACAGCAGAATATTAGCAATGCTTATCTTTGAGTTGTGAGATTATCAGTAATTAATTTTCTCCCATTGTGCCTGGCACATCCCCAAGTTTTTGCTTTGAGCATTTGTTACTTTCATAATTAGAAAAAGACCAAATACAATAAATATATATAAATGGTAACCTAAGACTCTGTGTAGTAATTGGTACAAACAATAAGATGTGAGGACTTTCAAATGACATCATATTGGACATCAGGGAGGCTCCAGGATGCCATTGGCTCTGAAAGGAAGGCAGGTGAGGAAAAACGTAGGCCTCAAGGTAAGGTTGTAACATAAGCAAAGACCCAAAGGCAGAAATTGTGAAGTTGCCTTTGGGGAATAAGACTACTGTTTGGCTACAATGGAGAACTCTAACAGAGGGGGGTTCAGAGCAACAATTGACTTTACATCTTTTTTGGATCTTGTTCTAAAAGGTGGAACTAAGTAAAACTTGGATGCCTTTATGTGATAACATTTCTAGGACACAAAAGCCCAGCGTACCAGACGTGTCCTTTGGCTTAGAAACCCGGTTAGCAAGCCAGCTTCACAGTGGAATTTCACACATGAGAAGATAGGTAAGGGCCAAATTGGGGAATCCCTGAAACGCCAAGCAAGCAAGTTGGACTTTATCCTGAAGGCAGTGGGGAAACTCTGGAGTTTGAAGCAGGGGGGTAATGAGAAGAAAAACGTTTTAGTAAAATTAATCTGACAGCACGGGCTAAGTGGATTGGAAGGGAAACAATGACATGTCTCTTGTCATATGCTTCTTCATGTTGATATATTTTTCCTGTGAGGATTCTTTCTCAGTTAGGATTATAAACTCTTTGAGAAGAAAACCCATGTCTTAGATTCCTTTGTATCTCTAGCATTCCTGAGGATAAAGGAGGCATTAAACAGTGGATAAATTTTCCAGCTTTGGCTTCAGAGAGTCCTCTGTGGAACTCCCAGTTTCTGAAGGAGTATCCTTGACCTCTGTTAGCCTCAGTGTGGTCTTGTAAGATGGGGACAGTAACACCCACTTTGTAGGACTGTGGTGAGGATGAAATGAGACAATGAGATTTTGTGTGCAAAGCCCTTGATCAGAAGTGTGCTGTCCTCAATAACTCTTGTTCTAGCTATCACTGTTATGCCTAAAAAAGTTACCTGGACAACTTTATGGATGAAGAAAATGATGTTGATGTTTGAGTACGACTCTCTATCTTAGACACTGAGTGGAGGAATGTGAGCCAAATATACCTGAGAAGCCAATTATCCTATAGGCAAAGTTGGACACTAGAAAGATTTGAAGGGCAAACACTGACCCAGTGAAATGGAGACATACAGAGGCCAGCAGGATCTCTGTTTGTAAGCCAGGGTAAATCTGGAGCAAGTTAAAGAGAGATAGCTGGCTCGTCTGGGCTTATACTGTGCTGTGTGTGCTCACTCATGTCCGACTTTTTGTGACCCCATGGACTGTAGCCTGCAAGGCTCCTCTGTCCATGGCATTTTCTAAGCAAGAGTACTGGAATGGGTTTCCATTTCCTACTCCAGGGGATCTTCTTGACACAGGGATTGAACCAACATTTCTTGCATCTCCTATATTGGCAGGCAGATTCTTTACCACTCTGCCACTTACTGTAATAATAAGTGATGTCTGTGAGAAGCATGGGCCACCCACAAGAATAAACAATGATGTCTGGCAGCAGCTCATCCAGAGAAACTTTCCCATTTCTGCTAATTAATATTCACAGTGTTCTGCTTAATTGACTATGCCAAAGCCTTTGACTGTGTGGATCACAATAAACTGTGGAAAATTCTGAAAGAGATGGGAATACCAGACCACCTGACCTGCCTCTTGAGAAACCTATATGCAGGCCAGGAAACAACAGTTAGAACTGGACATGGAACAACAGGCTGGTTCCAAATAGGAAAAGGAGTTCGTCAAGGCTGTATATTGTCACCCTGCTTATTTAACTTATATGCAGAGGACATCATGAGAAACGCTGGACTGGAAGAAACACAAGCTGGAATCAGGATTGCCAGGAGAAATATCAATAACCTCAGATATGCAGATGACACCACCCTTATGGCAGAAAGTGAAGAGGAACTCAAAAGCCTCTTGATGAAAGTGAAAGAGGAGAGTGAAAAAGTTGGCTTAAAGCTCAACATTCAGAAAACAAAGATCATGGCATCTGGTCCCATCACTTCATGGCAAATAGATGGGGAAACAGTAGAAACAGTGTCAGACTTTATTTTTGTGGGCTCCAAAATCCCTGCAGATGGTGACTGCAGCCATGAAATTAAAAGACACTTACTCTTTGGAAGGAAAGTTATGACCAACCTAGATAGCATATTCAAAAGCAGAGACATTATTTTGCCAACAAAGGTTCATCTAGTCAAGGCTATGATTTTTCCTGTGGTCATGTATGGATGTGAGAGTTGGACTGTGAAGAAGGCTGAGTGCCAAAGAATTGATGCTTTTGAACTGTGGTGTTGGAGAAGACTCTTGAGAGTCCCTTAGACTGCAAGGAGATCCAACCAGTCAATTCTGAAGGAGATCAGCCCTGGGATTTCTTTGGAAGGAATGATGCTAAGGCTGAAACTCCAGTACTTTGGCCACGTCATGCGAAGAGTTGACTCATTGGAAAAGACTCTGATGCTGGGAGGAATTGGGGGCAGGAGAAGAGGATGACAAAGGATGAGATGGCTGGATGGCATCACTGACTCGATGGATGTGAGTCTGAGTGAACTCCAGGAGTTGGTGATGGACAGGGAGACCTGGCGTGCTGCGATTCATGGGGTCGCAAAGAGTCGGACGCGACTGAGTGACTGAACTGAACTGAACCTTCCTTCACTGGAGAAGGGCATGGAAACCCACTCCAGTATTCTTGCCTGGAGAATCCCATGGACAGAGGAGCCTGGTGGGCTACAGTCCATGGGGTCACAAAGAGTTGGACATGACTAAAGTGACTTGGCACAGCACCACACACCCTTCCTTCACAATGTCTCCTCCTTGCAGTTAGAACAGGCAGACACCTCCATGGAGGGGATGAAAATGTCCTGAGCTTGTGGAGACATGACAGATTCTAGTTCTTGGACAGAAAGTGCACAAGATGACTCTGGAGCTGCTCATTCTGTTATAAGATAAGAAAGCCACCAGAGACGAGTGTGATTGTGCCAAAAAGACGCAAGAGCCAATCTGAAGAGATTCCCACTGACCTAAGATGGGATAACTTGGGCATCAAAATGTATAATAACTGCAATGGATTTAAAGATATCAAATATATTTTTTAAAAATCAAGTAAAATAAGAAACAAAAATTCACTGCTCTCCAAAACAAGATATACCTAGAAAATAGAACAATATTCTGAAAATTGATGTATAAAGGAAGCAAATCAAGTATTCTGACTCTTATATGAGTAGTATTTCAGGATAACCAAATAGCTGATGAGAAAAAAAAATATTCACAGGTAATTTGTAGCTAAGAATGCAGAAGGAAAATTTTATACATACGCTAGATAGAGAGTATAATAAAGCTCCAAGTAGTCATTGCCTAAATTTAAGTACCAACATTTTTCTAATCTTTTCTGCAACTTTTTTCCCTTGAGTATTTTAAAGCAAATCCCAGACAGCATCTCATTTCAACTGTAATTTTTTTTAATAAAAACAGATACCTGAAAAGCTACTGTTACACAATTACTGCGTCCAGAAATTATGCTGAAAGTAAAATGAAACTATATTAGATAGAAGTGACTTTTCATTAATTATCTTACCTAACCATCAATGAATTTGCAGAACACTTAAGTATAAAAGATAAATCAATTTTTATGAGCAAGACTGGGGAAAGGATTACCATGACTGACCACTACTCTCAAATGGACTTGATAACCCAAAAAACAATAGAAACTGCCAGAAATTATTCCAATATACCAAAGTTAATAGGCTCTGCTGCTAAGTTGCTTCAGTCATGTCCGACTCTGTGCGACCCCAGAGACGGCAGCCCACCAGGCTCCACCGTCCCTGGGATTCTCCAGGCAAGAACACTGGAGTGGGTTGCCATTTCCTTCTCCATTGCATGAAAGTGGAAAGTGATAAGTGAAAGTGAAGTCGCTTAGTCGTGTCTGACTTCAGCTACCCCATGGACTGCAGCTCACCAGGCTCCTCTGTCCATGGGATTTTCCAGGCAAGAGTACTGGAGTGGGGTGCCATTGCCTTCTCCTAATAGGCTCTAGTGCATTTTAATTTACTTGACAATAGAGAAGAGCTTTATTTACCTTTCTAAA
Organism: Bos grunniens; assembly: GCF_055505025.1. Taxonomy (NCBI): domain Eukaryota; kingdom Metazoa; phylum Chordata; class Mammalia; order Artiodactyla; family Bovidae; genus Bos; species Bos grunniens. The sequence continues at coordinate 83,875,870 of NC_141166.1, forward strand.
TAAATCTGAGGCCTCATAATATCCATGCTATTCCCACCACAAAGTAACCATCAAGTATATCTATGAAGGAATAAAAAAGAAAGGCTACAGAAAAGATGTATATAATCCCCCAAATTTTCTGTCCTATGATCTAATCTCTCCTTTCCATTTAGATTGTTTATTTAAAACTTCTACAAGCAAATCCCTCCCCCAGGTAAGCACAAAAATGACTTACAGAACTGCCATCTATATCCATGAAATTGATTTTTTGTTACCTTTTAAAATCTTCAAAATCCTAAGGAAGGCTTCGAAAAAGCCTGTGGTGTTACAGTTACTATTTCTATCACTGTTATTCTGTCCTATATATACATACATACATACATATATATGTTTTAAAGGCTGACATTCCAAGGAATTGAACAAAATGACATCTCAGCTGTAAATGAAATAAAACAGCCACCTATATATGTTCATGTAAAGTGTTATTTTCCATTGATTCAAGTTGATAATTTCCATACCTTAATTAAAAAAATTTTTTTCTCTTTCTTATATTTTTCAGTTTCATGGCTACAACATAAAAAGAAATCACACCTTTCTTGCCTGCCCTCATTATCTCTAACCTATGCTGTTTATCTGCTTTCATTACAAAAACCTCTATTTCCAATCAGCAGTGAAAGACAAAATACATTCTTCCAGAAAAAAAGCATGGTCATGTATTTCTCAGTGTCCTGATATGATTCAACACAATGGTCTGAATAACAGAATTGTTAACACACAAACTGAGACACATAGAAAGATCTGAGACACCAGCTCTGAGACACATAGAAAGATCTTTTTTCCCTGTTTTTTTTTTTTTTTTTTTTATGTCATTTTGCCTGAAACTCACATAGAGTTATCATGGAGGTAAAGGGAGACAAATGAGACAACCCTTTTAAGTTAGGAAGTTTTGGATTGACATGTGTACACTTCTATATTTAACATTGATAACCAACAAAGATCTACTCTATAGCACAGGGAACTCTGCTTGATATTATATAACAACCTAGTTGGAAAAAGAATTTGAAAAAGAATAGATACATGTATGCATAAAACTGAATCACTTTGCTATGTACCTGAAATTAACACAATATTGTTAATCAGCTCTACTCCAATATAAAATAAAATGTTTTTAAAATTAAATACAATATGAGAATAGAAGGAAAAAATGAAAATGTACTACTTGCAAGAGAGAAGATATTGCCCATTTTACATTCCTGGGTGCAATTGCCCCGGTTTGGTTTTCTCACCAGGAAGCAACAAGGCTGATTCATCTTTAAGGGAACATTGGTGAGTGGGAACTGGTACCTAGGTTGGGTACTGGAAGGTGGGCTCCAGCACCCCCAGATCAGCATGGAAAAATCAGTGGTGGGGTGTGTGAGTGAGATGAAGGACAGGGTCCCACGTGGGGGATGGATGTCAAAACTTGTCACTCACTCAAGGAATATATAGGCAGAAACACTGCTCTAGCTACTTAGAATGACAAAACAAATCTTGTCTGTTTCACAAGGCTCAGCCTTGATTAGCTCAAATCCAAAATTTTATGAGTATAGTTCTTAATAGGACTTATTTATTCCTTCAAATTTCCCCTACTTTCATTTGATATCTTTTGCCAAACTCTCTTAAGACATACATATACACATCCCCATGTACATATATACACATATATCTGTATTACAGATACATAAATACACACATGTATAGGTGGTGCATGTGACTAAAATAAAATTTCGACTCTGTTTTTACCCTGTTTTTTATCCATGAAATTCAAATTTGTAGCAGAGATGGTGGCTACTAAATAATATGACTCCTCATCTCATCTCTTAAAGATGAAGCTCAGGTCAGTTTAAATATGTCTTTCATGAAAGGGATAGATTATTGACCAAGTGCATGAATGAAAGGAAGGCAGCTTTTACATTCGAAGCAAAACTTGAAAACTCTAGAAGTTAAAGAGGCATTTTTGGTCAAAAAGAAATAGGTAAAGTTGTAGAAGAGAAAATCCCCAGTTTTGGGTCAGATAAATTTAACTCTGACCTCTGTCTCCATCGTCTGTTCTGCTGGCTGCGTGGTCTGGCACAAGTCATCTCCAAATTTTAGTCTTCTTGCCTGTAAAACAGGAGTGATAATATCCACGTCAGTGAGTTGCAGTGAGCATTGATGAGATACTGTACAAATGATGTAGTACATCCTCAATAAACGACATTTGTTATTTTTGCCACTCTTATGTCAGGAGGAAAAGAGCCAACCCTGGAGGAACAGAGGAGAGATATTTGAGTCAGCGCGCAGATGTTTTCCGTCTTATTTTCACATTCCACACCACTTCAGTCTGACCCAAAAACACAGACGCCAGCCAGAAGGAAGCCCACCCAAGAATCATAAAGATAGATGCCAAATTGAATTAGTTAACCCCTGATTTAAATACAAGGACATTATATTTTATGAATCAATTCCTTAAGTACCCCACAGACCACAGGTATAGAAAGCCCTTAACTAAGTTTATTTTTTAATGTTAAAAGTACATTAATTATGAAGAAAAATATAATAAACAAGCATCAACCCACCCAACTGCAGAATGTTAGCACTTTGTCAAATTTGCCTCAAACTTTTTAAATAAAAGGCATGAAATGTTGCAGATAAAACTGAAGTCTTTTTTGTTCCTTGCCGGAGTCCCATTCCTTTCCCATCCCAGAAGTAGCAATGATAATGAATATGGAATGGCTCTGTCCTGAAAGTCAGTGTTTTCTACTTTTACCAAGTAAGTTGCATATGTAAACAAGAGATGCCTTATGGAGTTTTACATTTTTATACATGGATACACTATGTAGTATTCTGAAACTTTTTTACTTTCATTTTGTTTTTAAGAGCTGGGCCTTCTGATTCGTGTAGATGTAGTTTACTTATTCAAATGCTATACAGTCATTATTTTTTTTAACCAAGGCAATTCTCCTTGAAGAAGGACAAATTAAACCCAATACTTTTTACCAGCATAATCAAGATATATGTTTACCTTTTCAGAATTACTTTCTCTCTTTCAGGCATGTCTCCTTGTACTTATGAATTGCTGATGATATTACTAATTATTCTTTCATTCAATCTATATTGATTGTGAATCTTGCATGGGAAAGGCACTATTTTAGGTGGTGAGAATACAGAAGAGATGAAATCAAACATGAGTCTCACCCTCAAGTAGCTTTTTGTCTGCTAGAAGAGATAGACAACACACCATTATTCAAATAATAAGCAAAATAACCTCGGCTCATAATAAATTCTCTCAAAAACTGAAAGCAATCATATTATGAGAGTGAGAGGAGTGTGGTAAGATAGCTACTTTAATTAGCATGGTATAAGAAGGCTTTCTGCGTAATGGTTACAGTTGAATGGAAATTTCAAGAACAACAAAAAAAGAAATTTCAAGAACAAACAAGAAAGAGGCACATGTGATGAGAGCAGGGATGAGCATTCCAGGCAAAAACAACAACAACAAAATGCATTGGTGAGCTCTCTCACTCTGTTTAAGACTCAGAAAAGAGAGCAATACTGTGGGAATATAGTGAAACAGGGACTGAGTATTATGTGATGACGATGCAAAAAGGAAGGATGGAGTCCTGTGAGGAATTGGGGTTTCATCTAAGTGATACTGGCAACCTGCAATCGTAATAAGGGAGCTACACGATCTGATTTAGGGGTTTAACTGATCCTTGTAGATTCTGGGTAGAAAATAGATTATAAGAGTGTAAGAATGGGAGCAAGGTGACCAAGCAAGACACTGTCTCAGTAGACCAAGAAGAGATAATCACAGTGTGGACAGAGATGGTGGCAGTGGAGATAGAGAAAAGATAAAGAGATGTGAAGTATCTTTGGGGGATGTAATAAAAAAAAAAAATGCATTGGTAGAGTGACACTAGAAGATGAAGGTGAGGGAGAAATCAAAGAGAATTCCCAGGTCTTAGGTGCTAGGTATCAATGCCATTTATTGAAATGAGGAAGGTTGGGAAAGAAAATTGTTCAGTCCAGGAAAAGTCAAGACTTCTCTCTATTAAATACATTTAGTTTGAGATGACTAGATGCTAATATATACCCAAGGAGACATCTTGAGTAGTCAGTAAGCATTCAGACCTCATGGGAGAAGTCAATACCAGAGATATAAGCATGTAGGCATCATTTAAAATTATAAGACTAGAGGAAGTTACTGAGGGAGAGCAGGCAAATGCAGATAAAAGAGTACAGGATGTTTTACAGTACAGGATGGGTCCTGGGAGGACTCCTATATTTAGAGTACTAAGAAAAAAAGAACTCATTGAAAAAAGACTGAGAATAAGTAACCAAAAAGGTAAGAATCAGTCGTGTCCTACTCCTTGAGGCTGCATGGACTATACAGTCCACGGAATTCTCTAGGCCAGAAGACTGGAGTGGATAGCCGTTCCCTTCTCCAGAGGATCTTTCCAACCCAGGGATGGTCTCCCACATTGCAGGGAGATTCTTTACCAGCTGAGCCACAAGGGAAGCCCAAGAATACTGGAGTGAGTAGCCTATCCCTTCTCCCTTCTCCAGAGAATCTTCCCGACCCAAGAATTGAAATGGGGTCTCCCGCATTGCAGGCAGATTCTTTACCAGCTGAGCTATCAGGGAAGCCCAATGCTTAGACAAGGAGTAAGAAAAGAGAACTCACTGAATAAAAAAAAAAAAAAAACAACTGAGAATGAGTAACCAAAAAGTAAAAAGAACCCCAGGGGAATCTGTTATCAAGGAAACTAAAGGAAGATGTATTTCATGACAAGGGTATCTTTAATGGCATGGAGAAAAATGAGGCCAGATTGAAGAGCATAGAGAGTGAATAGGAGGTGAAAACATGGACAGATAGAGCATAGATAATTTTCAGAGAAATGATGCTTTGCAGGGTGGCAGAGACATCAAGCACTAGAAGGGACTGTGTGGTCACCAGAGGTTTCTGATAATGTGGGAGAAGTTGGTGATGCAAAGAGAGAAGAAGTGCAGAGAAAATTAGGTCTTTAAGAAGGTAGCAGAGGAGTGCATATATTCAGACACATTTATATGTGTGTATACACATATGTATGTGTATATAGCATTATATATTTTTATTCATGTTAAAAATAAGACGGATATATGTAGAGTTGGGCTTCTATGTTAGGTGATGGGAATGTAAGGAGTATATATCTGGTTTCTTCAGTTTCTTTTTCAGGGGCTATCAGGGTCATCACTGAGAATGAGGGATTGTGGAGAGCATGTAGGATATTCTACGTGAGAAGAAATGAAGGAAAACATTTTCAAGAAAGCATAAAAAGGAATCTCTAGGGAAATCTCACAGTGTTGAATGTAAGTTGATGAAGGCAAGAAGCTTTGAGTCATTCATTCACTGCTCTATCTCTTACTGAGAGCAGAGAGAGTATTCCATAAAAAAAAAAAAAAAACTGTGTTGATGACAAAAAAAAAAAAAAAAAGTGAATGAATGAATAGACCAGGAGAAGAGAAGATGAACGTTGGGTTATATCAGGGTTGATTTTGCCACACTAGTGTGATGGGGAAGTGTGAGCAGTGTGGTTGCAAAGCAGTGAGTACAATAATGATCTTTATATCTAGCATGTATCTAACCTGGCTAAACATTTTTTTTAATGATGATTTCTTTGGCCAGTGAATTGATGTTTTGAAGGAAAAAAATGCTTCTGTCAATGTAATATGTCAAATGAGCTAAAACATAGGAGATGGTGGCAGAAGGCTGACTAAATTAAGATTTTGGAAATGATGCAGGTGTTGGTGATGGAAAGGTCATGGAGGAATCCATTGATGAAATCAAGCGAGAAAATTATTATTAGGAGCAAGAAAATCTAGGAACTATGAAACCAAGGTGGGGAAAAGTGTCATCTGTGTGGTTATTAAAAGTCTGAAAATTATTACAGGAGAGAGAGGGGAGAAAACAGACAGTGGGGCAGGAGTGGCAGAGAACCAGAAGTATCCGATGGTACAAGCAGATAGCTTATCCTTCACTGCATGCCCTTCCAGAAATCTGGAGAGCAATGGTCTAAAGATGTCAGTGGAGGGCAAGCAGAACATACCCTCTCCTCTTGGCCCCGAGTTGGGTGAAAGTAGAGGGAAAACATCTCTAACTGAGAGAATAGCAAGGGAAGTGTCCTCAAGGGAACCAGGGTTTGGTTAAGGCAAGGAGGAGAAGAGCACATTAAGAGGAAAGATTGTCAGTTCAGGGAACATTACTGTCACCTCTTTGGAGCTCCAGACATCCAGTGCAAGGGTATGGAGGAGGGGCAAATAACTCTTAGATCAGAGGTGAGCAGAACTGAATAATAGGTAGTCAACAGGAATTTGCTGTATGACTCAAGGAACTCAAACTGGAGCTCTTTAACAACCTAGAGGGGTGGAATGGGGAGGGAAGTCAGTGGGAGGTTCAAGAGGGAGGGGAAATATGTATACCTGTGGCTGATTCATGCTGATATTTGACAGAAACCAACACAATACTGTAAAGCAATTATCCTTCAATTTAAAATAAAAAAAAATTTTTTTAAAACAAAAAAATAACTTGGACCGCTGGTGGATAGAGCCTCTTGGATGGCAGTGAATAGGGATTGGAGGTCAATGGGATTAA